>NW_023270305.1:5246429-5454893 GCF_011800145.1 Mirounga leonina
CTTTCTTTCTTTCTTTCTTTCTTTCTTTCTTTCTTTCTTTCTTTCTTCCTTCCTTCCTTCCTTCCTTCCTTCCTTCCTTTCTTTCTTTCTCTCTCTCTTTCTCTTTCTTTCTTTCTTTCGCATCATTTTTGCTCTCTACTATCCTCATCAGAAGCTTCCATTTATTATCTGGGGAGAGAGTCTGATTCTTAGGAAATGAAAAATAAGTGGCAGAAGGGACTTGGCAACAGAAGGCTGCCTCCTGAGTGGTGTATGTGTCCAAAGCAAAGCATTGTAAATGGGGACAGAAAAGGCCTGGAGTAGCGGCCCAAACTGGAGCTTCCTCCTGCACCCATGTGGAGAGACAATGATTGAGGAACTAAAGAAAATTTCCTTCATGTAAAAAAAGGTATGTTAAAATTGGCAGCCAACTGCAAACATACCAAATGGTGAAATGCAATGGGGATTCTTTCTAAAATCAGAACGAATGAGAATGCCTTCTATTATAATATTTACATAATTTTTGGCATGCGTTGCACATTAGGTTTAATCAATCTGGTTTATGATGTGCCAGGTATTGTGCTAAATATCCAGGACAAAATGGTGGTATGGTGCCTGGCCTCATGGAGCTTGCAGTCTGTAAGAGGGATCAATAGCTATTCATTAGTCACACACAATATGTAAAATCATATTAGTGGTAAATGCCACAAAAGAGAGCTCCATGGGTGCTTTGAGCATATGTAACTTGCCTATTTGACACAGAGAAAAGGCTTCCCTGAGGAAGTGAATATAGAGCCCAGGAGGAAAGATGTTGGGTTTGCTAAGTGAAGAGGAGTGCCCGGAACAGTGAGTAGGAATGCCATGTTACAGGAGGAGCTGAAGCTGGTTGGGGTAGTGTGGTCTGAGGCTGGTGGGGTAAGTAAGGACCAGTTGCTAGAGATGGTAAGCTGTGGTAGGGAGCTGTGTCTTTCTTATAAGACACTGTTTTTAGGGATCCAGGTAACATGGTCATTTCACATTGAAAAGATCATCTGGGCCAGGGCTGAGGGTAGACTAGAAGGCTGCTAGGGAAGGTGGGTCAATGTGTCAGGAAGCTGTGGTCTCAGTGAGGTAAGCATTGACATGAGCTTGGGCAAGTGTGGTGGTCCTGATGGAGAGAAAGAGGAGTGGACAGGTCCGAGTAGCAGGATGGCACGTGGATTAGGATTAAGGGGAAGGATATTGAGGGACACAATGCTCTCATTGACTGGCAGTACAGTATTTGCTTAGAAAATCAAAGTTAATCAATGCTAATTCTTTCAAATTATTATGAGTTCAATAAAAGGCAAATGATCTAATTTTATATGAAAATCCTGTCTTTCAGTAATAAATGGATGTTATAATAAGAAATTAATGTATTCATAAAACAAAATAATATAAAATATTAAATTAGACATGTGCAAAACAAAAAGAAATAAACTGAAAATTTTGCTGACTGATATAAAATAAGATCCAAATAAATGGGGAAAAATGTATATATGATATCTCTTAAAAGGAAGACTACATATCATGAATATATCAACTTTTTGAAAACTGATTTATAGATTGAATATAATACTGATGTCAAATATACTATAAAGATTTCAAAAATCTTTTTTTTTTTAAGGATTTTATTTATTCATTTGAGACACAGAGATACAGAGAGAGAGAGAGAGAGCATGAGCCGGGAGAGAGGCAGAGAGAGAGGAAGCAGGCTCCTCGCCGAGCCAGGAGCCCAATGTGGGGCTCAATCCCAGAACCCTGGGATCATGACCTGAGTCAAAGGCAGATGCTCAACCATCTGAGCCACCCAGGCACCTCAGATTTCAAAAATCTTGATAAAACAATTTGGCAGTTCATCTGGAAGATAAACAAATAATTTAAATATTTGCTGTTTTAAATTATCTTTAAGTAAAAAATTGTGGAGGAATTTTTCTTCCAGATATTAAACCTCCAAAAGCTACAATCATTAAAAAGTATTAAATATATGATACTGGTACATGACTCAACTAACATTTTAATGGGAAGACGCTCTCACCTCGAAACAGATGGCAGCATATTATAAAAGTACCATCACAACCCCATGGAGAAGGAGTGGTGTATGTAACAAATGGGGTAGGATTTAACATTATGGTTTTAGGAAAGACTCCCATAGGAGTCTTGTTTTGAGCCATGGTGGTTGATCAAAATTATCACAGTAAGAACAAAATATTCGTGAATTTTCTAAGTTTTGAATTGTGCATTAGAGACTCAAACTCATCAAACTCTTTCATGAACCGTTATCAGTAATAAAGTTTAAGCCTTACCCCAACACTTTTCTTTGTGAATAGAAGGTATGAAACACCATAAAAGAAGGGTTTGGTAATATTCTTTCTCAGCTGTAGGTATTACCCAATTTGGGTATAAAGTGTGATGAGTCTATAAATTGAATACATCCTTTATCGCTACAGGGCCCCCTGAATATTTTTGTCCAGTATGTTCTTAATAGTTTTTTATTCTTTAGATTTTTTTAAGTGGTCCCTTGAACAACTGATTCAGAAGTATGCTGGCATACACACATATTTAGGATCTTCAGTGTATTTAAATATTACTCAATGGGAAGAAACTCTAACATATTTTCTCTCTTCTCTCTCAGCCTGTAGTGACTAATTCACTGCCGTAAAACATTCAGAGTAATATAGCTAAAGAGAAACATCTAAAGTTTATGAATATTTCAGAATGTTTCTAATTTTGTTTCCATTTCTTATGAGACCTACCATTTCTAAATTCATTAAACTTAGTGATTAAACAATAAATGTTATACTGGCCTTGTGAAAGGAGAATGCAGATCAGAGCAACAACCGTTTAATTCACAAGGCTTCCCTGAGAATGTATGGTCAGGAACCCTGAGATATGTTGTGTAGAGTCTATGAAGAGTCACAGTCAGGGGTTATGCCAGCCCCCATTCTCTTGTCCAAAGCTCCTTGACCATTGTGACCCATGGTACCCTTTGCCCATGGGTTGCTTGTTCAACCTGAAGCTAAAGCGTTTGTTCTGTGAGAGATGACAAGATCTTTTGGGAATCAAACCTAAACTCCAGTCTTGGTCTCAGGCACACCATTCTCAATCAAATCCATAGAAACAATTCTTTTCAGTGTAAAATTGGGTGATCATTAACTTGCTTTTGGTGGAGGAGAGGGAAGGAAGTTGGGAACTCTGGTCACAGGAGTGAATTCAATACTAACACTAATTTCTAATTTTTTTCGACAAAAAAGGGAAGTTTCCAAGGCTTCTCACTCTTTTAGAACTTCAAAGATTGGGCAAATGCACCACTTATGGTTAACAGTGATGAGTTTCATCTGACTCAGGCCATTTGCTCGACTTTCTTTGCTCAAGGACAATTTCTATTTGGGAGAATGAGTAGTACACACCAGCCATGGGAAAGTCATGGCTTTCAGCCAGAGGAAAACAATGAAATATTTCCATTCTGGACCCTGTATGGAAGAGAAAATTTGCTTTCCAAGTTATAGGCATTTTATTGTATTTCCTGATCATAACAGGATAAAACCTCCACTTAGAGCTATAAAGAATCAGGACAATGATCCATTTCAGCCTTTCATGTCTCCTATTAAGGTTTTGGTCACTCTGCACAATTACTCTCTGTTCTTAGCAAAGGCCTGGATAGCTCATTGCTTAGTAGTAATCCCTTTGAACCGGTACTCCTTTTCAATTGATTTGGCTAGATTTGGTCTAGCGTGTACTATTTAGGTGCCATCCATTCTTTGGAACCCCCGCTATTCATTGATCTCTGACTATACACCACGCACGGAGCTAGGGTTTTGCATACATTATTTTGTTCAATTATCATCACGTTGGAGTAGATTTTATAATTTCCAATTCACATATTTAAGAAAAAATAACCAATAGTGGCTTTGAAAAGAAAGTAAGTGGCTTTGTCTACTGGAGTCACCCATTTATAATGAGGTGATTGATCTATGGTAGAAGATTTTAAACTGCTAGCTACTTCTCTAAATAGGTGCACCTGATAATGTCTTGGAACAAATGTTACTTATCATGTGAGGAATCACGGACATGCCTTCCTAAGTTACAGAACTGTAAGGCCAGTAGGTACCCATTTACCCACTGGCTTAGGGGATGGTTTAATAGAAACTTTTGGGCTTGATTGAACCCATTTCCTTGCAGGATGGGTGCTGGTATAAGGAACACAGACAATAACCTGCACACTCTCCTTAAGACTCTCAGTGTGGCCGGTGGTGATGGTGGAGAGGGGGGGGCGTAATGCCATAAAAGTGGAATAATGGCACAGAGCTGTGAGTCCAGTGATAACCAATGGAGCTGCCTGCCCAGGCAGTGGCACTAGAACTCTAAAGTGAGAAAAGCCTTGAGTATTTGAGAGAGGTGGGGCAAACCTTCATCTGGAGCAGGACATCTTGACTCTAACTGCCTTTGATAGCAAAGCAACTATCCCATATAACAAAGATGCCTCATAAGAGCAAGCTCATTGCCCTTTGATGCCAGGGCTCCAGCTCTGTTTCTCTGCAGTGGCTCTCAGCTGCGACTTCCTCTGAGCTTTGGATGGCACATGATGACACAGCAGTACCAGGAGCCAAATTCAGGCAGGACAAAAAACCCAAAGTAAAAACAGGACCTTCTCTTTTTCTGCCCCCTTCTTAGGGGCAAGGAGAACATTCCTAGAATTCCCCCAGCAGATTTTTCCTTATAGGTCATTGGCCAGAATCACATCACATGTCCAAAACGAAATGTATTTCTGGCAATGGGAGGGAAATTACCCTGATTGGCTTGTACTGATGGATTTATTCTTGGACCTGGGCTGAGGTGGGCTTGGAAGGGGGTGACTTTTTGAAAATAATTTGGGTTCCTTTAGAAAGAAGGACCACAATGACATAGTGCTGTAGGCAACTATCTGATTATATTAAGTGCATAGATTTGTTTTGCATAATTAGTATAAGGAGAAGACATTCTAACAAGGAGCAAAAGTTAGGATGCCTCATTTGAGAAGGAATGATTAATTTGGCTGGAACTTGAAGGCACGATTGGGAGCTAGATCCACAGAAGTGGGTGGAGACTGGGCTGATAGTATCCTCAGCCTGGAGCACTCCTTGAAACCTTTGATATGGATGCTTCATGTGCCTCTTGAGTGCATATATTGGGTGCTGATGTGTCTCCAGTTACCTGACATTCTATCTGAAGGTGGGATGGGTACTTTGGATGATGGAGAGTTGACAAAATGAAAACAGCATATCTCCAATAGGCTAAAGAAACCATCAGAGTTAAGAGATCAGTCAGCTTTTGCCTTCATTCCAACGATCACTGCCAACTTGCCTGTAGTCCGGGGACATTTCTGCCTCTTCTCCCTCTTCAAGGAAACTGTGTGGAAGTCTGGTGACAGCAGTTTTCCCAGTTGGAGCCAATGTGGTACCTTCCCAATCTCTGCTTTGAACCTGGCACTGATTGGTGCTCCCAGACATGAAGAAGACAAGACATCCAGTGAAGGAAAGGGGACTCCGTTGCCATCTTGTATGCATGTGGTGTGTGGTTTGGGACTGTGTACAGAGAAGGGATGGGATAGACTGCTTTGAGATGCTGAAATTCTGGATGACAAAAAGATAGTTATGATATCAGAAAACTTTCGATTCCCCAAAACATTTAATCTGACCCTCATACCAACTATGAAAGAGGAGGGCAAGTTTTCCAGAGGAATCTGAAGTCCAGAGCAGACAGGTAAAATTTCCAAGGTCACACAACCTGTGAATGATGAAACGGATAGTAGAATCCAGGTCCTCTGACTCTCTGCCCTGGGATCTTTTAGCCATTTCTCAGCAACGAGTTGAGGCAGGTGTATTAGTTATCTATTGCTGCATGGCTAATTATCCCAAATAGTGGTTTTATGTATTATCTCATGGTTTCTGTAGATCAGGAATCTGGGAGCAGATCAGCTGAGGGGTGCTGGATCAGATGAGGTCATAGTCCAGTCCAGCTTACCTGGGGCTGTAGGGTCTGTGTTTAAGCTCAGTCACATGGCTTTTAATAGAAGGCCTCTGTTCTTCATTGGCCTTTGACAGGAAGCCTCAGTTTCTTACCACGTGGATTTCTTCATAGAGCTTCTTGAGTCTCCTCATGACATGGCAGCTGTCTTCTACTTGAGTAAGCGATACAGGGGAAAGAGCAAGAAGGTAGCTACAATGACTTTTATGACCTACCCTGGGAAGCCATGCTCCATCAGCGTGGGAATGAATCCCCACCTCTTGATGGGAGGAGTATCAAAGAATTTGTGGGTACATTTTAAAACCACTAGAGCAGTGAAAGTGCAGCCTGTATCCTGACATCTGAGATGAGTGTAGAGAAATCACCAAATTTGAAGATGTTAGAATACAAAAGTGACAACTCACAATAGTAGTCGACTCAGACCATTCAGTAGGAAATGTGGTGGCGGGGGTAGGGAGGGGAGTACTGGAATTTGACTAAGGCTCATCAACAAAACCTTTCAATCATGTTGATTTCATAGTTATGGACGAGTGAGGAGAGAGAACATCTCCCACGCAGGATGGTGGGGACTGGGTGCAATTCCTGGCAGCTCGGATAACACACCATAAACGTTCACTATTATAAACAGAATAATACTTCATCCCTATTTCTGTTGGCCATGGGGCCAGAGCGCCTAGGTTTCTGTCTCAAGGAGAGGTACTTTCCCCATGATTAAAAAATATAAGATTTTTTTCTTTTCTTTTTTTAATTGAGTTTTTCTTTTTATTCTTTTTATTTTGTTTTGAGTTTTCATTTTAATTTAATATAACATACAGTGTTATATTAGTTTCAGGTGTTCAGTATAATAATTCAACAGTTCCAAGATATTTTTCTAGTACAGCTGACCTTTGAACAATAGGGCGGGGTGGGGGGCAGGGTGTGGTGAGGGGGGCACTGACATCCTGCACAGTCAAAAATTCATGTGTAGGGCGCCTGGGTGGCTCAGTCGTTGGGCGTCTGCCTTCGGCTCAGGTCATGATCCCAGGGTCCTGGAATCGAGTCCCACATCGGGCTCCCTGCTCTGCGGGAGGCCTGCTTCTCCCTCTCCAACTCCCCCTGCTTGTGTTCCTGCTCTCGCTATGTCTCTCTCTGTCAAATAAATAAATAAAATCTTTAAAAAAAAAAAAATTCATGTGTAACTTTAACTCCCCAAAAGCTTAAAGACTAATAGCCTGTTGTTGACAGGAAGCCTTACTGATAAAATGAATAGTTGATTAACAAGTATGTTTTATGTTATATGTGTTAGATACAGTATCCTTACAATAAAGTCAGAGAAAAGAAAATGTCATTAAGAAAATCCTGAGAGAAAATACATTTATAGCGCTGGACTGTATTTATCAAAAAAAAGAAAAAAAAAAAAGCATTCATGTATAAGTAGACCCATGTAGATCAAACTCGTGTGTTCAAGGGTCAACTGTACTCTCTTAGCAGTTTCCGAAGTTCTGGAGAGAGCCCGGCATTCTTGGACCAGAAAGGCAAGCACAGGGTGGTACCTCACCTTCCCCCACTGCAGCCCCAGTGAGGGCTTTCAATCCAAGGGCTTCATCCTGGGGAACCTTGAGAGAGCTGGCAAATACTCTAAACAGATAAAAGATAATTGAACAAGGAGTGAGTCGTAACCGGTGACAAAGTGCTATTTCCATAATAAGCTTATCTGAGTAAACGTTCTCAGAGCCCCTGAGTTCCCGAGCAGGGTGTGGATTTGGCGATAGTCAAGAAACAGGCCACGCCAGGAATGTCTGGGGAGCTGATGAATGCCCCTGAAGTGGTTGGCGTTCCTCTCTCTGCTTTGGATCCCTGCCACCTTGATGCTAATGTCAGCCGGTGTTTAATTGGCAAACAGGGCTTCAAAGGGTTGCAGGGCCCTGCTCCCAGGGCCCTGGGGCCTGTTAATGTTTAATTGTCATGTGCTAGGGCCCACTTGCTCTTGGTAGATCTGGGCGTTTTATTGCACTTTGAAAAAGCAGTCTTGTGAGTCTCCTTCTTGCTCCATGGGCATTTTTACAGACATGCCTTGGGGTCACATGGTGCCTCACCTAAACTACGAGGAGCAAAGGCACCACGTTAGGCAGCAGGGGCAGCGAGCAAGTCACCTTCAAGCTGGAAATACTCTCGATTTACTACGTTTGCCCGAAAATCAAGAAGTATCCAGGGAACATCTGGAATGTCAACAGAAAAAATGGAATGGTTTAGGGATTTGGGGTGGAGAGCGGGGGAGAAGGAAAAGTCACAGATGTGAAATCACTGAATGTGGCAAAAATGATACAACTCTGCCATGGAGTGGTGGTGGTGCCTGCTCTCCCGGAAGATGGCTCTGGGACTCATGGCCCTGCTGGCAGTGCAAAGTTTCTGTGTGTGTTGCTTTTTGTTTTTGTTGTTGTTGTTGTCGTTCTTTTTTTTTTTTAATTTCTGTGCTTGAAAAAGGCCTCTATCTGCTTTATATTGCTCATGTAATTTAAAAAATCAAAAGAGACTGTTTTAATAAGATTATATAACCTTCATCTAACTACAGAGGGGAGAAGAAGTAACAGAAGACAAATACATTTTCCCTGAAACTACATGGAAATTGTGAATAAAAGAGTAGCTTCCAACTTCCTGACATTTGAAAAGTGCTACTTTGAATTGAACATGAGTGATTTCTTTGAATTTTCAACTCAATTCCACTTAATTGAACACATCTTCATTGAACGCTTATTAAGTGTTCATATCTAATAATTTCTTTCATTTTGAATTGGCGGCTTTTATAGAAATTGTTCCTTTTGTTGTATTCTGGATATGTATCAGTTTGTTGTTTTAATTATCTTTTTTTCTTTTTTCTTTTTTTTTTTTCTGCTGATTGTGAATATCTCTCTAAGGAAGGACTGTAAGGAAAAATACCTAATTACACCATTTATATCAGAATAGTAAGGTGTATATTTATCTTGTTTGTTAATTATATACGTCACAGCTAAGGACCAAACATCAGCTAATGTCGGCATCAGCCAGAAGGTTCTGGTAAACATCAAGAAAGAGGTGAATAATAAATAAAAAATGATACAGTAAGTGGAAAGTATGTATATCCTTTAGATGTTTAGCTTAAATCAAAATCTCTTTGTTCTCCCTTTTTGCTCATTTCTGCTTCCTAAACATAATCAGATTTTTATATTGAGGATCTCTGAGAAGTATGCTCTACGGCAGAGTCACCTCTGTGAGCATGTTTCAGGGTTGCCCCGCGTGTGGTCAGGTTTTTAAGGCAATGAGATAGACACTTAAGGTCTTTCAAAGGATTTAATCTCTTTTCTCCAGCTCTCTTGTTTGCCTTAGTCCTCAGCCCTTCCGTCCTCCTGCTGACTTAGCCATTCCTCTCCTTTGCCAAGGAGGAAGGCAGACAGCACCCTCCAATTAGAGCCAGCACCTTGAAGTTGAGTCATGGTCAGGGTTCCCAGCCCCTGAGCTCCAGCCTCTTCTGAATGGAGATTCAGGAATCACCTATTATGCACAAAGCATGTGCCCTCCAAATCCATACACACAGTTAATTAGTTTAGAGCCCTAAAATGTTATGTGATTCCTTTCTTAATAGAAATGAGAAGTAGTAAAGACGAGAGGCCTTTATTCACACTTTATCAGCTATTTTAAATTAAGGGGTATATTATCCTCTGGATAGATTTACAGGAACACCCATTATGCACCTCACTCCTATTATCATTAATGGCAGTAAATGAATGCATGCACAAGCACGGCACTCCGGGGTTTACACAAGAGGCCACTCTCTTCCTTGTATTATTAACAATTCCTGCCGCACATTTCTTAAATATCTGCAGAATGAAACAAAACATTGTTCAGGATTTAAAGACTATCTGGGTATATGTTTTTCAAAGGAAGTTGGAAAGGTACATTACAAAGGTTTGCAAATTTGCTTTATGATAGCAAATGATTATGACTGATGCTCACCTTCCAGGGACCGCTCCAGAGGGGGAAGCGCAGGGCTAAGGGTGGGGGACCCATCTGAGGTTTTCCGTGTCGGCAAGCAGGGAATTAGCATCTTTCACCTGTTGAGTATTTTCTTTCAGTGTTGGCAAAGGCAGGATTAATGGGTGACAGAGACAGAAAAGTGGGAGAATAGACCAATTTTCCAGTTATAGGGAAGAGGCTGTTGTATATCCATCCATTCAGCCAGCCAGCCAGCCAGCCCTTCATTTATTCATTTACCCATTCCTTTGCTTTTTATATGTGTTAAAAACCTACCAAATGCTGTGGTAGGCAATGAGGACCTAAGAGTGAAGAGGATAGATAAGGTCTTTCCCCCAGGGAACTCAAAATTTTTGGAAAGATAGAAATTGTACAATGAATTGCACAGCTAGCTCTGTTATCATCGCCATGCAGGAGAAGCACAGGGAGCAATAAAGAACTTGAATGAGTGGAGGGGAGAAGCAGGAGAGGCACCTGGAAGAATAAATACATGAGCTTCATTTGAAGGAAGTGCAAACGTCATCTCGGTGATGGGAGATAGTTGAGGAAGCTAAGGACCCCAGTCAGGCCACATCCTTCCTCACCAGGTAGGAGGGGCAACATGTGCAAAGACCCACAGGCAGGCAGGATTCAAATTCTGGCCCTGCCATTCAATAAATAGTAGTAACAATGACAGATCCCTCCTTCCCAAACACTCTATGGAAGGGTGCATTTAACTTCTCCCTGCTAAAAAAAAAAAAAAAAAAAGAAAGAAAGAAAAAAAGAAAGAAGAAAGAAAGAAAAAGAAAGAAAGATGAAAAGAAAGAAAGAAAGAGAAAGAAAGGAAGGAAGAAAGGAAGAAAGAAAGAAAGAAAGAAAGAAAGAAAGAAAGAAAGAAAGAAAAGAAAGAAAGAAAGAAAAGAAAGAAAGAAAGAAAGAAAGAAGAAAGAAAGAAAGAAAGAAGAAAGAAAGAAAGAAAGAAAAGAAAGAAAGAAAGGAAAAGAAAAAAAGATACGTAGTGAGGGCTACCATTTGCAATGAATCAGTTTGCCATGAATCCAAAGCCGAACTCCAACCAAGTTAACTGTTAGGGTTTGGATTATAAAGCTAGCAGAATCCTTGCTGACTCTTCCTACACCTCCCCATCCCCACCCCCAGAGGGCAAATTACTTTTGTGTTCCCTCTGACTCAGAAGGGACTTCCAAAACAGAAAACTGAGGGGCAGACCTTGTAGCTCTCTTGACCTGTGTTTCTCAAATCATCTGTTGGATGGTCTGGAAGGACCAGATTTTTAAAACCTCAATTGTGAACTGATACTTTTATAAAATACAATAAGAATGCATTACTGGGAAAATGATCATGTACTTTGATATCATGACTATATCAATTACTGTACAATCTTCTAGAAGCTTACTCTCAGTTTCTGTACAGATCTTGCACATCAATAACAAACAGTTTGCAGAGCAGGCTTCCTCTTACAGATTAGGGCTATCCCTAATCTTCAAATATTGCCTCATGGATCCTCACCAGTCTATCATCAGGGACTATATCTACAACTCTTGAAATTATTGACATTTCCTGACAGGGTCACCTCTTGGGCAAGAGGTTTCCCAGCATTACTCCCCACTGCAAGAAGCAGGATTTCCTTTGATAAACTTGCATCTCTAAACCCCTCAGAGGCCCTTACCTTAAATTCTGTTATTTCCAGGGCTGACAGGGTAGTCCCAGGTGTCCCCAGGTTCATGACTCTTTTTCTAAAGACTTCAGTGTTAATGTGAGACCTAGAATTCTAAAACCAGTAGAAAATCTGGAAAACCTGGGCCTGGGCAGCTCAGCACTCACACAGGGACTGAAGAACCTGGGGTTTTGGAATAGGAGGTACGTTTAGGCTTGTTGTCCTATGGCTGGGCCTGGCAGTCTAGACGGAAGTCTAGACCAGGGAGAAAGACAAGCTAAGGCAGGAAATGGGCTGCCAGGCAGAAATGTGGTGGGGTCCCTGGCACATCTCTCTTTAGGCACACGGGTCGTGGGCTCTGCTGTAGGAGCAGCCAGGAGCCCAGCCACCGGGAAGCTGGGGCCATCAGTAGAAAGCAGCCCCCGAGAAGTCTGAGAGCTAGAAACCCAACTCAACTCCCCTGCCCGCCTGGCTCGCTCCTCTTCCTCTATGTGCTCCTATGGGTTTAAAGGACCACAGTGCTTAGTGGGCATCTCTTTTACTTCCTTACTTCACACTCTCCTTCTAGATTGTCTTGCCTATCCACTAGCTTCTATTATTCCGTCAAAACCCACAACTTCCAGAGCATATCTCTGACATATATTCTCTGCCGAGCTCCAGATTATATATCACATTGACCTCTGACCCTTTGTGACGGGCTGAATGATGTTTTCCCCAAAGATGACCATGTTCTGATCTCCAAAACCTGTGAATATGTTATCTTTACATGGCAGAAGGGACTTGGCAGAAAGAATTCACCTTGACTTTAGCCAATGAGTCTCATTCCATACTTCCAGTCTCCAGAGCTGTGGGGTAAATTGCTCATAATGTGTTCAGCTCAGTTTGGCAAAAAAGGAGAGTGTGGGATGGTGGCGGGGAGGTGAGGCAGCTGGGGCCAGACCATAAAGACTGGAAACACCATGCTAAGGACCCCAGTCAGGCCACATCCTTCCCACTGGCCTAGGAAGGCAGAGCCCTTCCTCCTCCTGCCTGGGTCTCCACTTGCTTCCCCAGCCTGAAGAGATGCATGCGATTCACTTAGCCGTGAGTACCCAGGGTGTGAACTATGACCAATCCGGTCACATGCTGGCCATGAACAGCTGCAGATCCTGGCTGCATATGAGCTCAGCTTCTGGGCCCAGCCCATGGTGACCCTCACTCCAAAGCTGCGGTGACCCTAGAAAAGAACTGTATTTTGTTATGTCGTAAGAGCAGAAGTATGGGAACACTCACCTTCCAGAATTACCTTCATCCATGAAGGGATTTCCACATAAAGAAAGGAGGGAGCCTGGCACAGAAAAGGAGGCAGGGACCAGGGTTCAAAATCTGGTGCTACTTCTAACAGACCCTGGGAAGTTGAGGAATTAGTCTTCTGCCTTGGAAGTCCCTTTCCTTACCTGTAAATAGAGTTAATCACACATATGCTACAAGATTGTTATGAGGTTCAAATGAGAACAGGTATAGGAAAATGCTTTCTTTATATGTTGCTGTTTAGAGCAACATATGAAAAATGCAAACAAAACAAAGCAAAAACAGCAAAAGACCACAAATCTCTCCCTGAAAGGTCTTAGTTGTAAAGGACACAGGCTTTCTTGGGGGCCCACTTTAGAGACCAGTCATTTCTAATCAAATAATGATTGAAGTCCTACTCTGTACAGACTTTGGTGCATTCCAAGCATTGTTCTTATTTAAGTACTTTCAGAGGATCGGTTATTGTCCATTGTGCTGAAGGACATCGGGACACATGCCTCAGTCTGGTGCCCTCTCCATCTTCTTTCTCGGAGTCCTACCCGAACCATTGCTAAGTACTCCCTCCAACATCTTTTTCCTAGGTCCCCTTCACTGGGGGTAGCAGCCGTAGCCTCTGCTTTTTTTTTTTTTTTTAAAGATTTTATTTATTTGAGAGAGAGAGAATGAGAGACAGCATGAGAGGGAGGAGGGTTAGAGGGAGAAGCAGACCCCCTGCTGAGCAGGGAGCCCGATGTGGGACTCGATCCCGGGACTCCAGGATCATGACCTGAGCTGAAGGCAGTCGCTTAACCAACTGAGCCACCCAGGTGCCCCCGTAGCCTCTGCTTTTAAGATGAGCTCAGCTTGTCTCAAGAGTGCAGAGTGCAGGCCTGTCTGTTAGAGGGAGCCCAGTGCACTCGTGCTTCTCCTGGTTAGGTAAGACACTCACACTTTCCCAGAGGCCTTCCAGAGTCACAACATCTTCATCTCAATGGGCAGTTGTCATGTGAGGTCCCCAGGTACTGGGTTAAGCCAACGGTGAAGCCACTTGCAGGTGGAGTGGGGATAAAGGAGGATCTTGGAGCGCTCTTCAATCACTATCATCTTCTAGAAGAGGTCTGACTATCAGAATCTCTGAATTGATCTTTCAAGCTCAGCCATCTCACTGGTAAAATTGGGATTATGACCACGATATCCTTCTTTCAGGACTGCTGTAAGGAACAGATGGAAATGCTGTATAGGAATCAACTTTGTAAATAATGAGCTCCCATGTATTAGTGAGCTAGGGCTGCCACAACACCATACCACAGCCTGGGGGGCTTAAATAACAGATATTTATCTTCTCAGTCCTGGAGGCTGGACATCAATGTGCCAAGGTGCCAACAGGATTGGTTTCTGGCGACATCTCTTTCCTTCTTGCTGTGTCCTCACATGGCCTTTCCTTGGTGTGCACACAACCTTGGTGTCTCCCCTCTTCTTATAGGGACACCAATCCTATTGGATTAGGGCCCCACCCTTATGATCTCATTTAGCTTTAACTACCTCCTAAAAGCCCTATTTCCAAATACAGTCACAAAGAGTGTTAGGGATTCAACATATGAATTTGGAGGGAGACACAATTCAGTCCATAACACCAAGCATGCAGGCAGAACAATGTTATTATAATGCTTCAGGCTCACCTTGGAAACAAACATGAATAGGCCACAATTTTTTTCCACAGTGAAATCTTTGGAAAATGAATCATTACTAGGCACATTTCCAAAATGAAATAAAATGTGTCCTTTCATCTCTTTATCCACCCATATTCCAGCTATATGTCCAGTCCATATCAGACTGGATTTCTTCATAACAAAGGCCTGTTGGAGATCTTTGCAGTCACTGAACAGTGAACCATTTCTCCAGGGAAACAGGTAGCCCTCATCTGAACTCAGAACTCTCTCAGCTTCTGGGCCGTGAGCGCCAATGTGGGCCCTGGACTTCCCAGGGCTTCCTCCCAGCAACTTCTTACTTGGAGCTTTGCCCTTCAGTTCCTACCTCCAGGTCAGCATAACCAACTGACTAAGAACAATCCTGTCGTTTTACCTGAAAGTTTGCCGGGTATTGAAAGTCCCAAATAAAGAGTCACTCTTTTGATTAGAAATGACATTTTGAGTGACTTCTGTCAGGGGCCATCTCATCTGGGTGTTCACATAGCCGTGGACTATAGAAGAGAGACTCAGGTGGCAGCCCACTGCGGGTGGGAGGAGCCTCATTCAGGACAGGAAAGTAAGATCCCGGTTCTTGCTCAGCCTGGGCATGAAGAGGAAATGAGTCAGAGGCTCATCTGAAGCAAACAGCAGCAGGAATGGAATGAAAATGCCTGTTATTAAGGGTAACTCTTGATTGAACTAAGCTTTTTATTTCAATATTTCTTTTGGTCCTAAACTATTTCCAGTAAAAAAATAGAGTTTAGGGGCATCTGGGTGGCTCATTCGTTAAGCGTCTGCTTTTGCTCAGGTCATGGGGGTCCTGGGATCAAGCCCCACATCGAGCCCCACATCGAGCCCCACATCGGGCTCCCTGCTCGGTGTGAAGCCTGCTTCTCCCTCTCCCACTCCCCCTGCTTGTGTTCCCTCTCTTGCTGTGTCTCTCTCTGTCAAATAAATAAATAAAATCTTTAAAAAAAATAGAGTTTATAGACCAAAAAGGACAAGTGACTTCTGATATTCATTTGGGGCTGATTAGCCTGTGTCATAGGGTAAGATGGGTTTGGGGACTGAAGGAGAGAGTCCAGTCTTCCACCCTAGAGCTGGGGATTGGTAGAGACAACTGCTGGAAACAGCTGTGTAGAGAGTCAGCCCTCTGGTGTGTCCTATGCTGGGGGTGGAGGGGTGGTGCTCTGACTTAAATTTGCACCCTTCTGTTCTTCTGAATTATTGTTACCATTTCTCCATTTTGTTTCTGTAGGTATAGTCATGCATTTACTTAACAACAGCAACGGAACAGGAGTGCTAGGCACTGGGAATGCAGAGGTCACTGGGAGACCTTAAGGCACTTGAAATCTGGAGAAGGATACAGAAGAGCTCCATAGGGACCAAGATTGGTTTATTCAGCTGCTTCGATATGTCACCAAGGACTCAGCTCTCTGTGCTACCAACCATAACCTCTCTTCCAACCTGAAGCCCTTGGTTCACAATGGTTGCCAGTGGTAAAGGGGGCCACTCATTGTCTTGTCTATACCTGCAGGAGAGAGAGAAAGCCTCTCCTCAAACCATAAAACTTCCATGGGGCCAACTTAGAGGCACAACCCTAGCCCTGTCACTATCGTCAGTACAAGGCCACCCTTGATCCAATGCCATCTTGATCCTGGCTCTGGAAGGAGTCAGAGGTACCAGAATGGGCTGAGACCAGATGGGCATGAAACTACATTGCTGGTCCACACTGGGAAGATGGGATAGGGCTCTAGAGACAACCATTCCACAAACCAGACCAGAAGCAATTCTTCCTGTTACTTTAATTAAATTCACTTGAAATTGACATGCACACAGCTTAATAAAAATCAAGTAGTTGATTTTTAACATATTTATGATAGTGAAACAAATAGCAACCTTCTCTTCCCTCACCTTGGTCTCAAGTCTCAGAGACAACCCTTACAAGTCTTTTCATTGTTTTCTCTTTGGATATAGCACCTTGTCTTGTCTTAAATAATACACTTATACTGATTTTTCCTGATGAACACATTTAAACATTATCAATTAAAATTTCCCCACTAGCAGGTGAGGATTTGTCACCTATCCCTTCCCTTCCCACTGTCACCACTCCACATATATCCCCTTCTCTCCCTCTATTCCAGGGGACAGGGGTCTGCATGCTACCCCCTGCAGGCCAAATCCAGCCAGCAGCTTGTCTCTGAGATAACAATGGTTTTTACATTTTTAACGAGTTATAAACATAAATATGCTAAGGAGTTAGTATGTAGCCCACAAAACCCCAACTATTTACTATCTTGCCCTTTATGGTAAAGGTTTGCCAAACCCTGCTCTACCTTGCTGATAGAGTAGTGTTAACATTTTAGCAAAATCGGAAATGAGTTTTTACATTGTTTTGATTAAGTAAATATCACTTATCATAGGCCCGAGTATGCCTCAGTGATGCACTGTGATGATATTCCCTTGTACATTTTTTAAATCTGGTCTTAATAATTATACTAATTTTTCACCAGTCCAGTTTTTCAACTCTCTTCAATCATTGCCAGGCTCTAGCAAATGTATTAAATGTCTATTAACATTACTTTTAAAATCCCAAGAATGTCATGTGTTGTGGGCCAATGTTTGTGTCCCCCCAAATCTATATGTCAAAGCCCTAAGCCCTGATGTGATGGTATTTGGAGGTGGGGCTTTGGGAAGTAACTAGGTCATGAGAGTGGAGCCATGGTGAATGGGTTAACACCCCTAAAAGAACAGACAGAGAGATGATCCTCCTCTTCTGTGCGCCTTTTCTTTCTATTTTTATCTAAAAACTTGATGAAATCTAGTATCTGCTTAATATTTCCTCTCCTGTTCTCTTTGTCATTGTAGGTGTATACTAGTTGTTTCCTTTGTTAGTATTTTAGTTGGAGGAGAATAAATCAAAACATATGGTCAATATATTCTGCTTAACCATTGGTCCAAGTAATAATATAGCTAGAATGTTAAGGAAAAGAACGAGGCACAGAATATGCTGTGAGAGATCCAAGGATTTCCCTTTGGTGACAGTCATGGACAATTTCATGGGAAAAAGGGATACTTGAGCTCAACCTAATGGATTGATGTTAATTGGGCAGGTGGATGTGGGGTCTTGGGAAATAGTTCAGGCAGGGGAAAGAGCAAGAGTAAAGGTCATTGGGTGGGAAAGGATGGGACACTCAGGGAATTACATAGCCAAACCATTGTCTGATTTGCCTAGAGTCTTAGTTGTTTATTCTACAAAGGAGAAAGGCAGAAATGAAAGATGGGAATTAAAAAAAAAAAGCCTTTGAATGTCAGGAAGGAAAGGGGTGGCTCATTTTTCAAGGAAGACTAATCTATAGGTCTAAGGAGTGAATCGTTAGGAAATAGTTCATAGTAGAGGTGTTCAGAAATGATGGTGTCTGCAATATTGTGATTTATAAGAAATATATATTTGGTCTTTGTCCACCATTCCAGGCTCACAGTTCCCAAGACGGTTGGAATTTCTGGAGCAGTAAGACCAATGGGAGCATCTTTGTTATAATAAAAACTTGGTTTCTTTTCCTCAGTTCCTGAGAGCCTCAGAGGCACAAAGGTGAAATGGGTGTCTTATTATTCATAACAAGTTCCTTTCCAGAACAACAGGGTTTATGTTAATGAGGTGACTTTTGGAAAGCTGTAAGGATGGGAGCCAGTTGCCAGGGAAACCAACCTTGAATGGAGGGTTGGAAATTTCAGCCCCACCCTCTGACCTCTAGGGAGAAGGGGAGGGAGTGGAGATTGAGTTCAATCATTAATGGCCAAGGATTTAATCAATCATGTCAGTATAATGAAGCTTTCACAAAACCTTGAAAGGATGGGGTTCAGAGAGCTTCTGGTTTGGTGAACATGTGGAGATTTGGAGAGAGTGAAGTGCTCATAGTAGGCATAGAAGCTCAGCACCCTTCCCACATACCTGGCCCTGTGCCTCTCTTCCATCTGGCTGTTCCTGAGTTATAGCCTTTTATAATAAACTGGTAAGCTGGTAGGTAAAACTTTTCTCTGAGTTCTGTGAGCCACTCAAGCAAATTAATCAAACCCAAAGAAAGGGTGGTGGGAACCTCTAATCTACATAGCCAGTTGGTTAGAAGCACAGGTGATAATCCGTGCTTGAGACTGGTATCTGAAGTGGGGGGCGGCCAGGGGAAGCAATCTTATAGGACTGAGCTCTTAACCCATGGGATATGACACTATCTCCGGGTAGATAGTGTCAAAATTGTGTTGAATAGTAGGACACTCAGCTGGTGTCCTGAGCATTGCTTGGTGATGTCTTGGGGAAAAACTCCTCCACATAGTATAATTGGTGATCAGAACTTTCAGTGTCTCAACATTTGCTCCAACAATGTAATTCTTATTTTCTGGTTCTGTGCTGAGGGGATAAATCTGTGTAACAGTTGGTCCTTGCATTCATGGAGCTCAGAGCCCAGGAAGAGTGAGCTGGTCCATAGTCCAACAAACATTACAAACATAAAGATGTGATTGTGACAAAGAAAGTTCTCTGAAGAAGAGAAGTTCATGGACTATGAGTCTCAGCTGAGAGACATTTGGCTCAGGAAGTTGGAGAAACCTTGCTGAGGAAAGGGTGGAGTACTTGAATAAACTCTTCAGTTAGTTGGATAAAATGGTAGCCCTTGGGTTTCCTAGAGTCTTACATAGGCTGGACAAACCCATATTTCTTCTTCAACAGACCTGGCTTGGGGTGTCCTCTAAGTTTGGATTCTGTCCTACAGACACAATTCAGTTTATCAGCACATCTAAGGCTGAGCTTTGTTCCCAGGTGTGGGGCTGAATGTTCACATAAAAACCAACACTTCCTGAGTCTCATGTGCCAAAAATTGTCCTTTTTCTCAAGAATTTATTTCATGAAATGCTCATTATAATTTAAAAGCTAGCTAGATCCTAATATTGCTTTTACTTTATAAATAAAGAACTCTGGAGTTAGAGAAATGAAGTATCTTGTCAAAATATCTTCCATAAGTGATGGGGCCAGAAACTGAAACTTGGTCTGTTTGAATCATAAGATTATACTCTCAACCACTAAAATAAATTGTGTCCCATTTTTAAGGGAGCAGTGATGTGCTAGATGCTCTGAACACACACTTATATTCAGAGTTTAAAACCAGCACAATCTCCACTCGGGGTCAACCCTGTAAGGTAGAAAGTATCTGTGTTCATACAGAACAAACTTTAGACCACAGGTCTCAGGAAAATGTCATCAAAACGAACAAGGATTTTTCTCTAAGTGCACAGAGCATGAGAAGGCATTAGAGAAATGAGGACTCTCTCCCTACTGCCCAAAGCTCCGAGTTGGCTAATGAAATTGATGGATCAGGGCCACTGGTCCCTGGTCCCTGAGGTTTATTTGTTCTGTCTTTGAGTTGATCCAAACTGTAGGCACTCCAAACAGAGGCCACAAACCACAGGCTGAGGCCCCACTGATCGCCCTGCTTCTGAATGGCCCCACAGGACAGAAAGACCCCATGGTCTCAGGAAGAGTTATGAGCTTTGGCATCCTGTAGGGAAAGGAACAGGCATCTTCCCTCAGTCAACTGCCCTTCACACATTGAAAACATGATTCATGATTCATGAGAACTATTTCTTTCTTCGGAGGGAACCTCTGGCTTTGCTTTGGGCCCAGGAATAAGTTGGCCACAATCAACTCCCCTGAAGAAGTGGTTTCCCCACCACATAACTCTTCCTTCTGAGGACAATGGCTTTGCTCAATGTGGTAAAGGAGAAGTTTAACCAAAGGAAAAACTGAGCCCACACTGATAAAACATCACTGTTATCAACAGACTACCAGGCATGAGAGCTGAAGAGATGTCGCCCTGCGGTGACTCTGGGACAACCCTCTCTATGTGTTTCCCAACTGCCCCTCAACTTGGATGTGTTCCCCCCAAACTCCTGACAATGCCAGACTTCAAGCAATTTGGCCTTTTTAACTTATACTTCTCCAACCCTCCTGCTTGCGCCACATAATTACGGTCACCAAGGTTCACAGTTACACTAGTAAACACTAAATGGTGCGATGCTCACCTTTCTGGAGGGGGCCTATGTGGCACCAGGGAAGCCACTTAGGGCTTGGGGTAGCTGCTGGTGTTGATTCCTGCATGCCTACTATAAGCCAGAGAGCTGCATTAGGTGCTTGTCTTTGTTCTCTCATTTAATCCCCACCAAACTCTATTAAGAGAGTAGTAATTGTCTATTTTTAGAAATGTGTTCAAAGAATTAAGCTACTTTCTGAAGGTAACCTAGATAGTCCCAGAGCAGGATTTAAACCGGGGCTGTCTGATGCAGAGGGATATGCTAAAGCTGTCACGCAAATGTCTCTATTTTAATATGTGAACCAGGTCTCAGAGAAGAGAGAATGGAAATCACATATGTTCTTGTTTTCCCTAAATCCAAAGTATAAAGATTTCCTGATGAAGAAACAGAGATGCCTACATTTTTAACCTCCAAGTGGGAAACTGCCCATTTAGTTGACACCTTCACATGTGCAAGGAGACTTTTTTAAAAAATAGAATGTATTTATTTATTTATTTATTTATTTATTTATTTATTTATTTATGAGAAAGAGAGAGAAGGAGAGGGAGAGAGAAAAAGAGAGAGCGCATGTGTTGGGGGAGGGGCAGTGGGAGAGAGAGAATCTCAAGCAGGCTCCACGGTGAGCATGGAGCCCAAGCAGGGCTCGATATCACAACCCTGAGATCATGACCTGAGCCGAAATCAAGAGGCCGAGGCTTAACTGACTGAGCCATCCAGGCGCATCACAGGGAGGGCTTTTAGGTGTGAAGATGGAATAATGTGGGGTAGGAAGTCTATCTTTTCTTCTCAAAGGGGAAGAGTAACTTGGGGCTGGGTCTCTCAGCCCCACTCCCTGCCCAGGCAGTTAAGGTGGGTCCCAGGGAGGCTTCTGAGTCCCAGAAGGCCATGCTCCCCTCACAGGTCCATGCTTCCCTGTCCTTCCAGAGTGAAACAGTCACTCATTCGGAGAGCAACAAGAGAAGCTGGGCCCCTAGACACCAAGTCCCCTATGCCCTCGCCCCTGCTTCAATCTTCTCCTATTTTAATCACTTCACAGTAAAAAAGGAATACCTACCTTACATAAGGATAATTTCCGAATTGAGAAATGCGTGTTGCTTTGGAATCTAGAAACAAGCCATCATAGATGAAGCAGCTGAATTCTGGGCAGAGTAGTTGGTATTCCAGGGAGTCACTACCACTCATTCATAATTGGACTGCAGGATAAAAAGCTCTTTTCTGTGCTTAACCTCCACCCTCTCTTGGTGGTTCAGGGAGCCCTAGACATATGCGGGAATGGCAAACACAGAATCAACTGGTACTTATGCAAAAGAGAGATGGAAGCCAGAAACATTGAGATGCAGTTCAGAGATCAACATATTCTGGGGGTTCCAAGAATGAAGGTATTTGGAGGGAAACCCCCACCAGGTGAAGGCAGCTAGAGAAGGGCTGTCTGGGATTTAGGTGCATCTTTCAGTCATTACCAGGATAAGGTGATTCAGGTTTCTCTCCTACACCAGCTGTCCTTTTCTCTCTATTCCTCTTCAGATTCTCTTGCATACTCTTTGTTCCTCCGGCCCTCAGAGCCATGCCAGCTCCTCTATATCTTTTCTAGAGACAGAGTGAAGGGGGAGTGATTACCATTACTCAGGGGAGTGAGAGAAAGAAGGAGCTAGAGGAGGAAAAGCTAAGGACATGAAGGGGAGCCACTTGGCTGGCTAATTTGCATGCCCACATTCAATTGTAAGGCTTTAAGAAGCTTTACTAGCAAGGACAAGGGATTGACCAATGCTCTGAAAAATATCAGCCCTGACTGCTGCAAGAAGACAGATCTCCTTAACTCTAGCTAAAATTCAGTGGGTGGAAGAATCTCAGCTGATTTCTTCGATCTTATCCATGGAATGGAGAAATGATGTTTGTCTTCTGAAGGTAAAAAGCTTCCTGTACCTCGTAGGAATGCCGACTGAGCCCTGATATCTGGTGGCTTTACTGAAAGCAGGAAAAGGATCTTGTGTTGGGTTTAAAACTCCTGCATACAGTTGCATAGACTGCACTCTGTTCAACTTTAGGAGATGCCATTTACTTCATCTCTATAAGGTGATAATCACATACACTCTAATGGAAATAACCCCTGCTAGAGTTGAGCAGTGCAAAGGCTACCTAAAGGGAGAGCCTCTGACATGCCAGAGCAATCCTGGTCCTCCTGTAACATAAGTCCCAGGGTTCAGTTGGGTGAGCTTGACTTCTGTTTGGAAGGATGCACACAAAGTCTGGGGAACTTCTCGAAAATGAGAATCAGGATGCATGGCTAATAAAAGACTTTTCTTGGGAGACTCTGATATCAGAACTTACGCCATTTGTTTGCATAACAAAATCCAAAGAGATAAGGCAATTTAAAGAGAACTGTTGTTGCACTGGAATTTGGGGGGGGGGGGCGGCGGCGGACACAGGGCTTGGGAATTGTTATTCAGGATTTTGGCAGTGCTGGGGCTGATAGCAAGGCTCCATCCACCACAGCTCCAGATGCAGGTATAGGGATACCCCAAACCATACCTCCACTCTACTAAGCTGGGCAGTTACTGATCTTGCCCCTGGGTTTAAAGAGAGCCTCAGTGGGCCGCACAGGGGAAGTTGGTTTGCTTTTGACTAGCACCTCCCAATCCAAACTCGTCCATAGCGAGTGTGTCCTTTTGACCTGGTTGTGACTCAGGCCTCTGCCCATGTCCTTCTGCTTTGCCAATCTGAATCTCTGCATTTTCTTTTTTTCAGTCTGGGCAACTTCTGTGTGATCTTTTCTCCTCTCATGGCTTCAATTATAAGACATAAACGGATGATTTCCACAAGGGGTCTTATCTCCAGCCCAGATTCTCCTCTGAACTCCAGACCCACACTTGGAATCATGCAGTGGACAGCTCTAGGTGGGTATACCATACTGAGCCTCTTACTCTAAACCCATTTCATTAAGATAGATTGATATTTTGTTCTCTGCCCCTCTGTGACCAATTGGTTCTAAACTTAGAGATGAATTGATGAAAGAGACATGATTAACATCAGTCTTTAAAACCCCGATAATTCCCATCTTACAGATGGGAAAAAATGAGATGTGAGGCTGACATGCACTGAGCCCGGAGGGTAAAAGTCTCATATAAGGTCATCTATACTAAATAATAGACTTGCAATCTCAATGTACATTTTTATGAAGTCCAAACTTCTGGTTTTTAGTAAAGGATTCCTGGAGAAAATTGACTTAGGTTAAAACAATTTGTTAAACCATATTGGCATTTAACATAAGGCCATTTATTGGGAGCTTTGAAATGAGGTTTAAGTATCAGTTGAAATGATCATTACTATGCCCTTTGGGTTTGGGATAATAACAGTTACTGCCCCCAACCACCAACTCCAGCCAAGCAGGCTCCAGAATTTTGTGTTTCAGGTGTGTAAAGATAGGCCTCAGCAACAAACAACAAAAGTTCTCTCACCAATACTTAAAATTTATGTCCAATACTTAAAATAGAAATGGTAAAGAATGCGTTGCCTTAGGTAAACTGTATCTGTTTATGATAAACCAAGGTTTGCAAGAGGATATTTAAAAAAGACTCAAGACATATCTCTTTTGTACTTCAAAAGCCATTTGGTCCTGGGTCCAACAAGCAAAGTGGTTATTATGGTCCCATGTGGGAAAAGGCGGGTGAGGCTGGAATGTGCCCAGTAAACATGAAACCTCATCCACAGAGCTCCACTTGCTCCCGCTGCTCTTGTGAGGCTAATTGGAGGAGAGCAACCTTTTTTTTTTTTTTGAGAAAGGAAAGAAATTTCTGGATTTGAAGCAGATGTCTGGAGCTTGCCGAATCTCCACTGCAGGCTTTTAAAGGAAATATTGCAATAATTAGGAGTCCGGTTTGAAGTCAATGTGTTGCTGTAAAAATTAAGGATGTTTATAACTGTGGGAAGGTTCTCTTTAAAAACCCAATTCTGATTCCAATTTGCTAGCAAATTGCATCCTGGCCCCATGGAAGGAGTGATCAGGGGACCTGTTTAATAGATCAGGATCCTCAGTGTCCGATGAAGAGGAGAGTATTCACTGATGTTAATGAAAAGTAAATATGAATTCTCATGGAGCATCAGAATTTAAACAGAATGTTTTCTCAGTTGATTTAAAAAAAAAAAAGAAAGAAAGGGAAGATGAAAAAAACCCAAAAGCCAAACAGAAAAGACGACTTGGTTTTCCTTGTGTGGTCCCTGGAATGGGAAATCTAGTATTTGCTAAAATCACCGCAGTTTCCCAGATATTGCCTGTACAAAAAACACCATATTATACTTAATTTCAGGATAGTCAAGGACAAGAAATTAGACAATATGTGGATTGAGTTTCCCTGCAGGCAGGGATAATTATTAAGTATGAGGGGGGAAAAGTTTGGCTTGCATATACCAGAAAGGGGAAAAAGTCCTAAGTTTATCGATCAGTCCAGAATCAGACCTTAAGCAGACAACACTGTAGTGAAGGGGGATTAGAGGTAGAAGCACCTGAGTGCAAAGCCAGTTTCTATTGCGTAGTTTTGTGACCGTAAAATTTTGGAAACTTGATTCCTCAACTATATTAAGGATAATGATATCTACCTTTCCCTGTTGTTTTGAGAATTGATGGTAATAGCATATGTAAAGCAATTATCATGACGTGGGCACGTTGTAGCTACATAAGGAAAAGTGACTCTCCTCCATACCCATATATACTCCCAACACACACTGCCTAATTTGTCAGGCTCTGGTCCCCTATTCCTATCTCAGTAGGTCAGTGTCATTGTTGGGACAATACAGTTCACAGCAATACAGAGAGAAAGGGAAGGAAACTATACTAGAGTCAACTAAATGTTCCTTAATATCCTGTCTTCTTTTTAGTGATAGAACACCCAAGTTCTAGTCAGGCGCAGGATTTCTTAGCTAAAGACTACATTTCCCAATGTGACTAGATTCTGCCTGTGGAGGTGAAGATGTGCACAATTTCTACACCATGCCACTTGCCCTCTACCTCTTCTTCCTCTTCCCATGGGTAAGAACATGCGCACAATGATAGTAAGTCAATTTTACCCTATAGATGAAGGCACTTTCTCAATAGGTGGAAAGACACAAAAATAGAAGGAGCCTGGGTGCCTGGATGACTTCGTGGAGCAGAGCTTAGGCCCCTGGGACCGTCTAACACTTTAGAATCTTATGTTAGAGAAAACAATAAAACTATTTTGCTTCAGTCTTTTTTATTTTGCTCATTTTTTTTAAGATTTTATTTATTTATTTATGAGAGGAGAGGGACAGAGAGAGAATCTCAAGCAGACTCCCTGCTGAGCATGGAGCCCAACTTGAGGCCCAATCTCATGACCCTGAGATTGTGACACTAGCCGAAATCAAGAGTCAGCTGCTCAACCAACTGAGCCACCCAGGCACCCCTGTTTTGCTCATCATTAAAGCACCTAAACATGTACCCCAACTACTACAGGAACTTACATGTACTGTGCTCTAAAATACGAATTAGGTCACGTCAGTCATCTGATCCAGAAACTGCTATAGCTCCCCATTGTTCATCAGTGAATTGCATTTAGGGCATTATATAGGCACCACTGGTGGCAGGATTAAGAATGGCCAGCTCTGGGGCTGAGAGGAGACCAGTCTAGCTGCAGGGTGGCCAGGGGCTTTTGAATAAAGGGAGATAACTCTGGACAGTGGGCTGAGACCACCTATGAGGGGCTCTATTTGATTATGGAACCAACTTCAGATTGTTAGACTTAGGAAGTAATTTTTGGGACTTCTGTCTAGCCTGGCTGAATCCTACATGACTGAGTTTGATATCTCTCTCTAGGCCTTCATTTTTCAGAGGGCCTTTTTGAATATGCAAACACATATTGAATTGACACAGAGGGTATTCTTTAAGGACCACCTCAAATGCCACCTGATTCTAAACACTCCCCTCATTGCCTTAAGTATCCAAGTCAGGTTGAATTGTGAGTTCCCCTGTGCTCTACAACATTTGGTTGCTCATTCATTAATTCAGAGCTCAATAACTTAACAGAGTTTATCGAGCATTTACTACATACCTTGTCTGTGTCAGATCTGAGAACACAGATATGCATAAAAATTGGCCCTTATTTTCATGGAGTATGCAGTCTAGAATCTATCAATACTCATTCTCAATGACTGGGCTTCCCCTTCATGTCAGGTCTTTTGAAAATGTTGTCAATAGAAAGAAAGCCTTTGTCTTCAGGAAGCTCATGATTTACAATTATTATTAGACACAGTCCTTACTTAGTTCTGCCTTGTAATTATAGACAGTTGTGCTGTATGCTTGGGCCTATCACTAGACAAGGTCTTTGCTAGTGGAAACTGTTGAATTCATCTCTGGTCCTCTCCCTCTCCACAGAAAATATTTCTGGCCTAGTGTATATAGTAAATATTCTGCAAATGTTTGTTGAAATCAAATCCATGCAGCAAAAGACAGCCCTTCAAAATTAGGCAGCTCCATTCTAGCAAACCAAAGGCACATGTAGAGCCATTTTTAATTTCTCAGTCATCATTAAGCACCATCAAATTGATTATTACCAAGGGAATAATTTTAAAACATGAAACAACCATATCTGCTTCAATGTTCTTCCTCACGTTTCCTTCGCTAATGGGAAGAGATGGTGATAATTCATTCTTCTCAATGTTTTCCAGAAACACTTTCTTTTGTAAGTGGTAAAATTCAAGTGGTTTCTCAACTTCATTTATGGGGCAGTAACTATGTGAGTCGTTTTTACACTTCATTTATAAGGTAGCAACTAAGGTACATGTGTAAAAGTTATTTTGAACTGATTTTTCAAGACTATGCCAATTTTTGGTACCAAAATCCACATTTGCCTAAAAGATAAAAAAATTCATGTCTCAAGACAACACTTTGCTCTTAACTCATTTTGTTTAGAGGGAGATAAAATTAGTTTAGAAAAATGCATTCCCATGTTCTAATAAAATACCAACTATAATAACATTAATTTTGTCAATGTCAGTTAGATACATGTCTAACGTATAGCAACACATACAGGCCGGGGCTTGGTTGCTCCCAATCAATAAAGAGAAAGTTGAAGAACTAATATTAAAGACTGAGTGTAAAGAAACCCTTAAAACATTATTCAGAGGCTCAAAGAAATGTCCTGAAGAATTCATCAAGTAGAAACACTGGCCTAATACCGGCCTCAGTTAAGCATGGTGCCTCTAGCAATTACCCAAAATATGAAAACCAAGGACCTAACGTAGTTTTTTATTGGTGATTTAAAAAGAAAATGCAGGGTTTATTTTAGCTGGAAGGGGGATAAAAGTCAAAATAACTGTCTCATTAGAGAAATACTCAATGTTCTTCTTTAACTCGGGGCCTTAAGGCCTTTTGCTTAGACAATTAAAAGAACCTCTTAACTAGCCTCCCTGCCTCCCACTCACCTACATAATCCCTTCTGAATATTGAGGTCTGAATGAGCTGTCTAAATTGTATATTTGACACTATTACTCCTCTACTTAAAGTCTTAAAACTCTCCATTACTTTCAGATACCATAAAATGATAGGCAACAGTGCTCTCCAAGCATGGACCCATGGACGAGGGCAGGCCCACACTGTTCAATTTTCATTGGTCCATGGCTAAATGAGACAGAAGGACAATGTGGCAGGTTGTTCATAAAGCTACATTGATTAGAATTTATTCAACTTTTTAAAAGCTCTGTTCCTTATTCCGAGGTAAAATCAATCTGACTTTTAGAAACCCCTTATTTTATGAAATAATGGGTATTGGTAGTTTTTTAAAAAATACTCTTAATTGGTAAATTTAAAATTTGATGTTGGGGGTGCCTGGGTGGCTCAGTTGGTTAAGCATCTGTCTTCGGCTCATGTCTTGATCCTGGGGTCCTGCAATTGAGTCCCACGTGGGGCTCCCTGCTCAGCAGGGAGTTTGCTTCTTCCTCTCCCTGTCCCCTGCTTGTGCTCTCTCTCTCTCACTATCTCTCTCTCTCTCAAATAAACAAATAAAATCTTAAAAAAATTTTTTTTGAGGTTGGCCAGAGCTCTGTGACCCTTCTTGCTGCCTGGGCCCCCAAACCCCTCTCCCTGACCTCAAAGATCTCTGCCATGTCCTCCATCAGACTCATGGTCTGGGATGTCCACCGTTAACCTCCACTCCAAAGTCACCCATGCAGGTCCACTGGCTCTCATCTCAGCTTCCATGAGGCAGTCTTAGGAACACTGAGACCTTTCTCTCCTGACTGTGCCTATTTGTCTCCAGGATTGGGCTAAGGCCACTCTGTTACTAAAATGTAAAGAAAGAAAAAGTCATCTGAAATCTTTCCAGTAAAAAGTAACCTTGCTAACTTTTTGATGATCATCATGTTATACATTAAAGGCGAATACGTGGTCTTTTTACAAAAATGTCATATAAATTAGATATTATACATGTTTTCCATAATGTATTTTTCACTCAACAATATCTCATAGACCATTTTTTTCAACCAAAATATATAGATCTGTATATCGTAATATTAAAGAATTCAAATCATTGAGTCATTTGGATCTACCATGGTTTAACTAACCATTTTTTCTTTTTAACTAACCATTTCTTTAACTACATTCTACAAATATCAATATGTTGGGTTTTTTATTTTTACTTAGTTCAAAATATTTTCTAACTTCCATCGTAATTTCTTTTTTTAACAGAAGTAATTTACAATTTTTTCAGTTTTAAATTTATAAATATTTGAGTGGTTTTTCAGATATATTTTTGCTATTGATTTTTAGTCTAATTCTGCCATGACCAGAAAGTGTATGTTATATGATCTCAGTTTATTTAACTATTTCAAGATTATTTATGGCCCAGAATATGATTAACCTTGGTGGATGTTTTATGTACACTTGAAATTAATTTGCATTCTGCTACTTTTGAATTACATGTTCCATAAATGTCAATTTGATCAAATTGGTTTATAGTGCGGCTCAATTCTGCTCTGTCCTTCATGATTTTTCTGTTACATCAACTGCAGAGAAAAAAGTGTTGAAATGTCCCAGTATAATTGTGGATTTGTTTATCTCTTGTTGCAGTTCTATCAGTTACAGTTTAAGATTTTTGAAGCTCTGCTATTTGGTTTATACCAATCTAGGATTGTTATAGCCTCCTGATTAATTTGCTATATAATGTTTATAAAAGTCTCTTTTTATCTCTGGTAGTATTTTTCGTTTTGAAACTATTTTGACATCAGTAGAGACACTCTATCTTTCTATGGGTTAGTATTTGTATGGTTTCTCTTTTTCCATTCTTTAATGTGCTATAGCTTTATATTTCCAGTGGGTTTTTTGTAGAAAACAAATCCTTGATGAGTTGGGTCTTGATTTTTTTTTTTTTTTTAGATTTTATTTGACAGAGACCGCGAGAGAGGGAACACAAGCAAGGGGAGTGGGAGAGGGAGAAGCAGGCTTCCCACAGAGCAGGGAGCCCGATGCGGGGCTCTATCCCAGGACTCTGGGATCATGACCTGAGCCGAAGGCAGACGCTCAATGACTGAGCCACCCAGGCGCCCCTTGATTTTTTTTTTTAACCAATCTATTAATCTCTGCATCTTATTGGGATTGTTAAGTCATTTCATTTAATGTAGTTGTCCGTATGGTTAAGTTTAAAACTACTAGCTTGGTATCAGTTTTCTTCTTACCTGTTTTTGGCTTTTTCCCCTCTATACAAGTTTTGGTATATTTTTAATTTTGTGTATTTTAGGATTCCATTTTAACTCTAATTTGTTTTGTTTTTGATCCATTTTCCCCTTTAGTTCTTTGTACTCTTGTCGTACAGTCTATGTGTTATAAACCCACAAGATAGTTACTACTTTTTAACCTTAAATAACTCTGTAAATTAAGAAAAATCAAAAAAAAAGAAAGAAAGAAAATATCTTTAGAATTTGCGTATGTATTTGCCATTTCGGGTGCTCCTCATTCCTTCACATAGATCCAGATTTCTCTCGTATCATTTTTCCTTCCACCTGAAGAATTTCCTTTAACATTTTTTAATGGCACATACTTGATGTAGATGAATTCTTTCAGGTTTTCTTAGTAAAGTTTTTATTCCATTTTTATTTTTTAAGTTCACTTGGTAATCAATTCGAGATTTACATTTTTTTCTTTCACTACTTTAAAAATATTGCTCATTATCTTCTATTTTACATAGCTTCTGTTTTAAGTCTGCTGTGATTTTTTTGTTGCTGTTCCTCTGTCTGTTCCTACTATGGATTTTTTTCTGTCTACTTTAAAAAGTTTTCTTTATTACCGGCTTTCAGAAATTTCCTTATGATGTGCTTTGGTGTGGTTTACTTTGTTTCTTCTGTTTAGATCCATCAAGCTTTTGGGATCTGTGTGTTTACAGTCTTCATCAAATTTGGAAAAACTTACAGCCTTCACTTCTCACCCCCAACTCCATATATTTCTCTTCTCCCTCTGGATCTTCACTTACGTGCTTGATACCGTTTTACAGGTCACTAATGCTCTGTTTATTTATTTGTTGATTCTCATTAGTTTTCTTTCTGTGTTTCATTTTGGTTCATTTTCATTGCTATATTTTTGTTTTCACTGATGATTTCTTCTGCATGTCTAATGTGCTGCGAATTCCTTTTCCTGTGTTTTTCTTGTCAGATAATGCATTTTTCATCTCTTAAAAGTTCCATTTGGGTCTTTTTATGTCTTCCACTTAACTTCTCATCACGTTCATGTTTTCTTTTACATTCTTGTGTTACCAGAGTGTATTTATCATAGCTGTTTTAATGTCCTATCTGCTGATATCATCATATCTGTCATTTTAGTGTCTGTTTCTACTGATTGATTTTTCTGCTGGTCATGGATCATATTTTCCTGCTTCTTTGTATGCCCCTTAATTTTTACTGGATGATCTACATTGTGTGTGCACTTTGCAGTGTTGGGGTTTGGAGTTTGTTGCAATCCTTTATTTATTTATTTATTTATTTTTAAGATTTTATTTATTTATTTGACAGAGACAGACACAGCGAGAGCAGGAACGTAAGCAGGGGGAGTGGGAGAGGGAGAAGCAGGCTTCCCAATGAGCAGGGAGCCCGATGTGGGTCTCGATCCCAGGACCCTGGGATCATGACCTGAGCCAAAGGCAGACGCTTAACGACTGAGCCACCCAGGTGCCCCTGTTGCAATCCTTTAATTAGCATGGAATATTTTTTTCTTTTTGCATGCATGCATGCAGATAAGTTACTTAGCATCAGTCTGAGCATCCTTAGGAATGTTTTTAAGCTTTGTTAGAAACCACCTCGAGCAACTTTTAGTCTAGGACTGATTTTGACCCATTACTAAGTGGATACCTTACGGATGACTATACCCACTGTGAACAGTCCTGCATGAGCTCCCAGAATTGCTCAGCCTCCTGCTCTTTGCTGTTCCTCTCCCTCCTCCCCACCCCTTTCATAAAGTTTTCCCCATGCATGTCATCCTCACTAGTCAAAGATTGGAGGGACCCTCTCTGCAGATCTCTGGACATCTCTCTGCAGTTTCTTCTGCAAACTCTGGTCCTGCAAATTGGCTTCCTAGAATTCTGCTCTCTGTTCTCAACTCAGCGAGACTGTGGGTTTTATTGGGTTCTCTGTTCTGTGCTGTGTCCTGAGGGCTGCCTCCAGGCAGCAATGTGGGCAAGGGTGAGGCTCATCTCATTTGTTTCTCTTCTCTCCGGGATAGCAGCCCTGCTCTGCCTGTTGCCCAGTATCTGAAAAGAGTTGTTTCATGTGTTTGCCTGGTTTTCTAGCTGTCTGTGGTGGGAGAGCAATTCCCATAGCAGCTAATCCTTCATGGTCAGAAGCAGATGTTGGCATCAATATTTTATAGAGTCCATTGGGTTATTCCATTGAGCAGCCAGGGTTGAGAACCAGCACTTTAGACACTCATCAATATCAGTTTTGTTTGTCTTTTGAATCCTTGTTAATTCTTGAGATGAAAAATGATACATCCATAGTATGTACTTCAATTATTTGTGAGGTTGAGTGACTTTTCATATTTCCTGGTCATTTACATTTTTTTCTGTATAGACAAACCTGTTTATGCTTTTTTTTAACCCATGTTCTTAAACTGAGAGATTTGCTTTTTCCTTATAGATTTTCAAGAGCTCTTTATATGTTACTGATATTGTTTTTGTTTGCCTCTTAAATTGCAAATGGTTTCCCCATTGATCATGTATGTTTTTGACTTGTTTATGGTGGTTGTGATGTGGAGGGAGGTGAAGGGTAGGTCCCAGTTGTGCCCTGTGCTTCTAACTCTGTATGTAGCCCCCAAATACTGGCTATTTCCTTTATGGTTTCTACGTTTCATCTCACCTTGTGAAAGATGCTGCTCTCTGGCTCAGTAGATGGATTTATTTTATTTTCAACAGCTTTCTTTAGAAAGAAGCACCCCCCCCCCCCAAGGCACACTCCAAAAAAGGGGCTTCATTTTAGTAGTACTTTGCCTTTTTTTGGAGAACAGACTCAGGAATCTGATAGATAGAACTTAATGGGTTGTATGACCTCAGAAAGCTGTACCTGTACACACATGCTCCAAATTGGCATGTAGTCATGGACTTTGGGCTTCTGGTTAGTGACCTTGAGCATAGGCTGACTGAAAGAGAAGCCTCCATCCCTGACATCTGAGTGTGAGAGCCAGGAAAGCAGAGTGGAATTCCCGTAGTCACCTAGGAAAGCTATTGCTGGGAGGGGGCTATCGCTGGGGCATTTCTCCTCATAGGATTCCCTGCCCCACCCTCAGGTACTGCTTCTTCATCCTTCAGTAGAGCGGAAGAAGGTCTGAGTTAGGAATTAACAAAGGGCTAAGCTCACTTGGAGGTCAGTGGGATTCTGACTCCTGCAGGGCAGCTAAGGTTTGGTTCTGCAGATGAGCTCAATTCCCTACAAGGTCCTCCTCTGAAGACTTAAGACCCTCAGGATACTTGGAATTCACACAAGTTTCCTAGCTGACTCTATTTAATTTTTTTCCCCCTTCTTTTCCCCCCTTAGGTGACACAGGAAGACCAGAGGGATTGGAGTGGGAGAATTGCCTCCCCCAGATGGGATAAGGATCTGGTAAAGCCTTACCTCTGGAGAGTAGGCCTTGGTCGTGGAGAACACTCTTGACTATTTTAAAATGGTTGCTTTTCCTCTCCCTTTGCCAGAGTTAGATGGGATCTTTCTTGGCTGTCCGTGATGAAAAACTAGTAGGGGTCCCAGAGCTAAACCCTATCTCTGTCCCACAGTACAACCTTGCCTAACAGTTGCCTAAGCATCAGCAGCTGACAGAAAACCAGCAGTCCTACCTAAGAGATTGAACTTCATGGTTCCTTGACCCTCTTTTCTGGAGTTTAAGGAGAAACTGGAAGTAGAGAGAAATGAGATTTGACAATTGGTGGGGCCCAGGCCAGGAAAAAGCCTTTGCACTTTCTTCAATGCCATTCAGTGGGCAGTGGGGAACACCGTAAGAAAAGGTTGAAAGCATGAAAGAGGTTTTCAGATTTGCATTTCCAAAAGGTCGCTCCAGGCAAGCAGGTTGCAGGGGGATGAGTTGTTGTCATTGAGGCCAGAGACACAGAGAGTGAAGAGTGGTAGCCTTGGAGACTGGGAGGAGTTTCAGGACCCAAGAAAAATGAAGGAGCAGCATAGTTGGTGACTGATGGTGTGTGGTGGCAGAAAAAGGCACAAAATCCGGGTAGACCCAGCATGTTGCAGCTCCAGAGTCTCCCAAACTCCTCCCAGAGGTGCTTGGTGGACCTCCGCCCCAGCACAGCCTGTCCCCCTCTTCCTCCAAGGGGGCGATGAAGGACTGCATGGGGGTGCCTTTAGAATTCTCTTTATCCATCATCAGACACAAGCGTCAGCGTGCTTGCAGGTAATTGCTGAGCACGGGCTAGTCAGATTCTAATCACACCGGGAAACACTTATTTGAAATTCTTAACACGGGAACAGTTCAGTTACACTACGAAAGACTGGCAAAATATAAAAGAACCAGGTTTATATGACTAACCTGAAATATGCCAATTAAGCTAACTAGCAGAGAGCCTTATGCAATTGTATTGCATCTAGGAAGTCTCTGCACAGAAATGGGCTCAGTGGAGTAAAGAGAGTTTATAGGTCACAGGCTCAGATAACACTAGGCCAGCTGGGTACCCATGCCAAGTGTCCTACTGTCACAGTCCTCGGGATAGCAAGGACCTGCCAACAATGGTCTGGATCATTGTCCAGGAAGGGACCACTGCCATTTAATTGATGTGCCCCTGGGTCATTGCGACATGAGACAAACACCCCCAAGTCCCCTAGGGACAAGCATTTCAGTTATTACACAGACCTCAGGAAATTCTCTTTTTTAGAATTAAAGGATAAAACTATCAATCTCACTTTAAGGTAAACCTTATTCTTTTCATTTGACTTCTCTGAATTGCTATTAAAAAAAAAAAGAATGGTAAAAATGCCTGTGGCAATTGGATAAAGATTTGAAGGTTTGGGGGATAGACAAGAAGGTCAAGAGTCTAAGAAGTCCTTTTCTCTTTGGACTTCTCTCACCAAGCACAGGGCCTGATACATAGCAGGCATCAGATAAAGAGTTTTAAAAATTATTTGTTATGTCAGATCTGTACTTCATTTTTTTAAAAGACTTTATTCTTAAATAATCTCTACATCCAACATAGGGCTTGAACTCACAACCCCAAGATCTAGAGTTACATGTTCTATTGACTAAGCCGACCAGGCGCCCCATCAGATTTGTCCTTCAAATAGGGTTGGGCCACCATTTTCCATGTTCTCAATCATAATCAGCTCTCTATGCAAATAAATTCATATCAGTAGTCAGAATAACGTTTTTATTTCTCACAGCACTCTACCCCCAAAAGTAAGCTCGGTATGCTTTGCTCACCAGTTCTAGGCAGTGCAGACCAGAAGGCTGTTCTTTCTTCAGAGGACAGACTATGTCGGTCATCTTGACTCCAGTGAGTATAGAAGACACTCAGAGTCCTTTGCAAAATCATTTGCAAATGCTCATTATAACCATTTTTAGAACTGCTTTGGAATTTGGAAATTCCATGAGACTCAGTGTTGGTTTCCTCAAAAATTCTTGTCATTCATTACATGGGCACTCTCACCTACCTAGGCCTTCCCATCCTGCAAAGGATTTTCCTTTTTCATGGACTATTAGTTTGGCATTGTTGACCTGCTGGCCATGTGGGAAGGTGGCCCAGACTTGGGTCAGCCAGACCTGGGTTCGAGTCCCACCTCCACTACCATCTGGTTGCAAGTATTTGAGCAAATCACTTATCTCTCTGTACCTCAGTTTTCTCATCTGGCAAATGGAAGTGTAGTCAAGGCTCATTGTGAGAATCAAAAGAGGAAACACAGAAACAATGTGAACCCCTTTTATAAACTTCAAATCTATTCCTAAATGTAAAAGATTACTTTATTCTACATAATATAGAGAATTTTAACTGATGCCAATCTGTCAATAGTCAGAATAACTGCAGAGTCTGAAAGGAATGCCTAAAGAGAGACAAAGGACAGACAGACAACACTCAAGGTTGACAGCATGTTAGTGGAATGCTCATGTGATACGACGACCTATACACTATTTATTTATAGTAATAAATAATGCTATTTATTACTTGCAGCATGCTTATTGGTGAAATATTACTGAGCCCCAAGTCTTTTTATAGCCTCCAATCTATGACTGACAGAGTTCCAGTGTCACATGGTGCAGGAGAGGGAGCCAGACCGAGGCCTTGTGGTTCCCAGTCTCTGTTTCTCTATTTCTGCCTGTCCAAGTACATCCTTTAAAATCTGTAGCCAGACAAGATGGCGCTGCTTCTGAAGATATGAATTCCCCATATTCAGAGTCTTTATATCCATCAATGAGTGATACAGTATAAGTAATGTCAGTCTTATATTTGGGAGTCGGTGGGAGATGGATGTGGTAGAATCAATGACATTTAAGGATCTCTTGACCTTGAGCTTCTGGGAGGTCCTGGCCAATTCTGAGCTTATAGATCCAGTTCTTGGCTCCTGATGATCACAAGGACAGGAGGCTGACAGAGAGGGGTAAGGGGGGTGACCAAAATGGTTCCTGAGCTGGGTTCATGTTGGCCCAGCTTCAGCAACCAAACGATGCATTTTAGAAAATTCCTGGGCTTGTGCACACATTGCACTGCTGTGTACAGAGAACCCAAACAGACATCCAGGTAGGCAAAGCCACGTCTCTTCCTTCCTACACCCCAATTCAATCCCTGCAGTCTCCTTTGGCTAGAGAGCAAGGCAGAACTTATCCCTAGATTCATAATTCATCAGTCCAAGTCGGTGAGAGGTGGTCGGGAGGTAGCAACACTTCTGTATCCTGGACAGTCACAGGGTGACTGTATAAGTATCAGGAGGCTCTTCAGAAACACGGAGCCATGAACAGGAAACTCCAGGAGAGAATCAGTTTGTCCTACTAAGGAGAGGGCTGCAATCCACCGTCATTTATCCCCCAAAAGAACCTCTTCCAGACTCTTTGGTCCCTAAAACAAGCCTCTGCTATGCTGAAACACTGGGACCTTGAGCACAGTCCTAGGGAATATATTTCATCAGGAAGACTTCACTTGCACATAGAGAAGCCACAGTGAAAACTCAAGATCACACGCTCTGAGGAGTAGCTGAAGGACCTGGGCTTGGTCAACACAGAGAAGAGATGTTTTGGAGAACATGTCACTGCCTGCAGACTTTCACTGAAGGAGGTTATTTGTTCTGAGAGCCTGGGTAGGGCAGAGCTGAGGCCAAGAGCATGGAAGTGACATTGAAATGGATTTAGATCCAATTTAAGGAGGAAATTTCTGATGGCAAAAGCCATTCAAATGTGCCAAGGGCTATCTTATGTGAGAGGGTGCTCCCAGCTACTGGATGTCCACGAGGCCAGGCTTGCCACCCCCTTAAGCACTTATTCAACAAAGAAAGGATTAATTAACTGAGCAGCTATTCTGTGCCTACACTGTGCTTGGCAATGGAACACAGACACAAATAAATTGCATTCCCTGCCTTTTAAGAATGTGTGGCTCAGCAAAGCTATGGTGACAGTAGTGGGATGTTGTGGAGGAAGTGGGGGTTTGGCTGGGGAAAACAGGTTGTCCTCAATGACCAGTATAGGTAGTCCCTCTATTTAAAATCCTCTGAGATTCCCTCATCTACTCTTTTTCTTCCCAACTCAAAGCCCATGTCATCTGTGACTCCTTCAAGCCTTCAGAAGACCAGATGGAGACAGACAAGAAGTGGAGGCCCGTGGGCAGGGGCAGGCCAGAGGGACTGTGTCCCTTGTTCCATATCACAGCTGTTGTCTTAGTAGATGGGAGTGGAACACAGGATTTAGATAGCGCTCCTAAAAGTCAAAGGGCATTCTTGGTGCAAAAGATTGTGTGAGTCAAGACAGGTCCATGGAGAAATGAGGAGAGCAGCCTGCTGCTGAGGAGAGCTTGTATGGAAGGTCAAGTCTTCTGGGGCAGGGCCCACACTGGGAGAATCTGCATTTCCACCATCCAAATCACTAGCCTAGCTGGAGATTTAGAAAATAGCACACTTCCCTGTGCCACTGTGCATACATTCTTCTTCTAAGATCACTTGTTTCTAAACACATCCCAAAGTTATTGTGAGAATAGTTAATACAATACAGATCATAGTAATTATCAAATAGGCCAACCAATAATCACGCATGATAAGAGAACCCCTAAGTTAGTAATTAGACAGTGATAACAGTATGATTTGGGGATACTGGTGGTTGATATATAAAGAGCATTACTCACTAAAAGGAGCACGCAGACATATGCACACACATACGGTTCACCTAGTGAGGTCTTTTCTACTCCTGTGCTGGGAGAATTATTGTGGAAACCTGTCCCCTGACTTGTCACCCAGTTGCAGGTGCGGGCAAGGGCCTCTCAGCCCAGTGCCCTGACGGAGAGAATTGCCAACGAACCAAAGTAACCTGCCCAGTTGGCTCATTTGGCACAATCTGGGCTCAACTAAAATGTAAGCCTCGTGTCACATATCGGCTCCACAGACATGAAACCAGAACACCTACTCATCCGTGGAAGTCACATTTTTTTTTTTTCTCCAGGCTAGCAAAAGGGAGAAGCAGCTTATTTCTCACTTTAGAGGCAGAAGGATAGTCTAAAACTAGGAGTGCAAACAAACCTCCAGGGAAATTCAAGTCCATGATGAGAAAGAGCCCAGAGGCCACCCAAGTGAAAGAAACAATAGGCAGAGACCACCTCCCTGGTCACAGAAGATAGAGCGAGTGGCTATGTGGGGAACAGATGGAGGGACACTGGCCCAGTTTCAAGTGCTCTTTAGGGTTTGGATAGCTGGTTCTTGCTAAAGGCCGGGAAAGAAAGCATGATCTCAGCTTCCTACTGACTTTCCTAGGGGCAAACCTACCTCTTAAAGTTGAGGGCAAGCTTCAGAATGTACTGATTTGTACCGAAGGTCTGTCGTTGTATGTATGTTATCAGTTCTACTTCCGTAAGTTGAACTACAACTTCATCATATCGAAGAATTTGCAATATAGGGAACTTTAAATTTTACAACGCCGGTAACTATCAATTAAGATGTGATTGTATATACCATGCGTATCATTTGTTCAAGTGAGGCCTGTCCTTAATAACACTGGAGGCCATGTCTTCTCTTTTTCCTCATGCCAGGAATGTGAGACTGCTTACCTGCAACCAGATCACCATGGCCAACGTGAAGTGAAGAAGAAATTCAATGAAAAGGAATGTCCCTATTCTAGGTGTTTTAAATCCCTGGAGGGATTTCCCCAAACCACATGCTTCCAAGGCACTTTTTCTATTTTTCCTTAGACCTGTCTCCTACTCTACAAAACCATTTCCAGCTCCCTTCACATCTGAGCTTTACAGCAGGTTGAGGAGATAGGCAGACCAAGGAGAATGATCCCAATTTACAGATGTGAACATTGAGCCCCAGAATGCTTAGCTGACTGGGAAAGTGTCACAGAACCAGGAGGTGGAGCTCACCTGTAGCCACTCCGCTCTGTCACCAACCCACCATATGACTTGAGAGAAGCCATTTCTCCATGTTGGTCTCCACACTCAGTTAAGGGCTCACATCCTCCCAGTGGGTTACGACATGGATTCTTCACTAGTGTCTCTGCCTCCAGATCCGTGGTGTGTGCAGAGCTGCTGGAATCGTCCTGCCATAACGGATCTCTGCTTTACACCTGCTCACCTAAAACACTGCAATGGCTCCCCATCCCCCAAAGATAAAGGCCACGCTTATTTAGCCTGGTTTTAAGGTCCTCAGTGAGCTAGCCCTTGCTTCTCTCTCCAGCTTCGTTTCTTGTTTGTCTTTCCTCCATACTCCATGCTGCAGACCCATCAATATGAATGATGCCTGGATACTTCTCTGACTGTATGACTTTTTCTCCTCCCCTTTAATGCCTCTAGCTCCTACTCTAAGACTCATGTTGTGAATCACTTCCCCTAAGAGACCCCCTATGATCCCTGCACAGCCCACCCTTCCTAAGCAGAGGTTTTGGTTGGCATTTCCCCTCTGGGGTCCTGCAGGCCTCTGTGAATATGATCGCTGGATTCGACTTCTATTACAGAGAAATAGCTTATTTTCATGATTGCTCTTCAATTTACTAGGATGTTTCATTTCATTTTGTTTTGTTTTTTAAATTAAGATTATGTTTGAGTCATCTTTCAATCCCTAACATCTAGTATTGTACCCGGCACATAGATGTTAAAGAAATGTCTATTGAATATGTGAATGAATAAATGAATGAAAATGGGTTAGAGGATCTCTCTGGGGCTTTCTACTTATAAATTTTCAGAAGTCTGATCCACATGCACGCCCAGGACATCTTGCCAGAACAGATTTTCTTCCCCACTGATGGAGATTTTATTGCTTTTCCTAGGGAGCTCCATACCAGCGAGCAGCTGGAAGACCTCAGAGATGAATGCCTTGCACCAGAACCCCCAGGAACAAGGCGCTGGGCAAGAGCCATTGTGGCTGGTCCAGCTAATCCTGGTGGACAGCTCTGCCTGCAGTGACAGAGAGGCCACCCAGGCTGCTGTCTGATGTGGCCAGGGCAGGCTTGAGCCTGGGTGGTCAGTTTCTCTGGTTGGCTGAGGTGTGGGTGTGCGGGAATCCGCTCCTCGCCCACGTAGCCCAGGATGCCGGGCCTTGCCCAGAGGCACTCTAGGGAGAAGGCGAACCCACTCCTCCTGGGAGCCCCGGCTGTTCAGGGCCTTTCTAGGTTTTCCAGGACCTCAGAGGCACAGCCAAAAATGGACTCAAGAGCTGAAGAGAAGTGAAAATATCTTCATCTTGGAGAACAGACTGGCAAGCTGGAGGCACATTTCCTCTAACATCCTCATTTACAGGTTAGGAAATGGATTTTAGAGGTGGGGGGGGCGCTTTTTATGGTCACTTAGCAAGTGAGCTGTAGGGCATTTAACTTTGCAGTGCAAAGAGAAATGAGGAAGTGTGCCAAGACTTGCGAATCCACTGCGCCTGATCCTAGGGAGTTCACACTGTCTCCTGCTCCCAGCCCTCCCCTCCCCCTTCCACCTCCATCCTTCCCCTCCCCCTTCCACCTCCATCCCTCCCCCAACGACAGCCCATCACACTGCCTCTTCTAGGAGGTGCTTAGCTCACATGCAGATAGACTCACCTTACTCGGTTCACATAACGCTGACAGACAAGCCAATGTAGAAGCCAAACTGGCCAAACTGGCCCGGGGTGGGGGTGGGGTGTCTCAGCTCTACCACTTATTAGTTCTGTGGTCTCAGACAACTTAGCTACTTTGTGCCTCCATTTCCTGAACTTTTTTTTTTTTTTAAGATTTTATTTATTTATTCATGAGAGACAGAGAGAGAGAGAGAGAAGCAGAGGGAGAAGCAGGCTCCCAGGGAGCCCGATGCAGGACTCGATCCCAGGACTCCGGGATCATGACCTGAGCCGAAGGCAGATGCCCAACCGTCTGAGCCACCCAGGCGCCCCTCCATTTCCTGAACTTTTTAATTGGATAATAACCATACCCATCTCATAGGGTTGCTATGTTAGCTATGGTTACCTTTAGTTGAAAACCTACCATGTGCCACAACTTCTACCAGCTAATCCTAAACAACGCAAAACACGCCGTGTTATCTATCTTACACAGCAAAGTACCAACTCAGCCTTTAAGAGGCGGGGTGCTGACTCCATCTCAGGTTTGTCTGACCTCAAATCCAAAGCTCTTTCCCTATACCTAGTGTGATGACATATCCCAGTTTCCCTGGGAAATTCTAATTAATATCTATTGTCTAGAATTAAAAATTTTTTAAAAGATTTATTTATTTATTTATTTGAGTAGGGGGGAGGGGCAGAGGGAGAGGCAGACTCCCCACTGAGCAGGGACCTCAATGCAGGACTCGATCCCAGGACCCTGGGACCATGACTTGAGCCGAAGGCAGACGCTCACCTGATTGAGCCCACCAGGTGTCCCCTAGAAATAATTATTAATAGTGCCTCTTCAACATTCAGAAGTGTCCTGGTTTGGGCAATAAATTATTTGGTTGCCCTACATGCTCCATATTTCCTCTCTGTTAAGGAGATTCTACCTTCCAAAAAAAAAAAAAAAAGGAGATTCTACCTTTCTATAAAAGTACCTTAGAAACTCTGTCTGGAGAGCCAAGGGTGGCCAGGCAGGCTGATCTGGTTTGGTAAATAGCCTTGGCATCTTGTTTACTGACAGATTCTGGGGCTGGTTGGAAGGAAATACAGGAAGAAATATAGTCTCCCTTTCTTTATCTTTGCAAGTTTTACCAAGATATACCTGTAGTCACCTTGTCTTTTCACAGACTATTATGGAATTCAGAGACCTGTGTTTTGGTGGTTACTGAGGTATCTACCTTTAATGGGATGTTCTCTTTCTGCAATATTTCATAGGTCAGACCACACAGCCCAGGTAGGAATACAGGGTGGTGGGTTCAGAAAACTTTCCTGTGGACCTTTACCTGATTTTATTTCTGGGTTCAGAGTTCTAATCTTTTAATAACTTTTCTCCTTCTTTGTAGAAATGTTGATATTGGATAGAGAAATAAAGAGAAACAACAACAATAACAAAAGAATCACAATAAAAACTAAAAACAAAACAAAACAGAACCCCCCAAAAAACCAACAACAAACTGGTGAAAACAGAGTGTCTCCTATTTTGAAGTCAACAATGGAAAATTATTCTTTTTATTTTTCTTTAAAGATTTTATTTATTTATTTGAGAGAGAAAAAAAAAGTGGGGGCAGAGACAGAGGGAGAGGGAGAAGCAGGCTCCCCTCTGAGCACAGAGCCTGATGTGAGGTTTAATGCCAGGACCCTGAGATCATGACCTGAGCTGAAGGCAGATGCTTAACCAACTGAGCCACCCAGGCACCCCATGGAAAATCATTCTTGAAAGAGGAAGCCTGTCCATTTAGAAAAGGCTCAAGGGAAAACAGCTGGGATCTCATGAATGGTTGATACTTCGATGGCACTATATTGTTTCCTGCCTAGATTTGTACTTGCTCAGAATTCCAAAGAAAGGAAGTCTCACTCATCCTTCATCCACACTCACACACAGCAGATTCCCAACAATCTCTGCTTCTTGATCTATGACCTTGAACAAGTCATTCACCGTGTCTCTCTTTGTAGCTACTCTGTAAATTGGAGGACTGAAAGATGGTTTCCAAGGCCCTTGATTCTCTAAGTCACCATTACTTAACTCTTATGCTACTTCCCATCTTTTGTTTGTCCAGGTCACTATTCAATGCAATTGTGATGGGTAATTTGTCAAAATAAATGGCTAATAACCGACTGGGTTATTCTGCTTATTGTAGCTAGGCTTGAAATCCTGGATCCTTCATTCTCATATTCTTTGAGACCATTGAGGAATTGTGTCACTTTCTTCTTTTAAATATATTTTTTAAGATTTTATTTATTTATTTGTCAGAGAGAGAGAGAGAGAGAGTGCACACAAACAGGGGGAGTGGCAGGCAGAGGGAGAAGAAGCAGGCTTCCCACTGAGCAAGGACCCTGGGATCATGACCTGAGCCAAAGGCAGACGCTTAACTGACTGAGCCACCCAGTCTTCCCTATTTTTTAAAATATTTGTTGAAGATTTTATTTTTTTATTTGTGAGAGAGAAAGAAGGAATTGTGTTACTTTCACTATAGTATCCCCAATGCCAGACATAAGAACACACTCCATAATTGTTTGTTGAATCAGTGAATGAATGATTAAATTTTTATCACCAGATGGAAGTCTGAAATCTTACTTTAAATTGTAACATCTCTTAATGATGCATATGAAATAATAACCATCATTTCAAATCCTTTTGTAGAAGTAAGCGGGAAAAAATAAAAGATAGACATATTAACAGGTACGTATCCATTGTTGTGCTTTGGTTTAGTAGGTGTTATTTTCAGGAGTAAAAATCTGACTTGCTTAGGCAGCATATACTCTATGGCTCAAATATGGCCAACCTAATCAGTTGGTTCATTTGACCTAATCTGCACTCAGCTAAAATGCAAGCCTGGTGCTAAAAAGGAAATACACACAGTAAACCCTAATCCCTCAGCAACTGTGGGCACCGTTGTCTGAAAAACACCAAGGCTGAAAATCCTGAATTGGCAAGAGCAATAAAGGTCTTACTGCAAATAAGGTGTTGGGGAAAATACTTGCAATAGCGCTAAAAATAGATCTTAAAATGCAGTAAATAAAACTTCTAGGATACATCTCTGCTTTCAAAACAAACTAGTTCTGTTCAAGGTAAACATTTCATCTTAGAGGCCATCCTTCCCTGGCTGTTCCCTAGAGGTTGCTGCAACTTCTTGGATTTTCAGTTTTGTGACAATCAGACTCACTTTACACTGTTCGAACCCACCCTTACCAACTCAAATTGCACTTTTAGTACCCCCCACCTTTTAAATTTTTGCATGTCTTGGCAAAAAATCACCTGGACTTTTCACAAATTATTGTGGAATTTGCAAACCAGTTTTTTTTTTTTTTTTTTTTTTGGTCGTGATCCAGCCACCTGCCTTTAAAATGGGGTATTTTCTCTGGGCACATGACCTATGCAAAGAGCAAGAGTGGTAAGACCAAAATTCTACCATGTACTCTTGCTTAACAAGACTACATAAAATCTGAAGGATTAGAAAAAAAAACGTTGTGAGTTTGAACATTTTTACGTACAATTATAAACCAGTGTGAGCGCTAATCCTTAAATTGGCAAGAGCTTATGAGAGCTTCTGACTGGAGGTGACACTTGACTCAAGCAGACTGCTCCTTCCTCCCAGCCCTTTCTCTCCATCTACCCCTGACAACTCCCCAGCATTTTCATGCGGGGCTGAGCAAACACCATGTTCTTATGGGGTGAAGTAGGTAGCCAGGTCACCTCCTAGCACGTTGCAGAAGGGAGGTATTTGGGGGTGTGCAAGTTGAGATCTGTGGATAATTAAACTGGAGAAAAGGTTCAAATAGGCTGTCAAAACAAGGAGGGCCCGAGGCTTATTTGAGGAATCAGATAACAGAGTCAAAATGTGGGAGAGACAGTGAGATTGAGCAAAGGCAACGGTGGGAAAGAGCCTGTGGAGGAGGTTCTCTCGGCGACTATCACAGTCAGGGCACGGTGGAGCATGGCTGGCTCTTCCATGTTCACCGTGCTGGGTTATGGGGTGGGTTGGGCCCATTTGAAGGGTGTAGGATGAAGCCAACCCACCATCTTCTTCCCTTAGCATCTCTAAGCCCCTCACATTTACATCCTGACTTCTCCTGAACCTTCCCTTCCCATGCCATATCCTGTCCCACTAGAACTTGTGATCTAATTTAAGTTTTCTAGTGCAACATATCTGATAGTCTCACTTGGGCACAGGCTCAGTATCAGCGCATCATGTGCATAAGGGGTGCGAGTGGGTATGGGGTGGGGACCCCCATGTCCCTGAGGGTACTAAACATCATGGTTGGTGACATTCATCCAGAGGCATTGTGAAATGTGGAAGAAAGAACACTGGACTTCAAGCCCAGGTCTTCTGTCCTCAAATCCAATGTTCTATCCACAGCACTGTACTTGAAATCTTGACTAGATAAAAGTGCTGACACTCCTGGGCACTCTAGGAGAAACAGAAGATGGAGAATCCCTTTCTTTAAGTAGAATACTACTTAATAAAGGAGATGGCACTAACACCCAGGGCAATGAGACAACAACAGAGAAATGACACAAAACTTACAAGGTGCCTCAAGTGTGGTCTGGCCTGTATGTGCTGGGAAAATCCAAAGGATCCGAGCGGAAGGATGCTGGAGGCGTTCATATTTGGAGACAAGACCCAGACCCCAGGAGAAATCTCCATGTGGTGATGATAACAATAAAACAATTATTAGAATGATAATAACATAACCACCATTTTGAGTGCTTGCATGTGTTAGGATATTGTCTTATCTGTTTTATTTTGGATTATTTTCTATGAAATTTCACACAAATCCATAAGGTAGAAGTTGTTGGCTATATATTATAGACGAGGACACTGAAGATCAGATTAAGATTCTGGCCAATGTCACATAGCTAGTATGATACAGGGCAGAGGGTATGTCCCAGATCTGCCTGTTGGTACTGTCTTTTGCACTCCAGTGTCTCAAATCAAAGATGGAATCTTAGTCCAAACCCTTTCACTGAATAAAGTGAAAGCAAGCCATTCCTTCAATGGGTCCAGCCCTCTGAATCTCAATTGATTCACCTGGCTTCTTCAGGTCATTCATAAAAAGACATGGCTGCAAAGCATCCCACAAATAAGATCCTTAACCAAAAAGTAAAGTGGAGACAGAAGACCCCGGAATTTCTTTGTGCATCTTATTTCCAGCTGCTTTCCTGGGCTCAAAATAACCTATTGAACTATGTGGTCAAAATAAATTGACAGAAATATTTCTTATTTTAATTTCCATTCTAAATCTTTCATCATTCTTATTAACTTGTTTATTTAAGGATGTAATTTTAATTACTAAGTGACATACTTCTTATTAATTCCATTTGCTTTTTGTAAAAGAAAGCATAAAGCCCACATGCTCAGTGAGTGGTTGGCTGCTTTCACTTACACTGTGGACGGTTGGTCTGCCCCAGAGAGAGCATCTTTCCCCGACAGCAGGGACACATCAGCTCCGAGCCAGCAATGGGGCGCCACCACAGCTGACCTTATTCAATTTGCTAGGATAAGAGAGGGCTTTGTGTGACCCTGCTATTGAAGACGATATCATCAAGATATGAAAGCCATGAGAATAGTGTGTATAACATGTGCATCCAAGAAGAATGGAGGGACTGGTGTGTAATGTAAAGAGTGAAAGAGAGAGGAAGAGAGGGAGAAAGGTGTGTGTGTGGGGTGGGGGCGGATGGAGAAGGAGACCAAGAGGATGAGAGAGAGAGAGAGAGAGAGAGGGGCATTATTTAGCATCAACTCTCTGCCAGGCTCCGAGCTGGGTGCCTTGCCTAAATCACACATCATCCTGACGATGTTGAAAGATATGTGACAGCATCACCATTTGGTAGAGGAGAAAACTGAAACTGAAAAGATGAAGAGACCAAGGCCACAGAGAAATCCAGCTGACTCCCCAGTTTGCCCATATTCCCCTACAGCTCGATTAGGTTATCTACTGAAAGTGTAGCCTTGTACCGCTAGAAGTGGAGTGGGGTAAGTCTGGGAAGTGGCGAGATGAAAGAGCATGAATTTGCTTACGTTCATGGAGCACGTGAACTGAGGAGACGGGCCCAAATGCCCTGTAACAGTCAGAAGTGAAAGCCGAAGTCTTAACGGAAGTAGTTTCTGCTAAAAGAACATGCCTTATATACTCCTAAGTGTCAAAGTGTGAATGCACAAAATGGGAGGTGATAGCATTAATTCTTTTATTCAGCATGGAATTCTAAGAAATTTCACCATTTAGAAATCTTACTCACAGTGATACAGAATAAAGCAGGAGGAGATGACACCATTATTACTGTAGAATAGATTATCTGACTTTGAAAATAAAACAAACAAACAAAAAGCAATCTAAATTCAATGTAGAATTAAGCTATCTCATGCCATGATAACATATATTCCAATAATAAACACACAGGGCATCAAAAAAAGATTGCTTTATGTTAAGAAACAGATCATTAAGAAGATCAGGAATTGTTCTTACATGGTGAAAATACTTTCATCCAAAATGGGAATATATGGTTACATATAGCAAGCTGTGGACACAAATATAATATTCCTGAGGTTCTAAGCTTCAGAGGCAACAGGTTGAGTGGAAACACGTATATCCTGGGATTCAGGAGAAATGGGTTGGAGTCCAGCTTTCCCCACTTGGTAGCCATAAATTCTTGGACTTTACCAATCTGTGCTCTAGTTTCTCCCTCTATAAAATGGGAAAAAACACCCCAACCCACCTTCTCTCCAAGGATTGTGTGAGGCTCACATGAGAGACTGGCTACCGATGTGTTCTATCAGTTTGAAGAATAATGGTCATGGTTACCATCAGGGAAAATCTTATTTCCTGGCAAGTCAGGCTCTCCAAAGTAACTTTGCACCTGGAATAGCTACATGATAGGACTGGTAGTCCCATTAGAGATTTATTTTTCTCACTATTTCCAGAATCCCCTCAAAAACAGGTAAGGAGAACTTCGCATTTTGACTTTTATAAGCAATTCATCAAGGCTATGAACATTTTGTGCACATGTTTTGGTGCATGCATATTTGCATTTCTTTAATGTATATGCCTAATGAGGAAATTGCTGATAGATGGGGTTTAAACATCTTTGGGCCTGATACAGGGAAACAGTTCTTTGACCAGAGATATAGGTTCTTTCAGATGACTAGTGCAGTCACTACCATAATCTAATGAGTTTGTCATATTGTGTGTGTAAATCCACTTTGTATAATTAAGAAAATATATCATGCCTTAATAGCAGGATGGTGGAGAAATCAATTAAGTTACTTTATAATAGAAAGACATGTACACATGAACTTATAAATGCTGGCTTACAATCACACTAGTACACATGATGAAGTTGTCAGAAGTTTGGACCATGAGATAGAGTCACCATGAATGTGCAAGCCATAAATGCTGAGTAATAAAGGATGACTCAAGCCCCATAAGTGAGTGCCATTTTCATTGGTGACAAGGTATGATTTTCTGAAAAGGTGACCAAATCTTGGAAGAGTTTCAAACGGAAGTACAATCTTCCCTTAATTTAAACGATGGAAAATTCAGTGTTCATTGAAACCATACACAAAGTAAGATGTTTTGTGTATGTAGGCTCAGATAATAATAAATAGGTTTGTCACCTATCTAGAAGCCCGATGGGTCATTAGAAGATTGTGCAGAATGAGGGAATATTTGTCATGCAAGCTTATCTCATAAATTCCATCTAGCTTCCTTGGTCTTCCTGCATTAAATGTCAGGCTCACTTCCCTATTACTGTGACAACAAAGGCATCCTTAATATTTACCAAAATGACACCCATTGAGAAACAGCTCCAGGTCAACTCAAACTGACTTAAAATATGAAAGGGGTTCCTATGATTTTCTTTCAGTTCTTCTCTTTGCAATAGTTTCAACCTCATTGTGGCAGCAAGAGTGGTAGTTCTGGGACATCATCTGTACAAAACCTCATCCAGAAGAAGAGAAACACCGTATGTTCTGGCGGCTCTTTAGAGTGAACTACTTTTGCAGAAGCACCAGGACATATCCCTTAGGTCTCATTGGGCCACGTTGTAGCCTTACAATTCCTGAACCAATCATAATTACTCTAGCTAATCCGTCCCACTCCTGGAACTGAGAGTTCAGTTGGCTTTCTTCGAAGTACAGAAACAGACGGAGAATGTGTGAATGTCTGAGTAAAAGTCAGGGATGAAGGGGGAAATGGATTCTGGGTAGGCAACCAAAAATGTCCCCACCATATTTGTAGGGTTGAGGACTGATTTTATTCAAGGAGATTCCAGGTTTGTTTGTGCCTTAAAAGACCTCTGGCCCAGAGGTTACATATATGTGAAATGTGAGGAATTCCAAAGGGATAGTCAGAATAGCTGAGAAAGGGAGTGGGAGCCGGGGAAAGGAGGAGGCGGGCGCTACAAGTCTGGACGAGCTGCCTCATAAAAGGATCAAAGTTCTGTGAGATCCCTCTGCCAAAGCTCTTGCAGTTTGTGACAGGAACCCAGGTGAAAGATGGGTGTGAGTGGAAACTGAAAGAGACCCCTTGATGATTTCCTGAGGAAACTCACCTGTTTGGCAATGACTTTGCTCTGCAAGTTTTCCTCTTGCATCCACATGTCCTCCTCAACTCCAAATTCACAGGAAAGCATGATGGTTGTGAAATTGAAAAGCAACTTTTGGCAGATGTAGGTAACTCAAGTTCAAAATTAGAGGTTATGCAGTACTGTTTAGTACCCATATCCCCATTTTGGACTCCTTCCTCTCCTTCGCCCTGCTCTCAGGCACATCTCCAGTCCTGCCATTCCACATTGTCTCTCTCAACCCTTCTAATAATTACTTCTGCTACAAGGTGCCTTAGCATCATTCCCCAACCCCCATGCCCAACCTCTGCCTTCAGCCTTATCCCTGCAATTCCTCCTGCTTGTCACCACCATCTAGATTTTCTTAAAACAAAGCTCTTACCTTTCACTCCCTCTGCTTAAACACTTTTGGGGGGTGCCCATTGTCTACAAAATGAACTACAAATTCTCATCCTGAATATCCACGGTCTGGCCAAACCCAAATTAGCTCTAAGTAGTGGTCAGCAGCTGGGCAAACACATGTTTCTCTGCACCAGGCATTGGGTAAGGTGTAAGAACTACTGATCGTGATTTTTCGTCACTCTCCTTCTTATAATCTATACATCAAGTCTATACATTTTCTACCCATCAGAACTTGTGGACCATAGACTCTTCTTGAAGTCCTTCAGTTATGTTTCTCCCATGGCACCTACATTATGGTCATGTGTATTCCTGACTGATATCTGAACCATCTAGACCATGAATCAGTCATCACTGAATTTCTTCACCTCCTTCTGATGATCCTAGTGTGTGGCTCAGTTTGTGGTAAAAGACATATATTCACTGAATATCTCTTGTAGTTCTGGGATTATCACAAAGTGTTCTACTCCTCCAGTCTCCACTCCATTGAAAGCAAAAGAAACTGACAATACTTAAAATACACACATTTTATTTTTAACAAATTACTTTTCAACCTTGAGCTCTATTCCCCAGTGTTGAACAATGTTGGGGAAAATAAGAAGAAAAGCTCTTATACTATTTTTTTCCCATTGCATATTTGAACTCCTAATACCACCAGCCCGAAACAACTGTTAATATTTTGATATGTGTCTTTCAAGTCTTTTATCATAAATAATATTTGTAGCTCAGAAGTTGCATAGAGAATAAACTTTTTTAAAATCTTGCTTTCTTTACTTGACATTACACTATAAATTTTCTGCCAGAAATATTTGCCTGCAATATTTTACCCATTCCGTTTTTTTGCTACGATAAACAACAATGTGATGAACATCTTTGTGTACAAAGCCTTTCTTACATTTGTAGTGGTTTCCTGAAGATATAATTCCAGACTTGCAATTGCTCGAGCAAAAGGGTCTAAGCACTTTATGATTCTAAATTCCTACCTTGGCTTTGTTTTTAGACACACACTTGAAAAGACTTCCATGAGCAAGGATGGCTGCTTAGCAGAGATCTGAGCAGGGGGGCAGGGATCTCCAAATTCCACCATCCTGGCCTAATTTATTTCATGATTATGTTAAAGTCTGCCTTTGCCTTCTTCTCAATTTCAAGAAAAAACACAAAACACTGAAATCGGATTCAGAACTAACCTCCTCTCCCTCTCACTTATAAAGGGTGCTTTCTTGATGTGAGAGGGTAAGAACTTTAAATCTCTCTCTGGGAAAACATGCAATGAAATTGGAGATGGTGGGACCCAAGACTCAGAGTCATCTTTAAATGGATGTGTTTTTCCAGTGCTTTGGAAGGATTGAAAACCCAACAAAATAAAATCAAGGTCAGTCCCCTATAATTCAGTTTCTTAGCAAAGAACCTTATTTCTCTATTACTAAGGTAGATATGTGCAGATGCAAAACATAGACAGGCTGTCCTTTCCTTGAGTTATAAAACAGTGATTTCCGTTGAAGGTCATTTTGCCTAAGAGGGAAAGACAAGGACTGGTACCTGGCAGGGAGGCTGTTGAGGCTGGTGCATCTCTGCCAAGGACCTTTGATATGGGCACCCTGGGAGAACTCTCACCTTACGCTGGAATAGGTCATGGCCTGGTTTACGGAGGGAGGAAGAAAGAGGAGGAGAAGGGTTGGAATAAAATGAAAGAGAGAAGGCTATTCTCTGAATCCTCTGAATTCTAAAATTAGAATCCTCTTAAACAAATTATTTAAAAATTATAAAAAACAACTGGACCCTCAAGGTAGCATATCTTAATCTATCTGTACAATCCTCTTCAAAAGAATCACTTTATTCTAAAAGTGGGCTGTTTGAAGGGGAAAGTTAGCTCTGCTCTAGATTCGTGGAAGTTGCTGGACACACTGGTAGCTTCTTTTGGGCTAAGTACCTTCCATCTAACTGACTAAAGAGAAGTCAGAGGAGGAAAGATTCCCCTCTCCAACCCACCACTGAGCAGGGGATTTTCTGGGGTGTGAGGGTCCCAAAGCAGTGATGATCCTTTCATCCCAGCAAAAGGCTCAAGGAAGGCCATGCAGGAATCCCCTTGTTCTGGTCTAGTGTCAGACTGACACATCTTTGTCTACCCCACACCTCTTCCCATGGCCCCACACACATGGTAAATCCAACATGTCCAAAGCTATACTTTCCTTCTAGGGCAGCTTCTCCCTTTGCTCTTTATCTCAGTAAATAGCTTTAGGAAGGCCCTCTTCATCAACCCAGGAAGCTGGGTGCCTCCATCCTCCCTGGTACCATGCTGCTTGTCAGTTCTCTCTCCCTGACACCTTTATCTCCTCCTCTCCTTCCAGTCATCCAGCTCTGGTCTGGGTGCTTTCTTATTCAGACTTTTGCAGAAGTGCCCCATGTTGGTTCCCCTTCTACACTCTTTCCCACCTCACCTGCCCATTCTCTACGTTGCCCTCACTCTCCCACCCATGACCCACATTAGTGCCAGAATGATCTCCCTAAAATAATCACATCAAGTTACTTCTCTGCTAAAAACATTTCAGATCCTCCTCAAGATTTTTAGAAGGAAGATCACCCTCTTAGTCTGCACACCAAGCCCTGCCTCCATTTCTCGAGCCTTCCACGTGCTACCTCAAAGTCTATACTTGGCACATACCATATTCTCCACATACTCCAGGCTCTTTCTAACTGTGACCCTCTGAAATAGGTACAGCTTCCTCCTGGAATGCAGAGGGTCCACATTCACCTCTTCCATATTTTTTCACTTCTTCTGGGTTCACTGCCAAACTCCTCTAAAATATCAACGAAGGGCTCTCTCTGATCCCAAAGCTGCCTATGCTGAGACTTCTCATGGCATCTGTCAACTTGCATTGCAATGAACAGTCTCTCAGCCTGTCCTTCTCACTAAGTGTGAACTCCTTGAGGGCAGAATCATCTCTTCCTCATCCACATATCCTAAGAGTGTTAGACGGTCTTAGGTATGTGATTCTTAGTAAATTGAATGAAGGAGAAATGATGAAAAATCATTCTGTGTTCTGGGCTGGCTCTTTGGTTAAACCATACTACTTGTGCTCAAGTTCTCTGTGTGAGAATAGGCAAGTTCCCAGTTTTATAGATATTCAAAAGCTGAGAACAGTGTGTGTGTAGGTAGGTATGTGTATGAGTCTGTATATGCATAGGTATGGGTACGAATGCATGCATGAGTGTGTGACATGCACAAACACACGTATCTGTGTAACTCTATGTCCTAGTCTGGGTTGATTATGGGCATTATCTTTTGGGAGATATTCTTCTGATAGGGTGTTCAAGAGCTAGAAGTGAATATTCCATGCATTTTCTTTCTTTTTTTTTCCCAAGCATTTTCAATGGAAGTGTGACACTTCCTCTGGAATAAGATCAAATTGCAAAACAGTAGATTCAGGACGAAGAAGTTTGGTTTGTAACTTGAGTCGATTGATGAACATGATCTTGATGTACAGAGTGGTACTAATTTGAAGCTTCTTTAGCATAGGGTCTTGCCCATTATACGAAATAATATTTAGGCTCCCAGGGTGACTTCCCCAATACCATAGATTTAACAATTCAATTAGTCATTCCCAAGTGAAGCATTCTAATTGATTATTTTTCAGTCTCTGTTGATGATAAAGATAATGGATGTTTTTGTGGAGTAAATTGGCTTCCTTGCTTAATATCTATTTCTTGATGTCATTGCCCAGCAAATAAATGGTGAAGCCTACTGCTAAAAATAGCATGATGGCTGGCAGAGGAAAAAAAAAAAATAGCTGTGTTTCCTGACAGTGCAAATTTCACACTGTTTTAATTACCACAAACGTTCACTCCTATCTCAGAGAGCTGGGCAGGAAACCGGGAATAACAACATTTGTAGATGCAGCAGCAATGACAAGCCTGGGATGCGGCCTCATGCCAGGGTGGTCATGTCCCTGTGACATCCTCTGAGAACTCAGAGTCTGAGAGGTGAATGTGGACCCTCTGGGAATCAACCAGATGAAACATGGAAATTTGTCCTGCTATTTTGCTTTGCAAAAAGAGAGAGGCACCTGTCTCCCTAAAATAGTTTGAATTAAAAAAAAATATCCAAAAACAAAAAAACAAAATAAAAGCACAGAACAGAGTGTGGGAATTTTATTGAGGCAAACACCTACGCAATGTTCACAGCTCACAATTTAGGCAGTGGTAGAGAAGAAACGGGAATAAGGTGAAGATATTCTCTGGATGCTAGACTTTCTGGCTCCCTCCCCTGAGTGTGGAGGTCTTTCTGTCAGAGGGCTGGCTGTCTTTCCATTCCCATTTCCTTACCTGTTGTCTCTCTGACCTTTCCCACTCTGCCCCATTACCTGGAACCACCTCTCTTCTTTCTTGAATTCTGGCTACCTCCAGGCTCTCCTGAAATCCCACTTCAACAGAGAATGGTATGAAAATGTTATTTGTTCCAGCACTAGAGATCCTACTCTTGGGCCTTTTGTTGATTTTGAATCTGGGATGAGAAATCTCTGGCTTATGCCCAGAAACCTCTACAATACTTTGTAGTAATGGGAAAAGCATGCCTTGGCACAGGCATTTATAATTTATGCCAACCTTTCTCATACCTTTTCCCATGTGAGGGTAAATCTCACTGGATTTAGAGCCAATGAAATTGGAAACAACAGCATCTTATAATTACTCAGAGGAGTTTCAAGGCTTAAGCAGGTGGTAAAAAGGGAAAAATCTTCACTTCCCATAATGATAAAGATGTCATTTCTTACAAAGGATAGAAGGTAGGTTGGCAAGCCTCAGAAAATGTCCAGGAGGGGCTGACAAAGACCCGAGGACCCAGTCAGTGCCCAGATCTATAGACTACAAGGAAGAAACCCTTCTCACATATCACAGAATAGGCTTTCAATGAATATTAATTGATTGTACAAATGAACATCCAAACTAAATAAATGGCCAAAAGGATGCAACATGGATTAAAAAACATTACTCAAAGTTTCTTTGGAAGTAAGTTTAATAAAAGCCACCCACGTGGCCAGGCAGCCAAAATTCATACCATGATGCCATGTTTCAGTCCTAGAGGGTTATCCATGCTTAAAAAGAAAAGTGCTCAAGAAGAAATTTAAGTATCATGGTTATCATGCCATAAGAGACATGTTTTAACTGGCCCACAAGGTAAACCCTAAGACCACATTGGTGGAAGCTGCAGTGAACTAGACATTAGCTTCCTGTTAAAGAATTTCATATGGAAGCTCAATGGTCAAAGGGGTGGACTGTGCTAGTTACCAAGTTGCCTCAAGCTTCCAAATTCCCTCTTTGGGCCTGTTATTTGAAAGTGGAGCTGAGTTCTTTAAGTATTTTTCCTTTGCCAACCAACAAAGGAAATGGATGTTAAGTGTTGTCATTAGAGAATAGTGGAGAGAATTGCAGGAGGAAAGCCTTCTCTTCCTGGTTCCATTGTGCTTGCTCAGGAGCCTCTGGTAATGCACCTGACTTCTCCAGTATGAGTCTCCTGCACTGCATGCAGCTGTCCCGGCACCAACCTCCTGCAGTGTGGTGGCTTCCATAGCATCAGGCTCTTTCAACAGGAACAGATACCGGAGTACATAGAAGCCAGCAGCACTGAGGGGCTAGCATCTCATGGTACTCCCAACCTCAGGTGGTTTTATAGCAAAGCGCCTCTAGTCAAGCACCTGTCCATGAACAGATGTCCCTGGCACCCTAGAGGTTTCACTGGCATGGCATCACAACCATGTCTCTCCCATCCTGTGAGCCCTGGACTCTTCAAGAAGGTCTGGACCTCGGCCCAAGGGACCATTCTCCTTAGTTCTGCGATCTGAATCCTAGTGGCTGCCCTTTATATCTGCTATTCCTACAGCCTTTGGTGTTCTCTTTCTTTCTTTCTTTCTTTTTTTTTTTTAAAGATTTTATTTATTTTTTAGAGAGCGAGCGAGAGAGAAACAGCATGAGAGGGGCGAGGGTCAGAGGGAGAAGCAGGCTCCCCGCCGAGCCGGGAGCCCGACGTGGGACTCGATCCCAGGACCCTGGGACCATGACCTGAGCCGAAGGCAGATGCTTAATCATCTGAGCCACCCAGGCACCCTCTTTACTTCTTATTAGCCAATCTCTCACTACTACAATCCCCTGTTACAGTTAATAATTCCTTATATTAGATTTTCCCTGTTAAAATTACCATATAGTTTTGCTTCCCTGATTGGACCCTGACTGATACACCCAGCAATGGCAGGGGGCCCTGAGAAATGGGTAGCATTTAGGTAGGCACAGAGGAAGAAGAATGAATAGTCAAAGTAGAATGAAGGAATTAAGGTCCGTATTTTGTATTACTTTATAAGAATGAAATGAATACACTCAATCTGATTATACGTTTTTTGAGGCAAAGATTACATCTGATTCTTCCATATGGCTAATAATATTATAAAGCTTGATGGACAAACACAATCTTCTGGACACTGACTGGGCAATCCATTTAACCATAATCGAGACCTAGGAAGAAAAATCAGTCCTCGTTGCAATGCTTTGCAAATAAATAAATAAATTAATTAATTAATTAATAATAATTTAAAAATCATGTTAGAAAAAAATACTGATGTAATACTAGGTACCAGGCTTTCTACAAATGAGCTCATAAGCAAAGACCTCAAAATCTTTATAAGATAAATATTATTATTATGTCTGAAGCACAGAGAGGTTATGCAACTTACTTAAATTCACACAACTAATAAGTGTCCAAGCCAGGGTTTAAACCAAGGCTGTCTGGCTTCAGAGGCCCTGCCCTTGATCACCACGTACTGCTACCTCCCCACTACGCTTATAGCTCTGATTATACACCACGACAGTAGAGATCTTTCCCTTCAGTTCTCTAGGGGAACAAAAGAGGAGTCTCTTTTCTTAAAAACACATTAAAGAAGGGAACTTTTTCTTTGTAAATTGAGAAGCCTTCCATTGAGGGTAAGGAAAAGAAAGATTTAAACTCTGTTTAAAATATTGCATACCACAACACTCCATATGTTAATTGGTACATTTCTTATGAGGCGTTGGATGTCCTGGGCTTCTACCTTCCAGAGCATTTACATTTTTATCCCCATCCTTAAAGAGTTGTGGCTTTGGATGTTTGGTTCCCATTTTTGAGATTCAGAGTACAGTAGGTGGAGCTCTTCTTTGGAGCAAATGTTCTTTCTGGATCCCCTAAAATGACCTCTTCTCATTACATTCAAGAGCTGCTCTGATTTGCTTGCCCCACTATGAAGTAGGTGGAAACCCACCGTGTCCTACGTCCAAATTTTCCACTTCTACATGATGTGCTGTTATTCTGCAGAATTTAGAGTCTGGATGCATTTTCTAGACTCCTTGGATATTAATGTCCCATGAGACTGAACTTGGACTAGTAACATTTGAATTGTCTTGACCTATAAAATCTTGCACATATTATTTCTTCCATCTGAAATATTTCTTTCCCTCTTCTTTTCCTTCTACAAGTCTCTACTCGAATAGGATGACCTTTGTGAAGTCTTTCCCAGCCCCACAAGAATTAGAGGTCCTAGACTTCATGGCTACCATATCTCTGTTAGGTCCTTCTCTGTTACCCTGGGACTGACATGTGCCTGCCTCTCCTCCAGATAGGAGGCTGTTGGAAGGCAGAAGTGATCACATATCCATATTTGTTTTCCCATAGCCTGATGTAATCACTAGGACTGAGTAGGTGCTCAGTAGACATTCTCTGCTTAAATAAATACAAGGATAAGTGAGTGGGTTGGGGCCGTTTTCAATCCATACAAGATTCGTGGACTTGGATAGATTATATCACTTCCTTTAGCCTTAGTTTAATCATTTTTAAAATGAATCAATATGATTAGGTGATGTCAAAGTTCCCTTCAAATTCTGGCAACTTACGGATGTGAAATTCAGTAACCATTTTCATATGTTGTCCTGAGGTTGGCTAGGAAACTTCTATAAATCAAAAGCTTATTATTATTATTATTATTATTCCAAACATTTTAAATAACCTCAACTCCAAAGATCTCAGGTAGAGACATTCTGTTCATATCAACTTCAGAAGACCCATGAGCTCAAATGTTTGCCCAGAGGCATAAGAATCCACTGCATAGTGAAAGAGAAAAGTCACATTATCTATCTAAGCATCTTTTGGGGGTGTCACCCTCATCAATCACAGCTCTGAAAGTTCTGATACCAACCTGTCAGTCCAAGACTAGGGATGAAGTTGACTTATTTGATACTTTTATAAACACCTACAACATACCTTCTTTACCACTTTCATGGAGAAGCTTGGAGAGACCAGTTGCTTCTCATGCTGCCTCTATTGAAGTAGTTGGCATAGGAAGCTTTAATCTATAAAATCCAATTAAAGCCCCCCCCCCTTCCTCTCTCTTTGTCAGATCCTGAGTTTGGGAGAACAGAGAAAAAATGCCCCTCCTAAGGGCTGTGGGTTTGAGATATTTGCACATAAGGTCAAATTACAATTGCATGAGGAGATACAATTAGAAGGGAGGCTATATCCGCAGGGAGACTTCTCTATGTCATCATGCCTAGAGCAGCCCACACCACACTACAAGTCCTGGGACCTTGGGCACAATTGGAATAACATCCCTGAAGATTTCCTATCTATGACAGAAGTTCACCATTTTGTTTCCTTCCTCTATTTAAGCCCTGTATTGCATTATTTTTATTTTAACCTCATTGAACTATGAAATCATCCATTTCTGGGAAGCACAGTCTTCTTTTTTGCTTGATGAAGAAGTTAAGTATACAGTTCACATTATAATCCCATGATCCAGGAGGGGTCTCTGCTCTTGAATTAGAGCCTGTGGTAATAGCCTCTTCTCTCCCTTCCAGATGCCAGGCATTACACAACTTCAAATTATTGGCTGACCAATGCCAAGGGAGGCAACGCCCCCATCTGGCCAGACAGAAGAAGCAAGATGAAAATAACGATAAAGAAATTAAGTGTTTATTGACTTTTTAAAATAAATGAATAAATTGTCTCAGAGAGGTTAAGTAGCCAGCCTAAGGTTACAGAGCTAATAGAATTAGCTAATTCTGAAGTCTGTACTTCTCTGTGAGTGTGTGGGGGTGGGGGTGGGAATGGAGGGGTATGAATGAAAACGGACTATATTTAAACATACAAAGTCCTAGATATTTCTCTGTTCAGGTCCATTCATCATTTCAAAGACGAAGACAACTGAGATGAAACAGGTGCTCCAAGCCATGAGCCAAGCTGGCCATAAAGACAGGATTAGAACCTGTCTCTTCAGTCTTGATACATGGGTCTGTGTAGAGCGCCCTCCTGAGGAAGCCTGGCATAGCTGAGGGGAGTTAGCATCACACAACTGGTCAACTGTTTGACCAACTTACCATCAATATTTTACCAATGTAGAAAATCATGTTTAGAGAAGATAATGACCACATCGTACTTGTTTTATGGCGAGTAAGCCGAGATGATGTATGGGATGCCTTTATATGAGGGTCTCAATAAATGTTACCTTCTTGGAACAGGGCAATTTAATTTTTAAATACTATTATTATCATTTACAAAACCATTCATGCACATACGAAAAATTTATAAAAGGTGCAGAAAATTTATGGAAGGAAAAGGTAATTCTCTCCCCAAGCCCATTTCCCAGTGGTAATTATTTTTAGCCTTTTCTGACTTCTGTCACTCTTCAAGTTCATGCCATAGTTCTAAATATCCTAGTTATAGGTCTATTCATTTATTTATCCACTTGCCTATTTTAAACGACATACTTAAACTTCTATTTCTTATTTCACCAATCATCTTCTCCTGTATGATAGGGTGAGAACATTGTCACTCTCTGTCCCTCATCCATTTAACACTTTCCAAGGTCTAATATGGCAGCTCCGTAGTGACTTACATTGTCGAGGTTTACAGAATAGTTACGTTCTATCTGTACTATGATTAATTCTTTCATTTTTAATCTATATGTGAACTTTATACATGGAAACCAACAAGCAGAATTTTAAATATTTTATCATATTAATATTATTCACTGTTAGATCAACTACTGTGTCTGGACCAATAGAGAAAGAAAATAGAACTCTTTGTCACTAATCGTGTGTGATTAAGAGAGATCCAAACAATATATACAAAGTGATTCTTTTTCTTTTGCTTCATTAAATACTCCAAGTCATCTCATATTTTAGTTTGCTTTGTTTGATTCTTAAATTTGTAGTATAGTTTTATATTTCTCTTGGTGTTTTCAACTGCTTTTTTTCTTGATTACCAAACAAGCATATGCCTTCTTTACAATATGTAATATATCCATATTTTCAATCAATCATATTAATTGTCTAATGATTTCTTTTGGACTGATTGCTTTCCCAAACTGCTGTTATGCAGTGTGAATAAGATTTTTTTTTTTTCATTTACTTTTGGATTAGTTTCTCTGTTTCTTGAATCTAATGTTTTCCTTTTTAGCATCTTTATATTTATTATTTTGCTGCAATGTATCCTCAATTATTTTACCTCCAGAAAGTGGATGAAGAGTAACTTTCTGAGTTCTTGCATCAACGAAAATGCCTTCATTCCATAATGTTTAAGGGCTTCTCCATTAGTATCTGATGCTGTTGATGAGAGGTCTGTTGATAATCTGATTAGCTTTTTTTTTTTGGTTTAATTAAAACAATTTTGTTTTTTAGTTTTCTTTCTTTTTCTCTAAACATCTAAGCTTGTCTTCCTATTCTTGACAATCTAAACTTTCACAAGGATATATACATTGAAATGTGGGTCGTGTTTCATTCATTCTGCTTCTTGGCCTTTAGTGGTCTTTGCAACTTGAGGTTTGGTGGTCTTCCATTCTGGAAATTTTAATTCTATTATTTATTTGATAATTTCCCTTTTTGTTTCTCTCTCTTCTTTTTTCCTAGAGCATCTATTAGATTATGAACATCTTGAATTATTCTTCCTTATCATTTAATTTTCCTCTCTCCTCTTTTTTTTTTTTTTTTAATCTTGTTCTCCTTTCTGGGGGGATATCCCTGATTTTATCTTTCACAATTTCTATGGATTTTTTTTTGGCCAGTGATGATTTTATTATAAATTTCAAATGATTTTTTTCCCTTATTTTCCAAGTGTTCTTCTTTTAGCTCTTCCCATTTAAAGATATTTTAATATTACCTAACTCTAACAATAACCATTATGGTTTTACATGCTTGTGTGTTTGTTCCTTGGATTAACTCTATTTCTTCTTTAGGAGATGAGTTATTCTTATGTATCTCACTTTTTGAATGTAGGGCAAATCTAGGTGTCCATTCAGATTTATGAATGGGGAATTGCTTGACTAGTGCAGATAGCCGTCATGAGTTTCTTCTAATACTGTGTTGGCTTGTTTGCCCACCTGCTTTTCTTCGGATGGGAGGATTGATGGTAAACCGTGTGTGAGTCTATGTGTTTGTGCTGGCTGGTGGGGTTTAGGTTGGATTTTGTGAGCAGACTGCCTTCCCTCTACCTTTCCACCTTCCACCAGCCTGCCAGGTAAGAAGGTTATTCTGAGGCCAGGCTTAACACTTGGCAACCAAGACTTCCCTCAGCAAGTGTCAGTTCCTACAGTATGGAGTGTTCTCTGCCTACCGCGTCACGGCAGGTTCCTCTGTATACAGAGAGAAGATTGAATAGTTCAGATATACAATGAAGAGTTTTTTCTTTATTAAATAACATAGATACTACTCCTTAGTTCTTGGCTTTGCATACTCACAGACTTCAAATTTGGAATCTGTTTAGACTTTTATTAAAATATCTCCACCTCTGCTGCAACCTTCTCTTCTGGTCATTTACCTTCTCCACTCGGGGTTAGCTGTTCCTGACAAGCCATCTACTTGTCTTCTTTCAGGAATCTGTTAAGTGTCCTGGGGTGCTGATACCCTAGTTCTGTTCTCTACCTTTCCATGACTTTATGCTCTGCCATTTATTTTTCTGTTGTGCCTTTCAACTGGAAGCAAGAGGAGGTAAACATGTATGTTCAGGTTTTTGTCACGAACCAGAAACCCCTAAACATTTAAAAAAAATTTCTCTAAACTTTTGAAAGGATGATGTGAAGTTTTTGGCATTTTTCTCATAGGTCCCTAAACAGTGTATCATGAGAAAAAAAATTTAAATATGAGTTATATTATTTAACTTTGAAGTAATGCTAGGCTAAAACATAATACCAAAACCATTTCTGAGTATGAACCACTAAGACTAATTTAAGCCTGTGATTTTCAAAAATAGAATATTAAATGCAGAAGACAAAGAGCCCAACACAGCTAAGTAGTATGGATGGAGTCACACACACACACACACACACACACACCACGGACACACACACACATCACACACACTCTCTCTCTCTTCTCTCCGCTCGGGTGCTAGGACCCTCGAGACCACTGCACATGACTTCAAACCCCATTTTTTTGGCTGCACATATTTGTAGTCAGACCTTCCTGGTTTTATCTTCTTGGCAAAGGCGCATGATGATTAAAATGGCATTGAGGATCCCCCCACCCTGCTCTTGTGTCATAGGCATTCAGGTGAAGGGAAGATTATGCTAATGGGGGAGATCTCAGAGTGGGAAGGGCTTTTTGAAGGCAGTGAGTTCAGCTTTCCGACTGACACATCCCTCTGTCTGTAATATCCTGCCTAATGGTCTTTTCTTGATCATCTCCAGGAACGAGAAACTTGTAACCTCCAGAGGCAGCATTTTCATCCTCAGACGTGCTGTTAAAAGGCCTTTAAATGTAACCCTGACGTGGCTCTATGTACCTCCCGGTGTGTTCACCAGCTGTGCACCCTACGTTCTGCACAACGTGTAGCATGAATCTAAACCGCTGTCATAGGGAAGAGGAGTTTGATATCCTGCATGTTTAACAGGACAGGTAAGAAAGAGATCTATTTAATGTCAGAGACAGTTGTCACTTCCCTAGCTAAAGATGCTTGCATTCCTCAAGCGGGTCTTTACAAAGAGCAAGGCTGTTAAGTGAAAGCTTTAAAAATAATTCCATTACCCACTTTACAAAGACAGAGTGACAGCCAATCATTAGAAGAAGAAAGTCTTCACGGATGATGCACAACTTGCAAAAGGTGCGATTTCACCCATTATACAAGGAGACGTACAATAACGTCCCACCAAGAGGAGTCGTGTTTGCTTGTGGCCTGTCTCATTTCTGTGGCTTCAGTTTACTGAGGAGCTTTGTTGCAAATCCCCCTCACACTGTTAAAGGAATTTGGTTTTCTTGAAATGTCTGAAACTTCAGACTGCCTGTAAAGAGACAACCAGAAAGTTCGGGAATGCCGACAGGCCATGCTGCAGCTCTTGCCAGGATGCACAATCTACTCTCTGCCCACGGGTTAATCTGGGATGCATAATCGAGGTCTGCAGACCACAGAGCAGGGAGGTCCTTAGTCACCACCTTCGGTCCCTTCATCATATAGACAGAAAGCCTGAGGTCCAGCAGGGGAAACTGGACACTCAGAGTCATTCAGGAGGTCAGGTGCAGAGAAAATTCTAGAAGCAGAGGCTTTGGTTCCCTGGTCCAGAGATTTTTTTTTCTTTCTCTATCCTTTATCCTTCTGTTACGGGCTGTGTTTCTTTATACCCTGGCCCTGGCCCTGGCTGATGCCGTCTTCAGGACCTCTCCCCCTTGCTTGTTCGGTTCCAGCCACAGGGCATCTTACTGTTCTTGAAACATACCAAGAAGACTCTCTTCTCAGGACCTTTGCACTTTCCCTGAGCCCACCAAACATGCCTTTCTTCCTCATCGCCGCCTGGTCCACCCTTTCACTTCATTTAGGTGGTTGTGCTTCTGTCATCTCCTCAGGGAGGCCTTCCTTGATCATTTTGTATACACGAGCACTCTCTGCCACTATCTGTCTCCTTCTCCTGATTTATTTTTCTTCTTAGCACTTACCAGCATGCTGACATATTAGGTATCAAAATATGTATGTTATATTATATATATATATATCTCCCCGATGAATCTAAGTTCTTTGAAGATGAAGACTTTAGGAGTTTGTCCACTCCTGTATCCTCAGCATCTCATGAGTACAAATAGATATTTCTGAAGTCCAAATTCAATGACATCTTTGAAAGTGTTTGATGCTGTTTAAGAGGTGAGCCAACTGAGAGTTCTGATGGCACACCACACCCCTCTACTACCGGGAGCTCAGAAGCTCGTGCTACCCAAGATGGAATGGTTTCCTTGCTCCGCTCTCCATTTCCAATGCCTCGCTCCACTCAAATAGTCACCGCCCCCATGCGCACAACAGATGTTTGGTAAATGAAGGAGCTGATACAATCACAGATTCAAAAGGCACATTTTGTAGCAGAATAGCACAGTGGACTGGGCACCGGGAGACCCGGAATGCTAATCCTTGCTCTACCACGAGCTGCATCACTGTAGGCGAGTGTCATCCATGATCTCCGTCTTCAATTAATCACCAAATAATCAATCAAAGGGTAAAGCAGATTAATTCCAAGAGACCTTCCAACTCTGACATCCTAGAATATCATAAAATATTCTCTTAGGTTATGTTCTTCTTGCAACTGGCTAGTGTTAATTGATTTTAGAAATGCCATTGCATTTGCAGGCCTGTAGGAAATTTGTTCTTTACCACAGCCATGGCCAAGGTCCTTTCAACTAGCCAACACGCCAGGCCACAGTTAGACCCCATTTATCCACGGGTCCATTTCCCAGCAATCTGACTCACTCAGGACCTTTTGATCCTAAACTCATCAAAAGAGTCCCCTGGGTACCCACAGGAGTGGTCAGAAAGCCCCAGCATTAAAGATTCTGTGCGTAGCTTCCCATACCCTCTTTCAAAGCCTTATAGCATCTACATTCTTGTTTTCCATCAGTTACTCAGGGCTGCTGCTTTCTCTGCTGGAAATTGTCTTCCCTGTGTATTCTTACTAGTGCGCCCCTATATAGTTTTCAAGCTCATCTCAAATTTTTACTGTTCTAAGCAGCTGCTATAACCTCTCCTGCTGCCCACGGAATTTGTTGTCACTCGATCACGTGCCTGCCTTCATCGTAGGGTTTGCCACTCTGTGTTACCATCGTGCGGGTTGAGACTTTCAGCTTGTTGAGGTTGGTGTTACATTTTATTTACCCTGCTTCCTAGGATGGAGACTGGTGTTGAGTAGGTGTGCAGGCAGTGTTTTCTGGAGACTTTTAGGAACCTGGTTTCCTGGACCTTCGTAAAAGAACCATAGTACCCCAGAAGGGAAAGGTTAGCAAAGGCATTCAAGAGAGACAGACACATGAGCCCTAAGCTAAATCCAGGTGACACTGCATGACACAGAGGGAGGAGACAGAAAGACTTAAAACCCAATGCAGAACCGTGATACTGCTCAGGATGCTAATGGGTCTTTAGAATGACATCTCTGAGTGATTTTGAAATTACATAGTTCTGTATGGCAGATGGGAATTCAGAATTTCTGGAAATGTCAAATACATTTCAGAAAGATGTCTATTAAAAAGAGCTAAATATATTTGTTTGGTGTTCAACGGGTTCGACTTCAGTTATCTGGAAAAGACCAAGATGCCAGAGGAATTGGACATTACCTCAAGTCAGAAGTTGACTTGATTTGGTTTGATGAAAAGCTGTTGTGTACCCAGCACTGTATTCATCAACAATAAAGAACCAAAGACCGTGCTCCCAAGGAAGTGAAGAGACAAAGCTGAAACAGCTAAAATGGGCCGCATGCAAGTTCACACCCAACTGACTCACCCAGATCACGAGGCTCTTAGTCCTTCGCAGATGGAGGGGATCCCAGGTATCGTGCTAGCCTGGAAGATAAAGGGAAGAAAGGTGGGACTTGAGCCAACCCTTACAGACTGGACAGGATGGAGATTAGTAAAGAAGAAGATAGCTGATGGAGACCACTCAAGGAAAGGCCCTGGGGTGGGACTGGCCAGAGGAAGTGAGATCATAGACTTTGGTAGAGTAGTGGGTAAGATCATGTATTGCATGGGATGTCAGATAATGGGGACAGCTGACAGGTGGGCAGAAGTATTTGCATCTAGATGCTGTGGCCAAGACAAGGATACAAATAGACTGTTGTATGAATGGAGGTGATTATCTAGCCTAGTTGCTGTTACATAGTCAGGTCACAAGTAGCTTGGTGGCATTGGTATGGAGAAAGGTCCCCAATGTCTAGAATCCCTCCAGTGGCCTTCCATGCTACTCACAGTAAAACACACTGCCTCTATAAAGGCCTGTGAGGCTCTCAATTATCTGCCCTGTCTCCTACTACCCTCCACCATGCTTAGACTCCAGCCACTCTGGCCTCCACTCCTGCCACCTCAGGGCCCTTTTACTTGCATTTTCTTCTGCCTGAGGTTCTTTTTTCCAAGATACTTACATAATTTGGTTCTTCCTTCCTTTCTTTTTTCTTTTTTAAAGGTTTTATTTATATATTTGAGAGAGAGAGAGAGTGAGCACAGAGATGGGGGGAGAGGCAGAGGAGGAGGGAGAAGCAGACTCCCTGAAGTGGGGCTCCATCCCAGGACCCCAAGATCATGACCTGAGCCAAAGGCAGATGCTGAACCGACTGAGCCACCCAGGTGCCCCTCTTCTTTTCTTTCTAATATTGCTCAAATGTTACCTCATCAGAGCACTCTTCTGACCACCTTATGCGAAATAGCACCTCTATGGAATGCTCTATCTTTCTTAATGCTGATTTCATTTTTTTTCTTCCTGCCAGTTATCATCAGCTAGTGCTTCATATAGGTATTTGCTTATCTGTTTAGTGTCTTGCTCTATCCCCCAGCCTCCAGAGTGTTAGTTCTTTTAAGTGCTGAAATTCTGCCCTTTACTACGATATTCCTAGGGCTTCAAATGGTGCCTGGCACATGAAAGTGCCCAATCAGGGTTTCCTGAATGAACGAAGGGCCAACATATAAGAGGCCTTATGAAGCCCATAGAATTATATCCACAGTTGTGTCATATTTTTCCAAATGATTCCCCAAATCAGCAACAGAAGCAAACCCAAAGGATCCATGACAAATAATTTTAAAGAAGGATAGAGAACCCAAGTAGCTATCAGAAAACCTGGGATCGCATCCTAACTACAGGCTTTCACCTACCTGAGGTTGTTTATTTCATCTACAAGATGGGAATAATACCTGTTTAATTTCTGTTACATTTGCAAAAGCCAACGTTGTTGAGGCCTCTATGTGTATATTGCTGTGGTCAAATAAAGACCAAGAAATCCATCTCTCCAGGCTCAAGGAACTTGCAGTTCAGTAAAACAATGGATGGGGGAGAGGTGGAAAATTCTATCAACTGTGAGTTGCTAATGAGATCTAGTGTGGACAGTCTTGCTCAAGGCCACTCAACTACGAAGAGGGCCTCCATGAAGGTATCTTCTTGGCCATGTCTGCCCCACCCCTCCATATTTTAGTGGATGTTTCCAGGGCCCCAAATAAGACTAAACATGCCTTTGCCATATTAACTAGCATTTAGCCGAACCTTTGCAAAGAGTATCTACATGCCTAGAACACATGTGACAACTTGTCCTTTTATCCTACCTTATTGGATTGTTATAGTAACTAAATGACATAATACCTATACAGGGCTTAGTACATTACCAGAAATATAATTATTTTTGTTAGCATAAACCTGCTAAACTTCTGCTAATGCCAAAGATGGTGCACAAGTGGTAATAGAAAGAAGAATTTGGAGGGATAGAAGGAAAAAGAGAGGGAAATATATATATATATATATATATATATATATTTGTAGTTTATCTACAAAGCTATATGCACTTTGCATATTTAATTGGTCAGCTGTTTACTGCACATGTTTAGAAACCATAGAGATGCTGTGTAACACACAGACCCTGACCTTAAGCTAGGCTCTAAAAAGACTGACCCAGCTGTGTGTTTAAGATGGATTCAAACAAGGATAGGCTGAAGGCAGACACATGAAGCAGGGTTGGCAGTAGTAGTTTAGGTAAGAAATTGTAAGGAACTGAAGGGAGACGGTCACAGTAGGGATGGCAAAGAAGGAAAAAACACAAGGCACATTTGGAAGGAAAATGTGATAGAGGTGTGTGGCCCATTCATTACTTAATCACTTCATGCAGTTCCTTTTACTGCACTCTTTCCATCAGGCTCTGCAGCATGCACTGGAAATATAGGGATACAAGCATCACAATATGCTGTGTTCGTTTTGTCATCCCAGGAGCCAGACTTAGAATTGGAAGCCCATACATCTCCTGGAATTTCTTGTTTAGGAGGTCCCTGTAAATAGGTACTATCATTCCCACTCCACAGTTGGGGAAATTGGAGCTAAGAGACAGAAGGTAAGGACTTGTTCAAACCACACAGCTAGGCTGAACTGGGGTTAGTGGCTCAGTCATTAAGCGTCTGCCCTCTGCTCAGGTCATGATCGCAGGGTCCCAGGATTGAGCCCCGCGTTGGGCTCCCTGCTCCGTGGGAAGCCTGCTTCTCCCTCTCCCACTCCCCCTGCTTGTGTTCCCTCTCTCGCTGTGTCTCTCTGTGTCAAATAAATAAATAAAATCTTAAAAAAAAAAAATCCAGCTGTGTGGAGTCTAAGCCTGGCTCTTTCTACCATAGCAGAGATGACTAGGGCATGGCTCATGTGACTGAAGGGCTCCAGGTCTAGAAAGCTGGGGGTGGGAGACAGAGACAGTAGATTACAACATAGTCACACCCAGAGCCTCTGGAAATGGAATGGAGTCAAAGGAGAAGGAAAATCCCAAGCATCTGAAGCCATTGACTCTGAAGAATTGTGCTTATCTCCAACGCAGCAAGAAGGCATGGAAACCATTTGGGAAGTGCTCTGGGCTGTGCCTCCAAGGGTTGGGGGTGAATCCTGGCTGCTCCATACCTCCCGCGTGACCACAGGCAGTTGACTTTCCCTCAATGGGTTTTCTTCTCTGCCAGGAGCATTGGACCCAGAGTGCCCCAAAGTCCCTTCCGTCTCCATGCTGGTGGGGGCACACACATGGCCACAGTGAATTCCAGTGGGCTGACAAACAATGAGAAGTGAATAGGAGGGAGACTCAGCTGGCCTTTTTTGGTACTTATTCTTTTCCCCATGGGATACCTCTTCTATCGCTTTCCAGTTCATCCCTCACATGTGACCCTCAGAGTCACAAGGCTGGAGTCCCGGAAGAATGACTCTGAGGAAGCTCAAAGAGAAACCAGATGGGGAGCCTGGACCAGGCCTTCTTCCTTGGGGCCCATGACATCACTCATATTTCCGTGGAGTGTGGTGAACAGAGTGCCCTATTCACTTTATCTGAATAGAGAAAGGCACAGTGGTAGACTACATACAGGAAGCCTGGGGACGGAGCCTGGCCCTGTGCTCTCAGCCCTGGGGATGGGGAATGAAGAGCCAGGAGATGGGGATGAGGTGGAAATGGATGTGGGGAAACCACACACTTCTCCCTACTCACACTCTGGGTCTTTCAGCCAGCACTCCACGTGGGTAAATGGGAAAGCTGAACACCCGGCTATGGCCGGAGGCGGAGCTATTATACACGTCTGGGCAAAAGCAAAATTGGGGCAGAGAATGGACTTCTGTTCAGGCAGGACTTTCAAAGGGTTTGGTGCCCACACTGATGGTTTCTGTTGGCACAAACAGAGTCTGTTCAGTTGAAACTGAATTTCTCCATAAACTCTGTTTCCTCCTACCCACTTTCTCCTTCTCTTCCCTCACTCTTTACTGAACCAGATTAAGAAATAGTACAGTTTTTACCCAATTTCCAGTGAAAATGCATTAGACCCTTGACAGCAGTGTTCTTAAGTCAGCTCATGAGCCAACTGTTAAATTGTCAGAAACTTTGTGAGCTGATGGTTAAATGTAGCCATTGTTTAAAAATTAAATGACAAAACTTAAATAAATTACAGTGAAAACAACAATAATACATATTCAAAGTCATCATTTCCTAATTATTGTACTGTATCTTACCTTTTTCTCTGCTCTTAAGGTTACTTACTTGTTAACTAAAATGAAAATATCAACAATATTCATATCTAGACTGCATGCATTGTTCATCAATAGCGACCATAGGTTGGCAACAGATACATGAGTTTAGCAAAAATCAAGGCAGGCATTCGGTGAGAATGAATTGGCTATGTGAAATTTACAAAAGGAATGTTACAAGTTTTCTTATTATTTGTAAATTGTGTACTACAATATTTTATATTAGCAAAATCTATAGTCAACTTATGGATGAATGCGCACACACACACACATATACACGCAAATATATTTTTTCTCCCTAGAGAGCTGATCAGCAAATATTTACCAGTATACCACTGACTCTTGGGATCATCATTTGACTGATAGGAAAATGGACACTCAGTGTCACTGTTTATAACACTGGGCTGGGACAGCATTGGGCCCAGAGTAGATACTCAAGTTAAGTGACTTGGAGACTGTATCAAGATTCCATAATGTGACTAGATTATATTAAAGTACTCTACCATTTCTGTCTCCACTGCTTTCTATTGACTTCTTAACATAGCCTTTCTTTCCCCATCTCCAAACCAAAATTTCTGACAGTAGTCTTAGGCACGGAGGACTTCTAGCAGGGTAGAAACACACCAGGCAGAAGGAGCCAAGAAGTACAGCCCAGGAAGGAGAGAGCAGGCTGGGAGGTTTCTCCCTTGAAAACTTGGATGTTCAGGGACTGAGGGTCCATGCCAGAACAAGCCAGTGGCTAGTTTAAAAGGCTAGCCCCCTGGAAGCTCACTCGCACCCACCTGTTTACCTCTAGCTGGGTACACACTAAGCACTCCGTAAATGCAGAGTTCACAAGAAGTCAACACAAAGTCAATCAATCATAAATAGCTGCTATTTATTGAGAGCATCCTCCATGTTTTCTTCAGTGCTTGGTGTTTCATATCTGTTACCTTTCACCTTTCCTAGCTCTCTACATTTTATGGATAAGTAAACTGAGGAGCAAAGATGTCGAGTCATTTTGAACAACTAACATTTGCCAGATCTGATTGCCTTCCTTCATGGGCCTCTCCAATCCCGATGCCTATCTCCTCGCCCCTGTACCCTGGTGGGGGAGGTAGGGAGGAGTATGTGAGAGCAGGTGCACTGGGAGCTGAAGAGCGTGTGCGTTTGCGTAGCCTGTGGTCTATACGTGTCTGTAAAAATGAAGTACTAAGTCAGCAGTACTAGAGGCTCTTCTCAATGCACCAGAATGACTTAAAGAGCCTCTGGAAGGACTGTTTTCCCGGAAGCTTCCCTGTCAGTATAGAAACAAAAGTGATTCGGGAAGCACATGTGGCCACGATGTGCCAGAATTTGCTGGGCTGTGAAAGGGGACAGCATCCAGAGACCTCCTAAGCAGTGTTGGCTGGAGAGTCTAGGTGGGCTTCCCACTTGGTATCTTTAATGAATTCTTTGAGGGACAAGAATAACAGGAAACCTAAAGCGAGCTCATATTTATGTCATATCAACCAGGTGCCTGGCACTAAGTATTCCCATATATTAAACTAATCTTATCCTCAAGACCCCCTACAGCACACGTCATTGTGACAAGACTGCCGGCTGGGTGCTATGATCCATTCTCTTCCTCCTGAGCGCACAGCTGAGACTGCATTTCTGGTCTCCTGGGATTAGGAGTGGCGCGCCGGTCAACACTGGCCGATGGAATGTGAGTGGACGGGACATGCACGTTCTCCATGCAGTGGAACTCCCATGGTCCTCTCCCGCACGGGGTCTTGGGAAACCAAATGCTATTGGCAGAGCACCCCTGGGACAGGAATCCCTGCTCACCTGAAACGACCCAATTTTGCGAATGAGAAACTTTTCTGTTGAGCTAATGCATGTTTGAGTTTGTTACCATCACCTGGGCTCCTCTAACCCAGCTTTATACTATCATCATCATCATTATCTTCATCATCACCATTTTACAGATGAGGAAACTGAGGCACAGGTAACTTGCCCAAGGTCACCCTTCTAGACTGTTATAGCTGGAATTTAGACCCAGACCGTCTGGCTCCAGAGTTCACGCCCTTGATCACTATTACACCTCCTTATGGACTGGAAGAAAGTGGTCCGTGGGAAATAGACTGAGGTGTGGGGTACAGGGGACACTGGCCACCAGGTGGGCTCATGCCACTTCTGTCCAGCGTGCCTGGATGGGTAAATTGAATTGTTAGGAGAAGAGGCTTCCCCAAGACCCCTCAACAAGGCAGTCAAATAGGTAGGATTAGGGTTCACGTCTGCAGATCCCCAAGTCTGTCTGCTGCGTCGTTTAGCCTATGAAACAGTGTAACAATATGCATCACTCAAAGCTGCCCATACTCAGCAACAGAGCTTTTTAAAACCTCTTTTACAGATGGGGAATGGAGTCTTGGGGAGGTGAACGGACCAAGGATTAAGTGGGTAGGGCTGGGGTTCAAATCCAGTCTGACTTGGGGCTGTTCTTGTAAGGAACACCCAACAGGCCTCACCTGCACCGGGTGGGAGAGAGTGGGGAGCTGAGAATCCCAAACCTATCACTCAAAGTAAAGTAAAGGGAGTCGTGGAAGGGGCTTTAAAAGCAAGCACCCTCGCCTTCATTTATTGGTAATAACCACGTTCACAGCCTTCATCCCCACGCCACCCTGGGGTTTTCAGACGTTTCCAAAAGCTTTATCTGCCCTGTAGTCCCTCAGGTCACTGACTTCTCCCTGGACACCTGCCTTTGGAGGTCCGTGGGTTTGGCCTATCCAGGGCAGGGCTGTGTCACAGGCATCAGGGAGCTCTCCCTGAGCCCAGGGCTGCCTGAGGGCATGAGGGGGAGCCCTGGGAAAGGTTTGCTGGTTGTGGAAGTGAACAAGGCGGGGCAGACATCTGCACCCGCATGTGGCAGGTGGGCCGAATGAAGGTCACAGTGGTGACATGCCTAGGCCCCAAGGCTGGCATGGCCTCTTCTCTGGAGTTAGTGCTCCTGTCTCTTGCAGCCCAGAATCTGGGGATCAATGATCTATGAATGGGTGACAGAGGAGCCTGAGTTGGCTGGTGGCACGAACTGCCTTTTCAAGACGCCAGGACCAACCCGGCCTTGCATGAAGGAAGGGCTGGCGCCCCAGCTCCCCAGAGAGCCCCTGGGGAGCTCAGCCCACCCGCCTCCTTGCAGGGGTGGGTGGCGGGGCAGGTGGGCAGGCGCAGCCCCGACTCCCCGACCCCAGGCTCGCCCACTACCCCCGGACGCGGGCGCGCGGCAGCGGCTCCCCGCTGCGGGGGCTGCGAGAGCTCCGCATTGCAGGGGTCCCCGCGGGCCGCCCGCGCGCCGCGCCCCCGCCGGGCCTTCCTTTGTCCCGGCCCACCGTCTGCGGCCGCCGCCGAGCGCGGCTGCAGGCGGGGCGCGCCGCGGCGCTGCCCGGTGCACCAGCACCATCTAGGGGCCGTCCGGGTCGCCGGCGTGGCGCCAGAAAGGGGGAAGAGGGCTGGGCGAGCATCCCCTGGGTCACCTCTTGGGCTTGGGTAAGTCACCTCTCCGCCACATGGTTTCCGGCATCCGTGGAGAGGTGACGCGCACACCCAACCCTATGAGCTCTCTGATCGTGTGGTGCCATCGTACTCCTGGATCATGTTTGATCAATTCAACAGCCACTGGCAGGCAAGGAGGGAAACTGAGGCTCTGAGAGGTTAAGTAACTTGTCCCAAAGGGCACAGCATGGTGAGGGAGAACCTAGAATCAAAGCCAGGTGCTTTTGAGCCCCACACCTGTGGGTTGAGCCCCTTTGCTGCGCTCCCTGGGGGAGGGCAGTTTCTCTTGACATCTAGGTCCCTGGGAAAGCTTATCTTGCCTGTTTTTTTGTCCTCTGTCAGATACTTCCTGTGTGATCTTGGCCAAGCCATGTAACCCCTCTGAGACTGAACAGAGTCCTTCACCCTTAGGGATCACCCCCAGATCTTCCTTCGTCCCTGCTCCCAGGGATGCATCTGTCTACCATGGGAAGGTTTCTAAGTCAAAATTCACTCCAGGCAGGGAAATCAGATGTTGTGAGTCACGTGAGGATCAAGAAGAAAGGCCCTCTGCAAAAAGAGAGCTAGCTTCATAAATATATGAAGTTACCATTCCCACACATGCCGAGCTCCATAGTCTTCCCGCCGGAGGCAAACCTCCTTTAGACCCTGGCTTTGAGGCCGGCAGCCTGTCATTATCTCCATTTTACAGCTGAGAAAATCGAGGCACAAAGAGCCAGAGATGTTTTCTCAGAGTTGCAGTCATGGGTGAGCCGAGACTGAGGTCACTGCCTGCCGTTGCTCGGGTCTCCTCTCCCGGGAGGGGGGGCTTGCCGCCGAGGATTCTCGGGTGGTCTGAAAGCACAAGGCCGGCTGAGGCCCCGATGGAGGGGGGCATCCTGAGGATACTCTGCATCAGGAAGAAGGATGTGGGGGGGGGTCTGGTCTGGAAAAGAGAAGACCCAGGAGAACACGAAGGCTGTCTCTAAATAGCAGAAGGATTGACACATGGATGAGTAAGCAGAGGAATGAGGCAGAGAAAGGATATACAGGGCAGGGGATGGGGGGGCGGCAAAGTGATCGGCTTTCAGCAGAAGAAGGAGCAGAAGCAGAGACAGACGAAGCCCTGCTGCCAAGTGGCATGTGTGGTGACCTTCCCAGAGCAGCCTGGAGCCCACGCCGTCTCCCCGCGGCCACATCCTGGCTGTCCTTGAGCTCCTCTGGCATCCCCACCTTATTCTCAAAGGTATCCCGACAATACGCCCGTGGTTGCCAAAAGCAGGTGCACAACTTGAGAGAGCGTCTTTGTCCCCTCCCCTGAGAGGGCAGGTTGGTTGTGATGCGCAGCATAGCCCAGGCCCCCCCGGGGAACTGTGGGGCCTGCCATTTGTGAGGCTCGCTCTACTCTCTCTCCCGTCAGCTTGGCGTAAACTCCATCTCTTTGGGGAAGCAGTGAGTTTGCTTCTTACAACCCAAGGGCCTAACTGAGGTAGCCACCGTCATCTGTCCTTCCTCGGAGCCGTGGCCTTGGTGTGCATCTTGGTCCCTACTACCGACCCGGACCTCCCAGACTTCTTTCTTTCATTCTCTGCCCCGCCTACCTTACTTCTACCCCAACACAATGCTCGTAAGAGTCTCGTGGAAGCACTGTTGAGGTGATAGCACTCTAACCCCTTCCTGGCATCCGTAGTCACTCCAGGGGCTTACTGCCACAGACTCTGGCTGAGGATCTCCCACGTGCCAGGCGCTCTGCCAGACCTAGGTGGCAGATTCTTCTGCCACCCTTTTACCGGCACGCTGGGCTAACCCCATCATATCTGTGACTGAGAGGAGCTATCTCATCAGCTTGGAATGGATAGAGTCCAGTAGTCCTAATTTTCCTAGTCAATCTTCCAAGCCCCATTTACCCAGCTTAGCAGGGAGTTTTCCATCCCCTTTCAAGGCCAACCCCTACCCACCCCACCTCCACTCGTTCCCCAGCATATGAAGGATCTTTAGGTCTTAGTTGGACTGAAGGGATCGGTCCTGCTAACAAAGGCCAAATGAAGAAAGAGCTGGAGTATGGTAGGTATCAGAGTGGACTGCAGTCCCTATTGGTCCTGGACACCCTGATGAGTCTCTGGCCACTGTTCCTATGGTGCCCTTACTGGTCTCTGTCCTGCCCCAGCCCCCAGTGCTCCCCAGGTTACAGCTCACGTAGTTTCTACTCACACACTCAGGCACTGAAAATAAATGCCATCTCCCGGGCCACCAAAGCTGGATCTGCAGGGACTTCTATCCATCCTTAGCCAAGATCTCACCTTTCCCTCACCTAGCTTTGAGCCTGGCTCGCCCAGATGCCTCTCCCTTCCTGCCAGTGGACTGGATAGGTGCTTTCTCATTCTTCCAGAGAAGAGCCAATAACAGAAAAATCTCAAAAGAGGAGTTAAGATCCCATCCTTTTCCCAGAAGGGTCCTTGCCACCTGCGTTCCCGTGCATCTACTCTACTAACCAAGGGTATTGGAAGGCACTAGCTTTGTTGCACAAGGCCAGAAAAAGTCCCACCACTCCTTTCTCCTCCCAAAGCAGTGGGCAACAACTTACCTAATTTTTACCTAACCAAGGGCAGCTGCTTGGCTGACTGAGCAGAGAAGATGTCCTGGGCCATCCAGAGCTTTCCTGCTGTTCTCCTCACCAGGATAAACAAACAAATAAACAAATGATGCGCTCCGCTCCCCAGACACCTTGTCACAGCAGATGGACGGTTGCAAGGCAGCCAGACTGAGAGTTCCGCACAAGGTCACACAGCTAGTGTGTGGGAGAGCTGGTGCTCAAATCCAGGTCTGCTTAATCCTAAAACTGGTGTTTTTATTTTTCCCCAGTATTATTCTTTCTGGTGGGGATATTTGGCTGTCTCAAGGATGACTCATACTTGCAGCCAATTGGACATCTCGTATTTTTACTGCCAATACTATTTAAAGGACACCCATCCTCCCCAAACTCTGGTGATGGTATGTTGGAGTCAACTGGCCTGTTTCTGCTCTCTGATGCCCAAAGTCTGTGGTCTCTGGTGGGCTTACATGACACTGGCTGATCAGGTAGACCAACATGGTGCTCTGAGTCACACCCGAGTCAGCACAGTGGGGTGTCCCAATGAACCTGACCTGACCCTTCCTTCTCTGCACACTGACAGGTCTACAGGGGAACTTGTCCAATCTCTTCTTTGCTGGGTTGCTCACATCTCCGGGGGTAAACAGGCAAAATGTGCTGGGTCTTGGCAGAGACTAAGGGTCATAAGCTATCAAAGCTAAGTGAGTCCCCAAAAGACACTTGGATCACCCCCTTCATTATACAGTCAGAAAGACTGGGGCTGAGGGAGGGAAGATGATGCTCCTTTGCCCACACAGAGCTCTTGACAAAAGTGGAATTAGAACAAAGACCACATGTACACGTATCATGAAGCCTCTTCGATTCAACATTGATCTCTCCAGATACTATCTTATAAATATATTAGCACTGAAAAATACATAGGGTACAAATTAATATTGCTAATTTGTAAACAAGATGCTGGGGCCCAGATGGTTGAGATGTCTTGCTCAGGGTCACTTGGTTGGTAGTGGAACCAGAACTAGGATCCAGGTCTTGTAACAAGAAGATATTTATTCCTGTTGCCTCTCCTGGCCAGGAATGAAGTGCTAAGAAGGTTTGTTGACCTTGCAGATTGAGACTGCTTTCTGACTCTTTCTGGGGATGCAACAGTGACATTTTAGTATGACTTCAGAGAAGCTGAGACCTCTGGGCACTGGCTCAGCAAGAACCCAGCTCAACTCACACCCAACACCCCCTTGCCTTTTGACCATAGATCATGGCAAGAGGAAAAGGACTCAGGTTTGGTGTCAGAAGGACTGAAGTTAAATCCTGACTCTATATCTTACCACTCCCATGATCTTAGCCACCCTTCTTCAAACCAGAGTGTCATCTCCAGTTTCCAGAAGCTCATAAATGTCTTTGTTCCTTGGCCCTTGTTGCTTGATGCCAGCATTGTCCACTGCAATTTTAGGATCTAAACTTAAGCCTGGAGCTTGGATCGAACACTCAAGGTGCCTTCCTTTAGGTATGAAACCCATGTTGGCATTGCTCCTGTCTGATTTTCACTGGGCACAGGGGTCTCTTAGTCCTGGCTGCCAATACGTGGACAAGGCCTTCATTAATTTCCAGATCTAAAGAAGCATATTAGAGGTTCCCTGGGGGATAACCCCTTTGGTCCAAAGTTAAGATGATTGCTCAGCCAAAAATGACTGCCCATAGCAGTCACAGCCAACAATCTTTGGGGTCTTCTAGACTGTGAGTTACCTGGAGACTATGCCCAGGTGGGTTGAGGGCAGCTTCAGGATGCTCACTCAATGCTAGGTCATCCATCACTCACAAAAATCCTTTTTATTTCATTTTTTTAAACAACAACGACATTGTTTTGCAGACTGGCATCAGAACAAGGGTTGAGCCTATGCACAAGGTGGACAATAAAGAGATCGAAGGCAAATGAGAAGGTTGAACTGCACTTGAACTTGAAGAAGGAAAGTAGAGTGAAGGAAAGAAGTGAGTGAGAACTAGTGATTATTCATAAATGAACCACAGTATACTTATTTTTTGTAACTTTCCATTGAAAAGTATCTGCAGAAATAAGAGGCTTTTAAAAACATTATATTTAGCTAATTAAAAATATTCCACTTTTTAAAAGGTAAGACAAGTGTAAGTTCTTTTGTTCTGATCTCAATCTCAGATTAAAGCACGAGCCTTGACATTTATAAAGCATATCAGCCAGGTAAGGCTGGTGGACCCTTCTCTATGTTGTGCGGGCAAAGATAACCACCTAACTGCATAAATGTCACTGGTCTGTTTATTAAACATCTTCAAATATGATTTTTTAATGGGGATGGAAAATCAGACTGCACCATATATGTGATATGATAGGCAGGGCCTAGGGGTACCAGGAATCAAAGAATAATTAGCAGAATCATTTATTGAGCCTATATTCATGCTCCTTTGGGGAAGGGTCATCTTCCCTTGATTCAAGTAGAACACTTGATGTCTTGATCCTTGGTGTCAGTATCAGAAAGTCTTGGCTGAGCCTTGGTCCCTCTTGAGCAAGGCAGGATGTGTGAATTTCAAATACACATATGCCCTGTCATCTTCGTCCCTCTATTGATTGTCCAGAAATGAGTTTAATGAAGACAGAATGTCTCCTGTAAACAAATCATTATCCCTGATCAAGGAAGTATAAACAGAACCCAGCCTGGGAAGCAGGCTCTTTGTCTCTCCCTACCACAGATATGTGAAAGGCCTGAGCTCTGGGGATTTACCGGAGTCTGGAGTCAATAACGAAACTTCCTGGAGCATGGGGGAAGACCCAAAAACCAGACGTGCTGAGATCCCCAACAGTGTCTTCAACATCACATCTTATTCTAAAAATGGAAAAGTTGGATGAAAGCAGGACGAGGTGAGCCTTATTTAAGAAAATTCAAGTGATCTTAAATGTTTAAAATGTTGATATAAAGGGGATGGAAATATCACAAACATTTTCTACAAGACAACTTTGAATTATAGGACCTAGAGTGGGATTCATTTTACTTAATATTACTAAAATCAACATTTACTTTCACTATGCTCTTAGATAAATCATTAGACCCTCTTGATGCTTCATTTATAATACATACTTCATCTACTTTGTATTTATTATACATACTCTAGGAACTTTGTTTTGTTTGTTTTGTTTTTTGATGAAGATAAAGCCGCTTAGATAATTATAAAGGACCAAGTAAATATGAGGGGTTATATTTATACAATGTCCAGCACACCTGTCCTTAATAGGGGGTTGTTCTTATCATCGTTATTATAATTATCATGATCACCATCCTTCTACCATTTAATTACCTTCGTACAAAGTGAAGGATAGAAGTATGCTCGAATTAATAATGTAATAATGGATACCTCTTATTGATTGTAAACTATATGCCAAGTTCCATACTAGGTGCTTTGCATACTAATTAACATTTTAGTTATCCCAAGAACCCTGGAGAGAAAGGCATTGTAATCATCATTTTACTCAGGCTCAGAAAAATCAAGCATCTTTTTTTTTTCAGGTCGCCCAAGTGATTCTCATTGTATAGCCAAGGTTAAGAGCCATTGTTCCAGAAGTCTTATAGCCATCAAAATGGCTTGTTAAAATGAATCTAGCTCATAGTCTTCAGAAAGGGAAGCAAGAGAAAGAGCCCACCACCTGCTTTCTACAGGGTTGTTGTGGCAGGGATAACTCCTTAGCAGTGGTACCCCGGTGGCTGAGTGGTTTGGCACTTGGATCTTTCCATTACATCATCCTCACACCCAACAACCCAAGTCCCCAGATTAGTCCCTCCTCCAGATGAGTCTGCTGGCCCTGCTTGGAGATCCAGATACTTTTGAGGCTCTGGTGTGACAGGCAGGTTGTGTCTCTTTAAGTCGCTCCACGGTCCTGTCTGTATCACGTCCAAACTCGAGACTTGCGTGTCTTTTGTGAAATGAAGATACCAACCCCTGCCTCACTGGGGTGCTGTGAGGTTCAAAGCAGACAGTGTGAACAGAGCCCCTCTGTGCTCTGTACTGGATGAAGTACCCATACCCACGAAGTGGGCTGAGTGAGGGAGGAGAAAGACTGCTTTACCCTGCACCAGAGGGACAGACCGAGGAGCCCAGGAGATGCCGAGTTAACCTGGGTGGGCTTTCCTGAGATTCACCCCTAAGCCTCCTACCTGTGAGAACGCCATGCCTGCCCAGGGCCTCCAGATGGAGCCTGACCACATTGGAGTCTCCTTCTGGTGGTTTCTGTGCCCATCAGCCAGACTTCCAGATCCCACCCTCCTATCCGCATTCCTTTCAGGTAAGAACTTAATTCTCTCTTAATTCCATCCAGGGGGTCAGAATTCCCATTCCGATCCCCTCTGCTAATTCCTTTTGTATGAATTGGAAATAGCACCAAAATATGAAATCTACCAGCTCTCTCTTCTTCTTCTTTTTCTCCTCCTCCTCTTCTCCTTCTTCTTCAAAAACAGGTCGTTTTGTCCCACACCACAGCTAGGGCCATCACTCACAGTTTCTGTTCTTTTAGTTTCTATGTCCCTCAAAATGGCAGGTTAAGGATGAAGTGAGATGTCTGGGAGTATGTCTTTCAGAACCAGCATCTAGATCCTCCAGATAATTCGTTTGTTCATTCATTCATTCATTCATTCATTCATTCTTTGAATGAACATGCAGTTACAGGCATATGACAGCATTCTTGAGTGGGCACTTGCTTGGAGTCAAAGGACAGACAATCCGGAAGCAGAAGGCAGAATACATTCTGGGATCAACCATTTTTCAGCAATCCACCATGTCTACCCTAGTCCCCATCACCACCACTGCAGGGGCCTCCTAAATCCTCTTAAATTCCTTCTTTTCTCCTGCTCACCTCACAGGCTAGTCTCAGCAAAGAAGTCAGAGGATTCTTTTTAAAATGCCATTTCTAATAAGTCGCTCCTTGCTCAAAACTCAGCAATGACTCACCATTTCACTCAAAGTGGAAACAAATCCTTACTATGACCTATAAAGCTGCTGGATCTTTCTCTGCTGGACCCACTCCTACTTAGTTTTCTGGCTGCTTCCTCACACCCCATGGCTCCTTGCTCCCCCTCCAACAGAGCAGTCACTCCTGCGCGGGGGATGTGCGCCGTCTCCGCTCTCCCTCCCCTCCCCTCATTGCTTGCATCCTTGTCCAGGGCACTTGACTGCGCAGCCCATTCAAGAATGCTGAATTCCACCCGCCCCAGCATAGGAGACAACAGGGCGGTCTGGACGTTCGACATGGTAAGAAACACTAGTCTGTTCATAAAGGATTTCCTAGTCTGCTTCTACCTGAAGCCAAACATCTGGATGGAATATGCACAAACCAGACCACATAGTTGGGTGCTCTTCACATGTAAGTGTTTGCCAGCAGAACGCAGACCATCTGGTGATGGCTGCAGTTTCGTTCTGTGTCCTTAAGTTAAGGTTCAGTTACTTTAAATTCAACAAACATTTGTTTACACCAACTCTTTGCTAGACCCTGGGCTGGTGGCAGGGGATCTAGAGATGAATGATTCCCACCGTGGAGGAACTGGCAGGCCAGAGGAATGGGTGACAAGGTCACAGTTGATTCTATTCAGGGCCAAAGTGCCACGTGAAGGTTCCAGAGGCTGCGTTGGGGGCAGGGTGGGAGAGGGGTTCATAGACCATCAGTGAGCTGGAACATTGGAAGCTGCAGCGTGTCAAGGTGACGAGACAGCCTCCAAAAGCTCAGTTGTTTAATCTGTAAAATGGGGACAACTCCTTGGGTTGCCCAAGGCTAGAGTGGACAGTGAGGCAAGGACTATGAGGTCGGTGGTGTAGGGGCACTGCCATCTTTATCTGCAAATGGGGGTGATACCATGTAATTAAAAAGAAAAACCTTCTCCATGTTTGAAAGTGTAGTTTAACCTATGGGCTAATCAAATATAGGAGTTTGACCTCTTTTGAAAGTAGATCCTCCTCCTGCTCTCTTTACTGGGTAAACATTTACTCACCACTTAAGACAATGCATAACTGCCCCCTCTCCTGGAGAAGTCTTCTCTGCAAGTGTGTTAGCCACTCTTCACTGTCTTCACTGTCTGTGTCACCTGGCTAAGCTCTGCCGTAGCTCCCATCCCATCATGTTCTCATTGTCCGTGTCCGGATCCTATACAGACCAAATGGAAGGGAATCCATGCCCTCCTCCCTGGACACTTCAGGGCTCACTGCCCTTCACACCCCAGTTGTGGTGCCTTCTCCAGACACTCTCTAGGAAGCAGGCCCTGCACGGACCATGAGGAAGGGACAGAAGGACCCCAGACGGCTGGCATGGGGGATGGTGGAGACAAGGGACATTGCCTGGGGGCAAATAGTGCCAAGCACTTTGGCTTGCTTTCAGCTGGAGACACAGAGGATGTCGTCTGGCATGCACCATCCCTCCATGAGTAGCTGTGTCACGAAGCTGGGCGTCCACGTGCTTGGAAGGACTTTCTCTCCCTTCTTGCACCCCTTCTGTTAACTCCACATTGCTTTTTGTTTTTTCTTTCTCTTTGCTTCCTTTTTCCTTATTCCTCATTTACCTTTCATTGCCTTTCCCTTTCTACCTGCGCATTTTGATTCCTGTGACGTGGGCCCATCGGGGCTCCTGCAGCTGGGGAGTGACTGAGTAGGCAGAGGGAGCAGCCCTACTGAGCTGACCATGGGCTTCGCATACATCGCCCGATTTCATGCTCATCATCACTCTGTCGACAGATTTTTCTCATTCCTGCTTTGCAGATGAGAAATATGGGGCTGGAGAGATCAAAGGATGTTTTCATAATCTTACACATCTAGTAAGAGGTCACCAGGCCATTCTTTGAGTGTCAATGACACACTAGGTCCTGCACAAGCCCTGGAGAGCAGAGATAAATATGCCATTCGCTGTCAAGCTCTCATAATCCCGCAGCAGCCGAGCCCCTGGGATTCCGCTGAGATTTTGCTGAAGCACGCTGCTTGGCACAATCTGATCACAGTTTGGGTGGAAACATACAAAGTAAAAGTGGGTGGGAGTCCCAGATGAAGCAAGAATGGGAAAATGTTGATAGTTGTTGAACTCAAGTGATGGGTACCTTGAGGTTTATTGTACTGCTTCGTTATACCTGGTTAATGTTTGAAAATACCATGTCAGGTGGCTTATAATGATGTCTTCTCAAAAACAGAGACCCCACCTGGAGCATCCCTTCTCAGAAATTAAAGACAGAGACCCTGCCAAAACAGGTCTGTCCTTACAAGCCCTTGTTCTTGTGTAGGGTTGTAGGCGTAAAAATGGCCCTAGAGAAAAGAACCAAATGACATGACCAACACATATGAGACACAGGCAGGAGAATCACATGGAATGAGAAACCTCTGCCAACTGGAACATTATGGTGTACATTATCTTCCATTTTACCAGCTTTCTGTGATACATGCACTATTTATGAAGACTGTTTATAAGGCACTAGAAAAAAAAATATGATACTCCCAGACACCTAGACCATTGTTCTTTTGTCTTACAGGAAACCATTCTCTTCAATATCAGAGTCTCCATTTCTGAGAAGGCAGTAGAATAATCAATTTCCTACAAGGTTGCTTTGTACAGGAAAGAGCTTGATTGAAAACCAAAGCCACTGATTCTATGTCCCATCTGCTCGGAGGAGCCTTTTCTTTCTGGTTCTTTGAAATCTTGGTCATAAAGGCTTGTTGGTAGATGGATCCATCTCTATACCGAGGGTGGCAAAAGGCAGGCTCCTGTGCTAAGGTCAGATCTCGTCCCACCCAAAAGGCGGCCATGTAACGTTTTCAGAAAGCCGCTCCTCGGGTTCTTTCTGGATTTAGAAACTGGTTTTAGCTGCTGACGTGGTGCTTCTACTGCATGCATAATCTGGATCCTGAGTGTGGCCAAACCCAGCTCTGTTGGTGGGTGAAATCTGTTAGGCTGTGGGGAATGTGGGGTGGGGAACATAGGGTGGGGAATGAGGGGAACATGGGGGTGATTATACCAATCTGTCAGTTCTGTGTTTTTCACTGAGTACATTCTACATGCTGAGGCTTGTGCTAGGAGCCTGGGAGAAACAGAGAGGAACGTGACTGGGTCCTTTCATGTGGGAGCCAGGGAGACAAACAACATAATTTAAGCTTTACATGTTCCAAAGCAAGGTTCTCTCATTTTACCCACAAACTCACACCTATTTCTGTGAATGATCCCGTTCACCCTCCACCCCCATCCCCATCACTCTTCCCAGAGACGTGGGATTCATTCTGGATTGTTCTCTCCTCCTCCCCTCATGTAACATCCTAAATCCTCTAGATTACTCTTCCCTTCCTCCTTTCCCATCTCGTGAGCTCTGCTCCATCGACTGTCTTGCGTGACCTCCCTCCCCAGTTTCGCATGCTACCCCTTCCCAGGTGAGAGCTCGTGTCAATGGCTCTCCATCCCCTTCCAGGTCAAGCCTACCTAGGCATCTGAAAACCAGGTGCTCCCCCTGATACAGGCTCACAAGACATTTCCCATTGATTTCCCCACTGTTTTCTTGTGGGGGTTATCCAGCAAGTTCCTTCCCTCCTTCCAGGATTCAGTTCCATTTCCCTGATGCCCCCGCTTCTTGACTTTTATTCTGTCTGGTGTGTATCTCCCCCCGTTTAAATCCTACCTGTGCTCCCCACTTACTCAAATGCCACCTCTCCATGAAGCCTTGCCTGATCTTCCTGTCTGAAGGCATCTTTCATCTCCAAATCTCTCACAGAAGCATGGTGGCCAGACCCCAAGCTTAAGATAAAACAGGCTTGCACTTGAAATTTGATTAAGTCACGAAATAACCGGGTGCCCTGAGGGAGTTAACTTCCCCAAGCCTCAGTTTTTTATCTGTGAAATGGGGACGAATCATACCTCATACATTTGTTGTGAGGATGAGAGACGATGCATGCCAAGTGCTTAGCACAATGCCCATATTGGGTGTTAGGTAAAGAGTGGGCATCCTTATTATTATTCATGGCCATCATTAGGTGTGAGCATTGGCCAAGGTGCCTACACCCGGAGGCCCGAGTCCAGCTCACAGGGTGGCTGCCCAGGGCCTGCCCCCATGGGTGGCCGGTGAGGGCTGCTTTTTACTGCTGGGAGGGGGGGTCTGCTCCGCTGCTGAGGGCACCGAGCGGTCACGGGGAGCAGCAGGCTCAGGGCTGACGCTATCAAAGCCCCCAGGCCTTGCAAGGACCAGCCTGTTTCATTAAAACAAAGGGGAGGGTTTCCTTGAAAATCCTATTTTTTCCCCAGATTTCCCTCTTGGCTGCTTCTGTGGCCACACATGTTTCCGATGAGTCCACATTCAAATGAATTTCAGCCGACAAATAACTCGATACAGCTCTTCCGTGGGAGAGAATGCCTTTGGGATGAGGTCATGGTTTGGCTACAGTAAAATTAAAAATAACCCGCCCCCCCCCGTCCCCGCCCAGCCTGGCATCAAACCAGGACAGTGCATTTGGGAACTATTATCAGGTTTATTGGGGTAACATATCGCAGAAAACCTGCTTCTGTTTATAGACCATTTTATTATTCCGTTTTGACATTTCCCTTTTTTCTTCAACCTTTTTCCCCCTTAAGCAAATATCTATTAGACTGAGTTGAAATGTGATCCAACCAAATATACTCTTTTTCAACGTCAGGCTAAAGCAGGTCTGACTAGAAGCAGAAATGCTTAAGTGAAAAGTTATGATTTACTTTCTTTCTAAAAGGAAACTGTGTCAGAAGGAGAATTTTATGTGACAAGGGAACTTTCAGAGCATGGAACAGGGCCTGGCAGCTGATGCGGGCCTGGGAAGGCCTCGGGGCTTCGACGGCCAGGCACGACCTTGTCGGACACCCGCAGAAGCAAACCACCAGCAATACGTGAGCAGAACCTGCCAGTTCTAAGTCAGCGAAATCCCCAGATTGGATTATAGGTGTGTGGATGGTCAGGTCAGGAAAAAAACTTAGAGATAACTAATCTCCCTCTACTCCTATTATCTCACTATTGGGTAAACTGAGGTCCATAAGACTGCAATGACTTTATATAATGGAATATTATGCAGCCATCAAAAGGAATGAGATCTTGCCATTTGCAACGACGTGGATGGAACTGGAGGGTATTATGTTGAGTGAAATAAGTCAAACAGAGAAAGACATGTATCATATGATCTCACTGATATGAGGAATTCTTAATTGCAGGAAACAAACTGAGGTTGCTGGAGTGGGGGGTCGGGTGGGAGGGATGGGGTGACTGGGTGATAGACACTGGGGAGGGTATGTGCTCTGATAAGCGCTGTGAATTGTGCAAGACTGTTGAATCTCAGATCTGTACCTCTGAAACAAATAATGCAATATATGTTAAGAAAAAAAAAGAAGAAGAAGGTAGCAGGAGGGGAAGAATGAAGCGGGGGAAATCGGAGGGGTAGATGAACCATGAGAGACGATGGACTCTGAAAAACAAACAGGGTTCTAGAGGGGAGGGGAGTGGGAGGATGGGTTAGCCTGGTGGTGGGTATTGAGGAGGGCACATTCTGCATGGAGCACTGGGTGTTATGCACAAACAATGAATCATGGAACACTTCATCTAAAACTAATGATGTAATGTATGGTGATTAACATAAGAATAAAAAAAAGACTGCAATGACTTGCTCAAGGTAACTACACTGAGCTATGGAGCTCAGAATGTGTGAGCCTGAGAACCAGCTCTAGCACATGACCTTAGGCAAGAGACTCAACTTCCTTGGGTCTCAAGTCCATTGTCTATGACGTGGGATAACGATTATTTCTGTCCTGCCCATATTATACAGTGATGGAAAGATCCAGGGAATGAGCAGCTGTCAAATACTTGACAGCAGAAGTATTTCCTGAGTGCTGTCGATGTGCTATGCACTGTCATAAGCCTTCACACACCCACCTACTACTCACAGCCATCCTACCAGGTAGATAACCAGAATGGTCCCCATCCTGAAGATGAGGGAGCGGAACGAGGCTCAGATTGGTTCAGTATCATGACCATAGTTGGGTCGTCAGAAGATGATAGAAGCTTGATTTGAACCTCGAGTGTCTGATACCAGTCTGTGCTCTTAACCACGGTGTGATCGGGTCTCTGTGACCACTTAGATCAGAACCCTGATCCGAAAGTGAAATGTGATATCCTGGCTCAGCCGGAATGGAGACCCAGGTCTCCTGACTCTTCACCTCTGCTCCTGTATCCTGACTGTCCAGCTTCTTCGGGGCGGGGGCGGATGGCCAGGCTGCTTTCCTGCCCTTTTGGCCAGGCCTAGAGCAACAGCTTGAATTATGAAATCGAAAGATGGTTTGAATTCTCTGTGAATGCATCAAAGTACAGACCTGAAAGGAATGTGTGCTGCTGAGGGTTGGGGGGTTCGAGAGGCGGGCCTTCCCTGAAGCCTGACACGCATAACAGCATTTCATGGACAAGGCTGTGAGGTTGTGAGGTCCCTGCGGTCACTGAATCAGGCTCTGCCCTTGCATCTGCTCTCTCCTCCCTCTTCCTCCTTCCCTTTGACTTCGGATTGTTCCCAGGCATGACTGCCTCCCGGCTCCCCTCTTCACAAGCCCCTGATGGAAGATCTGATGACCTGGCCCCAACTTCCTCTTTCATCTCCATGTTCCTGTCCTTTTCCCTCTCGGAGTTCCAGTTCCACTGCTGTGTGTGTGTGTGTATGTGTGTGTGGTGATTTGACTACTTCTTGAATGCGCCAGGCTCTCCCCTCCTCCCAAGGGCTATTGCCTCTGCCCAGAATGTTCTGCCCTCCACTCTGCCCAGTTAACATCTCACCTTTTAGACCTTGGTCCCAGTGTCCTTCCTCAGATACAACCTTCCTGATCCTCTGTCTTAATTAATCTCTCCCTACATCTCCTTTCTTCTCTCACAGAGCCATTTCTTTTCCTTTGTGCCCTTCTTATACTTTGCATTCACACATGCATTTATTCTTTTTATCTATCCCCTTATGAAGACCACAGATCAACAAACTATCACTGTAATAAACAGCTTATTACAGCCTGAGTAAAAATGATTTTTACATTGTTAATGGCTATGTAAACACCTATATAATATCCTTGATTTTGTTTCTCGGCCCTGCAAAACATAAAATATTATTATTTATATTTATCTTTTAAGGTAAAGTTGGCTCTAGACTATAAGCACCATGATAGGATAGGCCATGTCTCTTTTATCTCTTCTGCATACCTAGTACCTGACTCAGTGCCTGGCATGTGGTGGGTGTTCAATAAATATTGGTTTACTGCTCAATGAGTTTTCTTTCTAGCTCCCCTGGGAGGAAGGCAATGGGTTTGGTAGGAAAAATGAAAGTGGTCATCCAAAAATCTCATTAGAATTCCAATTTTACTGTTACTGGCTGTGGTACTCGGGATGGGTCAAGATCTTTGAACCTCAATTTTGTCATCCTTCAAAGGGAATTAATAATGGGAGGGGTGAAATAAGGTAATAAATAGAAAGATGATTTGACAAAATGTAAAGAGTATGTGTAATGTTAATTATTATAATAATAATTGATGCTACTGTGTCAAATATTGCTTCTTAGCTCCAAATTCACCTTTCATTCCTTGCTCTGTGATAACGAAGGACCCGGTAAATAGTTTCCCTTTGTCAGCTCCTGCAATGTTTAGCTTTTCCAGTAGAGGGCGCTGAAGGGACAGGTCAAGAAGAAGGGGGCCTCTCTCCATTCTGGTGAGCTGCTTGGTCCTCCTACCATTCTGCGGCCAGCATCACATTTAGGGACATCTGCTGGTGCTCCCCCCTATCAGGTTGTGGTGGCACCCCTGTGGACAATTTCCCTTTGACTTTCAGTACCACCTCTAAGGGCAGTGGGTCTCAGACTCTCCAGAGGCCAGCTCCCCAGCCTTGCCTGCTTGCCTGCATCACTGTAGGCTTCCAGCCTGCCAGTCAAGCCCATGGTTTCTCGCCTTCCATATTGGGTCCGCGAGTGCCCCAGAAGGGCATTTCCTTCTTGCCAGTTCTGGCTGTGGGGCCCTGCCCATCTGTCTCAGCCTCCCTGAACCTAGGAGGGCTATTTCCTATTTGCCACATTCAGCCCCAGTTCCATGCCCACCACCCTCAGCCTGGTGTCTCTGCTTCAGCTCTGACCCGTGACAACCCCCCGAACCTCCCTGCTGTCCACAGGGTACAAAGCACACCTTCTCCAAGGAGGTGAATCCTATCCTTGGAGAAAGCCCTCTGACTTCCCAGTTTATTTGCCCCATAGTTGCTCTCTGTCAACGTTAGGGAATTCTTTAGGATTACTCATTACTCCTTTACAGATTAACTGTAACTGTTATTATAGTTAGTAATTCCTTGTGTTAAACTTTTCTCTGTTCAAATAAGTGTATGCATTCTGTCTCCTGATTGTACCCTGACTACTACAGAATTGTGGTGGGAGGGTCTCAGGAGACAGACCACAAAGATGGGATCTAAGGATTGGTTTGGCTGGGTCTTCAAACTTGAATGTAGTGCTGGGTTTTTGTTTTTGCTAATGGGATATCAGATGCTGGTAGTCTATGGCATGCAGTAGCATCCTGGTTAGTCAAGCTATCACCTGTGGTTGAACGTGGTGAAGTGCCAACTGAAGGCATGTCTCGGGGGCCCCAGTGGCTCCTGCACATGGTCATTATGGTGGTGAGGATAACTATAGGAACTGTGGTGTGGGAGGATTCTTCGGAGCACAACTGAGCAATTACACAAAGAAAATGACAGTCTAGTCCTTTCACTATCAGCTCAAGTATATCGAGGATCAAGAAGGCCCTAAAATGGGGCGCTGGGTGGCTCAGTTGGTTGGGAGACTGCCTTCGGCTCGGGTCATGATCCTGGAGTCCCGGGATCGAGTCCCGCATCGGGCTCCCTGCTCGGTGGGGGGTCTGCTTCGTCCTCTGACCCTATCCCCTCTCATGTGTTCTCTCTCTCTCAAATAAATAAATAAAATCTTAAAAAAAAAAAAAAGAAGGCCCTAAAATGTGCTGTTATTTCTTGTAGCCACAAGGCTGACATATGAAAAATCAACCAAAAATTTATTGTGTCAGCTGCTGGATTACAATGACAGTTGAATTCAGAGTCTAACCAGGTTTCTTATGTGACAGTTAGGACATTTGGGGGGAAATACTAGACTACTAAAATGTGGAGTGAGAATATCTGGTTGAACCCAGATGAAACTGGCAATCTTGAGCCTCCAAGTGACTCGGAGGTCCCTTTGCCACTGAATTAACATCTTCTAGACTAGCCTTCCTTTACCTGAAAACCTCATCATAACCCTACCGAGGGTAGGTTATTCCTATCCCATGCCTTAATAGTGGATGCTCATTTTCCTCACAATCCACCACAGCCATGCCTGTTGCCACTGGACCCATAGCTGGGGGACACATCTCCACTTGCTCTAGCCATACAGATATATGCTAAAGCCCCAGGGGAGATAGTTTAAACCAAAAAGGATTTAAATTGTGTTTCTATATAAGCAGAAACCCAGGAACATAAACGGGGATGGATTTTATGGATGTTAGACCAAGGAGGGTGGAATATAACAATAGATCGGGCCAAATGTATTGATATTACTAAATATTCCAGATCACATGCTAACTCCTATATCCAGCCATGGCTCTCAGAGCTTACTTGGGAACGGTGAGCCAGCAGGAGCCATGGAATTTAGAGTGCGGAAATACAGAGAATTTCAAGCCTCACCTCTACCCTCCAAAAGACGATAACTCTGCTGGGGAGGAAACCATGTGAAAAGTGAATCAAAAGCCATCTCTTGGAAAGGCAGCTACCTTGGAAGAGTAGGAAAATAAGCAGCATAAACAGCCAAACTGTGGTCCTCAGAGGACTGGGCTGGAGGAGTCAGAAACTATTTCCTTGGAAGGGAAGGGCTTTCTTTGGAGCTGGACAGATGCCTCGGGGTGAGGAGGCCATGGCAACAGAACGGGATAGGTGAAAGAGAGAGGCAGGCTTTTAGATCAAGAGGGGAAATTATGGCCCCAGATCAGGGTCATGAGATCTGTGGAGCCTGACAAATGTCCCACAGATGCTTAGGAAAACTCAAGGTCCCAACAGGGCACTGACTCCCATGTATGAAGTGTGATCTACGGCCTCAGCATCTTTGGCCTGTAAACAGGGCTGTGGTGCATTTTTTCCAGATCCAAATGGCTTATAATCACAGTAATAGCACTTTGACAAGATACCATAGTATCTTGACCAGGGATTCTGGTACAAAAAAAAAGGGCTCAGCCCTTGGGCAAGTCACTTCCCCTTGGTAAACTTGCCTTCTTGCCTAAATGGTGAGGAACTTGCAGTGGGCAACCCTTCAAGCTCTGAAAGTTTAGGATTCTAGTCCTTATGTCCTTTCATTCGGTCCACACAAAGTGTCCTATTTGAAGTTCTGGAAATCAGTAAGCTAGGAATAGGGGTGCCAGGTTGTCTCAGAAGGGACAATCCATGTATGGATCAGCAGGGAACAAAAAGTCAATACGCCCTACTCGTTCTGTCTCCCAGACTCTGATGTTCATAACCCTGTGTCACTTTAGGCTTTTAAGCATTGGTAGGGGTTGGTGAGACAAAGGTGCCATTAAAAGAACTACATTAAAAATCCTTTTTTTTAGCTGAATATAAAGAACACATTAAAAATCCATTTTAAATAGTTAATTGACCAGTGTCCCTTTAGAGGTATAAGCTCCCCAACCCTGGAGTGTGCAGACATCAGCAGAATGACTCCCTTCTAGGAATGTCATAAAAGGGCATTTCAGAATGGCCTAGAACCCAGGGAATGCATGCCAATCTGCCACTTTCTGGATTTACGCTGATTAAGCCATGAGATAAATATGTGTGCTGGTCACGTGGGGTTAGGCTTACTCCACATACCACAGCAGAGAAAGAGACACTTCCTTTGTTCATGGGCCCATCTCTGAATTGCATGGACCTTACAACCCTGATATTATCAGGACTTGATACTTTTTTCTTAAGTAAAGCAGACACTTGTGAAAAGAAATAAGAGAAGACCCCAGGAGCTGGGAGACTGCCACAAGGCTAAATTGGATCTGTCATGAATAATAAAGATGAAATCTGCCTTATTATTTGCAAATTTAACTAAATCTATTAGAAATATTTAATTATAGCTATAAAAGTTGTCATCAAAATGACCTACCCTAATATGAACATGAAAGAGTAGACAATGAAATCTTCATTAATTAAAATTTCTTAATTTAATGAAGTAAGTGTCATTCTGATAGATTAAGTTAAATAAATATGGTAAGCTCTGTAGTTTACAAATGAAACCCTGAAAATAAAAATAGTCAAGAGAAAATAACATTCTGTCTTTGTTTTGTTCATCTGTTCATTCAGTGCCCTCACTATAGTCCGATAGGACATGCATAATATCAAATGTCAGAGCTGGAAGGATCCAAGACAAGGGATGGAACTCAGTAAACCTTTCTGCATGCACAGATAATCATCTCCTCCAGCACACATTGGACACTCAGAGGAAGAAACACCCAGTGCCAGAAGCACTTGCCTTTTACTAAGGACAAAATATATCTTCTAGAAGGGTATTGCTGTAATGGGGGCTTTATAGATATTATCTGACATGTTTGGATGAATTGCCCAGTGTAGATGCCAAAGATTGTGTTAGGTTGAGCCAAGGGTGAAAGAATGAGGATGATTGGATGTCTGTCTCTTCCGCTACCGCATGGCAATCATCCTTCATAGATTGCAAAGCGAGTTTAGAAACTTCATTAACCGATTCAAGCCCCAGCCCAGGGCTTGCTGAGAGGAATTAATTAACCCTGGCTTCTGCAGGAAAGTGGGCCAGCCTCAGGACCCCAACAGTAGGCAGGATTCCAGCACTGTGATGTGTGTTATGTGAACCAGCCAGTGTGGCCAGATCCACTTGGTAAAGTATTCCTTTGTCCCTCTACACAAATCTGTCCTTTGAGGTCATAGTTGTATATACCTCCAGAGCTATCCTAGATCCAGTCTTTGAATGATCAGAGATTGATTGAAGTCTTCATTCCTGGACCCTCCATTCATATCTCATTACCACTTCCTGAAGCTGTCATTTCCCTTACTCTGTGACGTATCAGTCCCTAGGCTGTGGAGTCCCCAAGCCCTGAGATTCAACTTTGAGGTTTCTTAAGGCCATAACAGCTGCCAAAAACTAGCACGTTGAGGAGAACCCCAGGAAATGTGTAATGGGAGCCATGGAGAACTGGTGGTTTGGAGAGCAGTGATGTGACCCAGTTCCTCACTTCCCATTGACACCAGGTGATTTGTCACCGAGCCTGGCTTACTGGGGGACACTGTGACCTTTAAACCTTTGTACATTTTAGCTGTGCCGACACTCCTATTCAAAATATGACCTATGTTTCTAGCCTCAGTTTATACATCATGGGCCCTAGGGAGATGACTCTCATAATGCCATCTTCACATCACTTACCTTCTCATTCTATAGGGAATTAGAACCTCAGAGCTCCTGGGAAGCTCCCATAACTTCTGGACAAGTAGTTTCTAAAATGTGGAGTTCAATATCTTTGGTCTTCAGTGTTCCATGGATATTGGGCATTGAACAGGTAGGTATCCAGATCCATCATCCCTGCCACTTCAGCCAGCTCTGCTTGTCTGTGTTTCACCTGCTGGTATTCTAGGCAAGCTTTTGTTTAAGCAAAGGGATTTTTTTTTAGGCAAACATGTTTAAAACTATTACCTACCAGCGCCATTGTTGTGAAGAGTAACTGGAGGAAGCTACACTGAGTGCTTAACACGTGGCCTACTTGTATCGAGTGCCCATGAAAATTCACCTTGCTAAATAAAGCACAGTGATTGAGAGCATGAGTTCTGGAGCTCAGCTGCCTGGTTTAGAATTCTGGACCTGCTAATTACAGCTCTGAGAGCTTGGAGCATTTACTTGATATCTTTGTGCCTCAGTTTTCTTTTCTGTAAAAATTGGGGTTTTAAAATAGTAGGGAATCACATAGAAAGGTTAATATGCATAATTCACCTTCTGGGTTTACCTCCTGGTAAGTGCTATCTGTAAGCATTTATACTTATTTGTATCCTCATTACTAATTACTGGTCCATCTCCCATTCCCTCTCTTCAGTTCGTATTTTCCAAGTCATCCTCCCATAGAGTCATCAAAATAAATCTCTGGAAGGCATAATTTCAGCCATGTCAGTTCACAGTTTAAAATCTTTCCATATCTTCCTATCACCCTCACATATTTCTGCCTTCTTGTTCAGCCTCACCTCCCATTGAACTCTCACCTCTTATACCCCCAGAAGAAAAAACCTATATACTCCAGCCACATGAATTCCCTGATGGCGTCATGTTCTCTTGCCACATGCTGTCAATTCTATCTGATAGAATCACCCTCTTGTCCTTGTCCCCTTGGAGGTCTCCCTCCAGTCCTCAAAGTTCAGCTAGCTGCTATAACCAGGATGACCTCCTTGACGTTCCCTCAAGCTGAGCAGGCTAGGTTAGATTTCCCATGTTCTTCTTATGATGTGATTTTGTATTTATTTCTACTATAGTAATTACCGAATGGACTCATATTTTTTATGCTTCCCCTCATTAGAATGTGAATTCTCTGACTTTCGTAATTATGTTTTTGGCAATTAGCACATGGTCTTATACTCAGTATAAGTAATTTGGTAACTGAAAAATGAAAAAAAATTAGTTCAGAGAAGAGATGAAAAAGGTTTTCAAATAGAATTTCCTCCCTTTATCCCTGGGTCAGTGATCTTGCCTATCACCTCAGGAATTCAGAGATGCTGATTTGACAACCCTCTGAAAAAAATTCGGTAAGGGAAACTATAATTCTATAGGTACAGTCTAGCTATCTTGAGGCTACAAAATGAGTTAATAACAGGTAGTTTAAGTCAACATGCCATGCATGGCTGCTTCTCAAACAACCCAACTCAGTTGTTAAGGCTAGAATGGAACATTTATTAAAAACACTGGCAAAGTCTGTCAGAGTGAGACCTTTCATATCTGTAATTCCTACCATCTGTAACATCTTATGTTACATAAGATCCCCAATTACCAGTAGCAGTGTTAATCCATCATCTGTCCTAAATATTTTTAGCTGTTCTTTATATACCCTACTTAGCTCTTCTTTCTGTTTTTGTAAGTATATGTTCTTTACTTGCCACAATTAATTTTATGCTGACTTTATCATATTATGGGACTATCCAAAATCCTTTGGGAATGATTTTTTAGAAGTATTATAGGGTGCAATAACAACTTATATTGAAATCAAATAAAAAATTACAAGTCTCTTAATTAAGGAGAGGCAATTGAGTTTTCCTCTCCTTTCATATAATATTACAAATATTTCTTATTTTACTTAATAAGAAGTCACTCTATAAGGTTTGTGTTACTATTTGTAATAATAAGAAAAAATACATTTTCAGGAAATTACTAATGCTAATGACTTTAGAATGTATCTCTTCTATCTATTCTTAATGAGTACTAGAGAATTATTTACTCTTCAAGTTCCAGTTTAACATAAAGAAAATCTTCATCAAATACATATGAGCAATTATTTACCATTTGTTAAGTCAGAAGATGATATAGAGCTGTATCTCTATTTCTTTTGGAATGGTAATACTCTCATATATCACTAAATAGTATCGCCTGCCTTGTGAAGTATTGAGCTTCTTCTTTATGCAAATTTAGAAGCCAAGACTGGAGACCATACCTCAAAATATACCCTTATTGTTAGCACACTTTACAAATGGAGATGATTTTGTGAGTAATATACAATATGGGTCCCCACACCTGACCCCATAGGTCTACCCCGTGATGTCAGAGGCAGCTGACTATGATAGGTGGGCAGTTCTCATGCACGTTGCCAGTGGTCTGCTCAGGGGTGGAACTCTCTCTCCTCACATTTTTGTTTCTTACTTTCTCTGAAGTCGAGGAAGCTTGCTCAACTCATGTACAGGTACAGCTCAGGGATAAAGCTCAACTAATAGAGGCAGGGAAACTGTGAATGAATGCTCCAGCATCCAGCCCTTCAATAACAGAATACTTAGAAGTTTCCTGTGCAGTTTCTTAGAGGGTTTTGAGAGGACTGGACCCCAGTTGCCACATAATGTAACTTGTTCAACAAGGCATCTGGTGTTAGGTACCCCTCTTTTCTTGTTTCCTTCTCCCTGTTCCCTTGTTCCTTCTGTCTGGTTCATCTCCTCAATAAACTGCCTGTGTTTAAGTCCTGGTATTGGGCTGTGTTTTGGGGAGGAATTTGAACCAAGATTAGGCTACAAAGAAAACGTTGATGAATTCCAAAACGGTACCAGTAGGAGAGATTAAACATTCTGATCATGATACAATAATACTAATATTAATGACAAAATTAGAGTACAAAACCCAACAAAATCCTCAACTACTTGGATATTGAAGATCACTCCTAAATAACATTTAATGGATTGAAAATTATACCCAGAGTATAAAACAGCTTAGTAAAAACAATAATGAAAAGCAGCTAAGGTGTTGCCACAGAAAAATCCATTTCCTGAGTTTTTCCATGCACAAAGAAAAAACACACTAAGTGTTCCACATGAGACCATTATAAAATATAAATTAAAAATTTAGTAAACGAAGATAAAAAAGTTTCACCAGGAAAGCAGGAAATAATGAAGATAAAAATTACTGCAGTAGACATTAATAGTTGTAACTAACAATTACTGATCTGTTACCATATGCAAGGCCCTTTGTTATTTTTTAATAATGAGTATCATTTCACAGATGGTAAAACTGAGGCACAAAGTTGCCCAAGATTACACATTTAGTAAGTCATGGGACCTGAATGGAAACCCAGGCTGCTGTCTGAATTTGAGCTCACCTCCCTCTTTTAAGCCATGCACTGCCACTCAACAGCTAGTTCTTACAGCACATACATCCATGCATGCAATAAATAAAGCATGTGTTTTTCTAATCAAGGCAAAAAAGGAAGAAACACAAACTCAAAAATGCTAGTTCCAAGGAAGCATATGTAACTACAGAAAAAGAGAAAATAGTGAAACAATGAATAATTTATAAAAGATTTTGTTAAATAATTTTAAATATGGATAAAATATATCACTTTCTGTGAATATATAAACTACTAAAATCAAAAGAAATGTAAATAGTACATGAACAAGGCTCCCAAATATGGAAGAAATCAGTAATACTGACTGAGAATGCCACCCTATAAATATCAGTTGAAATAGTCTCAAGTAATTTGTTTCAGGTCTTCAAACAACACATATGTCTTTACATATTTTTTGATTCTAGAGTTGATAGAAAAAATAAGTAAATCTGATTCTTTTAAAGAAGCTAGCATAAATTCTATAATAAGGATCATGTACGTGCATACTTATACATGTACACACAAAACAGACTAAAATCACTAGTGATATCACTAATATTGCTGTTATTATTTAGAAAAATACTAAATAAAACTAAACCAAAGAGAAGCCAGCTATTTATGATACTACATTATAAAAAAGTATACAGTATGACTACATAGAATTTATCCCAGTATTTAAGGATGGTACAATATTAAGAAATTTGTCAATATTATTCTTGACCACATTTTATCTCACAGAAAAAAAATATAATCTTCTTATTAGATACTTAAATGAGCATTTGGTTAAAAAATTAATTTACTTAACAAGGAAGTTGTCTAGGTCTACTGTGGGCTATGTATTACTAGGCAATTGTGATAGAATGGTGAGCAAGATGGAGAAGGACTTTGACTTGATGAAGCTTATAGCTGGCCAAAAAATTAATGGTAATAAAGCAATTATAAATATAATATGTGTTATGAAAGAAGAAATATAGTGGGTTATGGCAACATATGCCTAGGGAAGATGCAAAAATCTAAGGATTGGAGATGGGGCTTCAAAAGGAAGTGATCTTTAAGCTAATACAAGAAGACTGGGAAAGAATTAGGTCAAGGAGTTTAGTGAAGGGTGAATTCTGTCCAAATTCTTCCAAAAACTGAAGAGGAGGAAAGACTTTCCTAACACGTTCTATGAAGCCAGAATTATTCTGATACTAAAATTACGTGAAATCATTACAAGAAAAGGAAGCTAAAAGCTAATATCCCTATGAACATAGGTGCGAAAATTCCCAACAAAGTTTTAAAAAGTCAAATAAAAAATGTGTAAAAAGGACAAAAAATCATGAATAAGTAGAGTTTATCTCAACAATGCAAAGTTGGTTTAACATTCAAAAATCAATATAATTCACCATATTAATAGACTAAAAAGAAAAAAAAGATGTGATTATCTTAATAGATTCAGAGAAAGCATTTGCCAAAATCCAACATGTATTCTTTTTTAACTCCTTAAAGATATTAATAATAGCTTTTTAAAAGTTTTTGTCTGCTAATTTTATCATCGCTGATATTTATGGATATGTTTCTATCGTACAGATAAATGTTCCCTGATTCTCTGCATGTCACCTAAATTTACTATATGTTGTATGTTGTAGATGCTATATTTCCGAGAGTCTAGTACTTTTGTTGTGTGAATGATTGATTTAAATTCCAGTATAGCTAACATACAGTGTTATATTAGTTTCTGTTGTACCATATAGTGATTCAACAATTCCACACATCACCTGGGGCTCATCCCTACAGGTGCACTCCTTAATCCCCATCTATTTCACCCATCCCCCTACCCACCTCCCCTCTGGTAACCACCAGTTTGTTCTGTATAGTTAAAAGTCTGTTTCTTGGTTTCTCTCTCTCTCTTTCCCTTGGCTTGTTTTGTTACTTAAATTGCACATAAGACTGAAATCATATGGTATTTGTCTTTCTCTAACTTATTTGCTTAGCATTATATTTTCTAGCCCAATCCATGTCATTGAAAATGGCAAGATTTAATCATTTTTATGGCTGAGTAATATTCCATTCTATATATATACCACATCTTCTTTATCCATTCATCAGTCAATGGACACAAACTACTTCCATAATTTGGCTATTGTAAATAATGCTGCTATAAACATAAGGTGCATGTATCCCTTGAATTAATGTTTTTGTCCAACATGTGTTTTTGATAAAAGTTCTCAGCAAAATAAGAGAGTCTCAATCTGATAAATGACATCTATGTATAGCCTAAAACTAACAACACTCATAATGATGAAAGACTAGATGCTTCCCCTTAAGATCAGGAACTAGGTAGGAATGTCCATTCTTACTACTTTTGTTCAACATTGTGCCAGAGGTTAGTTGGTGTAATAGGGAAAGGAGAAGAAATAAATAGGATTCATATTGAGAAAGAAAAAGTAAAGCTATCTTTACTCACAGATAGTTTATGTAAAAAATCTTATGAAATCAAAGAAGTCCTAAACAAATGGGGGAGATTTACTATATTCACAGATCAGAAGACTCAATATTGTTAAGATGTCCATTCTTCTCAAATTGATATGTAGATTCAAGGAAATCTTAATAAAATTCCAACAAGCTAGTGTGTGTGTGTGTGTGTGTGTGTGTGTAGAAATCAACAAGCTGATTTCCATGCAGAATATGCTCTACCTTTCTGTGGAGATGTACAATGAATAAAAAAATTTAGTATTAAAAAATAATGTGTTTGGGGTGCCTGATTGGCTCAGTTACTTAAGCATCTGCCTTCGGCTCAGGTCATGATCCTGGAGTCCCAGGATCGAGCCCTACATCAGGCTCCCTGCTCAGTGGGGGAGTCTGCTTCTCCCTCTCCCTCTGCCGCTCACCCTGCTCGTGCTCTCTCTCTCTCAAATAAATAAATAAAAATTTTTAAAAATAATGTTTAATCTTGTTTCAAAAGTACTTGAAAGTTGAAAAAAAATTTTTTTGATGGAACATCAATTAACATCTCTGGGAACATATTTCAGGAAACTTGCTAAAGGCAATCGTATGACAGGCATGCTCAGATATATGTCACAGGAAGATGGTGTTGGCTGTATAGAGAGTGGGCAGGAGGAAGAGTAAGGGCTGGATGATCTTCTAAGAAAAAATGGTGAAGCATAGAGGAAATAAAGCAAAATGAACTGGGAGAAGTTGATTTTGAGACCTCTTTAGAAAAGATATTTGTTAGGACTTAATGATTAGCTGAAGGAGTTAGGGTAAAGAAGAAAGAAGAGTCATTCTTATGAGTTTAGCTTGAGTCTAAAACTATGAATATGAAAACCCAAGATGATACTGGCACCTTTCCAAAACTATTTTCTGCCCATCTTATGTGATATTCAGAAGTCTCAGGACATAGAAAAATGCTTTCCCAGCTACTTAGCAACTTAAATTTTCTAATGAACATATTATCTTTGATAATCAGAGTTTTAGAGACAAAGTGGAACCAAGTAATAGGACTTACAGATTCCAGGATAAATGGCTATGGACTGTTACGACAACATGCCTAGATTGCTATCCAAGGTGCTGAATTGATTTGTCTAGTTACTGGAAACTGGCTTTTATTGCCCTTTTGCCTTTGCCTCAAGCTCAGTTCTCTGAAGCAGCCTTGTCCCAGACCAAGCTAGACTTCATCTGATAGTATGCCTGCCCTTGCCAGGACTAACTGACTCTGACTTTTGATCAAGACAACAGCCTGATTTCTCAGCTGGATTCCTGGCATATCAGCTGCAAGCTGCAAGCTGTGTCCACAGATGTTAAAAATATCCTGGCAGGTAGGTAAGTATTTCCTCCAGGAAAAAGTTGACCAGCCAAGGGAGCAGATACTTTGTTACTGTGGATAGGTGTGAGTTATAGAAATTAATTCTCCAGGTTTCATTTCAGTGCATTCGGGTGTCAGAACCCTGAAGTTTCCCCTTTGCAGGCAGCTTCCATTGGCTGCCAGCTTCCATTGAGCTTGACCCTATAAGGGACACATTCTCTTCCCTTACGGACTTCACATCTACTGTAAGAAACAAACATATAAAGTGCTGTTCCATGCCCTATATTTAGCATCAAATAAATTAAATGCATTAGAGACCAAGAACAGGGAAGATTAGCATGAATCGGGGTGGTTAGGGAAAGCTTCTGGAAGAGGTAGAGTATGACCCAGGCCTTGATGTCTAGGTAAACTTCAGATAGGCAAGGAAGAAGAGGGGGTGCATTAATGACTATATCATAGGAGTGGAAATGCCCATGGCACACGAAGGTAGTTAATATTCACCTGGTTCAGCCTAGAGCTCCCTATACTTTTAGCTTCCCCACCCACATTCACATATAACACTATCACCTTTATACCCTTCCCCACAGGGTATATATATTATTGCATTATTTCTCTTATACCAAAGGAAGGAAAATCATACATATTGACATTTTGAAGAAAATAATTTTATAATTTCCTCCAAGTTCTTTTAATATTTTCTGGAGACAGGCTTTTTCAATGTGGAAGGAGCCTTTTAAAACCACTGGTCCTCAAGTCACAACATTGTAAGAATGGCTAATAAAATATAACTCCTGACTTGAAACAAAGCCTGTCATGGGGCAAACAAGGACAATGAAAAAATGAACAGTAAGTGCAGGCAGAGAGAAGAAATTAGAAATATGCAATTTGTGGGGAAAACAGGAAGATTTCATAGGGAAAAGACTTTCTCAAATGAGTTTACAAGATCTCTCAACTTAAATGACTCTACAAAAAATTCTGAGATTTATCTAAAATCCTACTTACCACAATTTCAAAAGGTATTTTTATGGAATTTGTAACTTGATGTGACCAGAGCAGAAAAACTCCCTTCTTTGTAGTCTTCGAGCTGAAGAGATAGAACAGTCAAGACCTCTCTTTATCACTGTATAAAAGGTATATGAGGGTGTGATCAGCAAGGCTTTGTTTCTTTGTTTTTTGTTTTGCTTTTACGATTAGAGACCAGGATTTTGGCATTGGATGGAATAATGTATTAATGAATATGAATAGTACAAGTAAATTATATAAAAAGTATAAGTACATATTATTTAGTATTATTTAATCACTTAAGTTGTGATGACTAAATATATACAGACGTTTCAAGCAGCAAATGCTTGCCTAGAAATTCTATCTACTCAATGATACCCCAGAGTATGAAGTCAGTGTGAATACAGATTACATATATTCACTGTTCACCAGGTTTCATGAATGTGGCCAGCTAAACTCCTCATCTCCATCCTTCCAGAGAGCCCCGATTAACAACCAACTTTTTGGCTGGCATGAAGGGTATTCCTCACTAGCTGTATTCCTCTTGACAATCACACATACACTCATTTTTTCATGTCTCTTGACTTTCAACACTCATTTAACTAGGGTCTTTCTCTTCCTCTCTTGGTCCCTTCTCTTCTCTGTCCTTCCAGCTTGTGTCCATTTATAATTTATCAATGTGTCAATTTACAGAAAATTTCCCATTCCTACTCATTTCCCTTTGAGTCTCAAATAGATATGATTATTGTACCTTTGTCTTTTGTATAGAGATGCTCTCTGTGGGGGACTCTGACCCATCGATAGCACACACAATTAGGTCTCAGGTGAAAAGCTTAAAATATGCAAGGCTACTCTAAGACAATTTCAAAATTCAATTTTTAAAAGAATTGCTTTAAAGCTTAAGTTGACTGAAAAATGTACATATATAGAATAAGTTAATGGCTGACTTTGTTGAATCCATAAAGGGCTACTACACTCAAAAGATAGAATGCATGTTCCTTAGCATCCTTGGACAAGTAGGTCTCATGCATCTCTAGATATCAATCATGCCTCTTTTTATTCTATACCTTTTTAAATAATGAAAAATCTTTGCTGAAATTAATAAAATATAGCTGGTACCAAGAGCAGAATATTTTGCGTATTTTATGTTGTATATAAAGAGAGGTGGAAGGCAGATGGTGTGATTTGCTGGTCCCCAGAGAGGGTGTTTAGCAAATATCGATGTTTAGCAAATACCTTTGATCATGTGCTCATCACCCACTCAGCACTGAACATCATATAAAATAGAGGTATATTTTTAAATATATGTACCAAACTTTAATTTTCATTTCACACTCAAAACTTCTGTACAAAAAGAGGCAAAGCAGGCAAAAAAAAAAAAAAATTACAATGACTTTAGCAAACAACATATGACAACTTTAAAACAGCTTTTATAGATGTAATGAGGAAGTTAGGTTCCAAAATGTCTTTAAGATAAAATTCCACTGTTTATTATTAATGTCTAGAAAAATCTGTAGCTGTTTGGATACAAGACTGAATGAGAATTCTCTGAATTCTACTTGTACAATTGGATTCCAAGATTGGGTAGGCTTTGTTTTTCTTTTGAGGAAGCATGATTATTACTTTTTTGTAACTTAAATGTGATGATGTATCAAAAACCTCAGTTTACCATTAATGTCTTGATACAATGATGATGACTAGAAGCAAATGATGAAGCATGAGTTAACTAACAATTAAGAGATTACTATCAAGACTTTCTTTCTGGTTGTTAATAAATACTCCAGCCCTAATGGGCTACCACAATTCAAAACACTCACTGCCACTTGCTTTCATTAGCAGCTCTTAGTGATGCATGAAAAACTTCTGAGAACAAAGTCATGGTGCCAAAGTAGCAGCGAATCTGAGAAATGTAATTTTCACCTGTTGTCTGCCCCCAAATAAATATCTGAGTAATGGAAAACACTGTTTATTTGAAAACTATGAAACATCCAATATGAAATATAGTTAACATCGACATGGGTACTGTGGCTAGCACTTTCCCCCAAACCACCCACGGGTCTTAAACACATGCAGCGCACACAGGAAAAGAAAACATGACTTTTCATGGACTCCTGATGCCTGGAGGGCAGTCTGTTAAAAGAATTTGTCTCCCACAGTAGCTCAGGAGTGGACCCAATATCCATTACCTGTTAGTGATCACAGACGTTCAATTAACTTGTCCTCCTGATCATCAGAGGTAACTGGGCTTTTGAAAATCCATGGACAGGTGGATATTAGCTTTGAAACAAGGTGGCTTGGCTATATTGGGGCAGGCCAGCAGCGCCTCCTGTATGTTTGGTCCCATTTGATAAAAGTCTAATTAAAAATTATAAATGTGCTCAACGATTTCCTCTGCAAGTCCTTTCCTCTCTCCAAGACTTAAGCTCCTCACCCAATAAAGGAAACAAATGGACCCAATGATGATAAACATTGAGTGCCTCTATAATTCTTGTCTTGACAGTTGCTGCCCAAAGATGATGTGAGGCTGCCAAATAGAACATTTCTTAAGCTGAACAGTCAATGAATTTTCTCACCCGTTGTTACCCCATTTCCTGGCTTCTTCCAAGGTGTTAAAATCCCTAGGTTTGAAAAGGCCATGAAGGCCATCTAAGTGCATCTAAGTGCATTCCTGTCCTGATGAGAGGAACCCCCCCCCCCCCACCAATCCAAGGAGCTGTACTTGTTCAGCTTGAAAAGTTCTAAGGAAAAGGGACTTTTTCTCTCTGTTGACTGACATTTAGATATAAACCAGAGAATCTGTTCTGTCACTTGACTGGATTTTTTGTTGCTGTTGTTAAAAATAAAACAAAACAAAAGTATCTTTCCCCTTTCTTGGAGGACTCGAGAGAATGCCAGCTGGATACGAAAGTCTGGAAATCAATTGTGTCTGACGGCTCGCTCCTTGGGACATGGTGTACCCAGGCCCAACTTCTGGGATTATCAATCACTGGGCAACCCTTTCCTTCTGTCAGAAATAGGCAAGTAATAAAATAAGCCAGACTGAAGATTGACTTAAAAGTGTCCAATCTCATCCCATAGTATGTATGCATAGGCCACATGGTGAAGAGGGAAAGAGTCAGGAGTGAGGGATCCTGGGCTCCAGTCCTACATGGGGGTTGATCCTGTTTGACTTCACCCTCGTCACATTTCTCCACTGGACATCGGAATAGGAGAATTTCAAGGTTCCATTATAAGCTCCGATCTGCAGACAGAATGACTCTAGGCCTGGTCCTATCTTCAAGACAAGGTGGGGTGATGATTCCTGGACTCTATTTCCTAAGGAAGCATGTAAGAGTCAGCCATTTTATTGGCTCGTTGCCTTGTAGGGCTCTTGGAGATCGTCTGTTCTAATTGCCCATTTTATAGATGAAGAAAGTGAGACACAAAGAGCTTAAGTGCATTTCCAAAGACCACATAGTGGATCAATAAGGCTAGGACTAAATCCATGTACTCAGACCAAAGTTGTACACATTGCAGCAAGCTAGCCATGCGGTCAGGGAGGAGCTACCTTTTAAATATTAGGGAACTGGAAAATGTAGCATTTCCCCCCTCTGGAGTCCCCAGTTTTCTGGAAATTAGTGAAGTACCCGAGACCTCTGTCACCACATGATCAGCCCACAAAGGGCAGGGCCCATTTCAGGAGGGCTGCTGGGCACCCAGGACCCCACAGATACCTGGAGTGTCAGTAAAATTACCCAAAGCCAGAGGGTTGAAGTGGAGAGAGGACTGTCCTGTTGCCTGTGTGTCCTTCCTCCCAGCCTGTCCCCCACTTCCAAGACAACCACCTTCACAGCTCAGCTATGACAGCACATCTATCTATTCTCACTTCTTTCTTACAAATGGATTCAAGCACAGGTGATTTTCCTCTTGCAGAATCAAAAGGGAACATTAGAGGAATATAAATCCAGAGAGAAGGGAATATGTCACTAAATAAAATAACGTGCAAACAAAAAGCTGCACATGTGGTTTGCAGTCTGAGGGAAGAGAGGTGAGGGGCGTGCTGAATTCCAAATACTTGAGTTTGTGTCTTCACATGCATTTTTCTTTTCTTGGATTCCTCTCTCCCTCTGTCAGGATAACGGTTGTGTTTCTTGTAGCCAAGCCGGCACAGGAAATCAAATACTTCGTGTTTCTATAAGTAAACTTCCCAGAGAGATTACACATCTAGAATTAAAACACTACCACAAACTATTGGGAATTTTGGATTGTTACAGGTGTAGTTAAAGGACTCCAGTAGTAAAGATCAACATCTCCAAATTTTGGCTTTGGAGAAGAGGGTTTTGTTTTAGACATCAAAGGTTAGGCTCTCAAGTCAATTTATGCTCTGCTGGGTTGAGTCAGTCAAGATACAAATTAAAGTCCATATATTTCAGTGACAAGAAGGAAACGGTTATGTAAATACACAAGTATTAACATCAATCTGTATTAAATTATGTAAACATATACATCTTCTGAGGTCAGTACATAGATCCTCTTCTTGGAGCAGAGCTCCTACTGAAGCATTGCTCGAATCTGTTTGGAAGTTGATTCATCATTCAAGTGCTTGGTAGTGAACCTGGATGGAGAGAAAGCAATGGGGGTCAGCGTGTAAACAGTGCTCTGCCAAAACTTCATGATGACTCTCAGCCCTTTACCTTGAGAGACACAATGGCTATTTAGAAATCAAACTCGGGCTCGTTCCTTACACAAATAACCACACTTCGTGCCCAGTGTATTCTCAGATGGATTTAGTATTTGATTCTTTTTCCTAAAGGAATTTTGTAGTGTGGTTATTCAACAAGTAGACCTTTAATCTAATCAAATAAATATACAGAGGAGATAGAAGCCATCACATTTTCCGGGGAGGTCAACTTCACGTGAAGGAGTGCAGCATCTCAACCATCTAGGCTCCCCCTGCTGAGTTACAAATTTCAGAATGTGGATCTGCATCCCAACATTCCCCCAAAACTTCAATGCTGATGGTTTTCTACTTTCCTGGGAAGGCTTATGCTCATTGCCACCACAAGGGGGCACAAAGGCAGGTAAACAAACCAAAATAAGGAGCAGCACTGTCTGCAGCCTCACCATTAACCTGGCTCAGGCACCGTGTATGAAAGGAAGGAAAGGGGAATTATCATGTCATCAAACCTTGCCAGGTCCTGGACACTCGTGTAAGTCCTCATTTCACCCACACTAACTCTTTGCGGAAGAGGCTCCCGCCTCCATTTTACAGGTGAAACTGAGAATCAGAGAGGTGAAATGACCCATTTCAGACCACAAATCTGCCAACGTGTGTGATTCGTGAGGGATCTGTGGCTTCTGATTTGGACCCAAGTCTGTCTGCCTCAAAAGCCATTCACCACAATACCTACAAGAAACCACAGATGCCAACACTCAGATGGGGCTCACTGCTCAGCCCAGTGCCCTGCTCTTCACAAAGCCTTGCTCAATTAAATGAGGCTGGAAAGTTAAAAAAAAAAAAAAAATCAGGCACCAGAGTCTTACTGCGTATGGGAAGCCAGCCTGCTGGGAAATGGGCACCAATGGAGAAAAGCTTGGTTCACGCACGGAATCTGGAAGGCTACTCTGTTAATGCTACATCTGTTCTGAAGAATAATGACTTAGCAGCTCCACAAAACAGCATCAACCTCAGTTTTATTCATTAAATGTGTGGCTGTTTCTTCATTTATTAAATGGGGATAATAGATCACCTTCCCTCTCTTGAGTTGTGATAATTAAATGAGACAACATACTCGGGAGTGGAGTATAAGACATGAGCATTGTACACAGATAGAAGATCATTGATCCAGTCCACTTACACTTATTGAACACTTACTGCATGCACAACAGTGAGTGGGACTCGGGAAAATCAAAGATGAATAAGAGAGCAAGGACCATAAACCTTCCAGATTGCAATCCGGCAGTGGAATGATTTACGTGGTAGTAAGATTTAACAAATTCCTGTACATGTGTCATGGCTGAAAAATAAGACTCCCTTCTCTGGAGTGTATTAAGCACGTGTATCCTTGGAAGAGAGGCTGCCTGGGCATCAGTTGTTAGCGGTTAGAAGCTGAAATGAGCCATAGCTTCCAAATACTTGGGCCTCCGGCAGGGTAGAGCACGTCACCCAGGGAGCTTTAGAACAAACACAGAGTGGATGCCTGTGTCCCCACCCTGGAGACTCTAATTCATTCGGTCGGGTTGGAGCCTGAGCATGAGAGTTTTCAAAAGCCACCCACAATTTTCACATACAACAGGTGAAGGGGCAAGTGAGACTCAGGAAGCTTCTTCTTCTGATGAGTCTCCACTGACCACAAGGCAGTGCAGCCTGGAGTCAGGCCCACGGCCTGTGGGGTCACCCAGACCCAGGGGCATGTTCTAGCTCTGTCGTGTGCTGTGTGACATTGGGCAAGTTATTTCATTTCCCTACATCTCAGTTTCTTCCATCTGATAAAAATGGTGCTGACTTCAACTGGTTGTTGGGAGGATTAAATGTGTGAAGACATGCACAGGGTTAAGCCTGGTGCTCTAGGGCCTGGTCCCCAACAGCATCTAAGTTTGAAGTCTCTCTGAAGCGTCGCAGGGCTGAGGCTTACCTGAGGGCATTCAGTAGCCCCTCCACACTGTCCGGGGCCTGTTCCTTCAAAACCTTTATGCAGCCTTTCATCTGGGAGGAGAAAGCACAACATTTTGTTAATAGCCTAGCAACTGTGTCCATGATAGTATCCGTTCATACTACCATCGGTGCCTAATCAGATCGTGTTATTTCTGCCCAGAGAAATCAAATACAGAAATGACCAACAGACCTTCCTACTCCTTCATGTTAGTGAGTTGCTCTTCGGGGCACTTCTAGAAGCTGTGTATCACTTTTCATACTCTACTGCCATTGAACATTTCATGTGTCTGCCATTTGGGGCCAAAGACTTGAGACTGTGATCTTGTCTTGTGCTCCAGAGCCAAGCGTAGGGCTACCCCCACCCCCCACTCCCAGTAGCTGCTCAGTGGACACTGACTGCATGAATTACAAACCCAATGATTTTATGCCATCCCTCTTTCCAGGATGTTATTCCTCCTTTAGCTGTTTGACTGGCATTTTTTTTTTTTTAGGACAGAGCTAAAGATCACTAAAACCAGGAGGCCTCTGCACACCTCGTTACCTTCATCAGGTAGAAGTAACCACCACCTCTTTGTGCTTCTAATAGCATGCTGGCATTTATCAGAAGATCTTGGAGATCTTGGAGATTTTAGTGCCTGAATTATCTTGGCTCCCTAAGAGGGGACTGGTGAAGGACAGAGGTTAAGAATTTGAACCACTGGGGCACCTGGGTGGCTCAGTCATTAAGCGTCTGCCTTCAGCTCAGGGTCATGATCCCAGGGTCCTGGGATCAAGCCCCGCATCGGGCTCCCTGCTCAGCGGGGTGCCTTCTCCCTCTCCCTCTGCTTCTCCCTCTCCCTCTGCTTGTGTTCCCTCTCTCCCTGTGTCTCTGTCAAATAAACAAGTAAAATCTTTTTTTGAAAAAAGAATATGAACCACTTGGGGGTAGACAGCTTTGGTTTCCTCCATCCTTGCTTATTTAGTACCTGCATGAACCTGGGTAAGTTTCTTAGTTTTTTGTGCCCTTGGAATATAATTTATTCATAATTTGGGAAGTCTATGAAAACTAGGTTTACATAGATCACATTATATTATGCATATCCTAGAATTTTTTTTTTGACAAAGAAGTATCTTCCCGCAAAAAATACAATCGCTCATTTTAAACTCAGATGTTCATGCTCTGTATTGAATTTGGATAGACCAAGGACCTCTTTCATAATGGTCTCTTTCAAATATTTTCTGTGGGTATACTTCTGGTGTGTAGGAAGTTTTACCTTATGGCCTGATAGACCCTGGTAGATTGATGGAGGTAGCCAGAAGCACAGGGTTGAGAGTCATTTGAGGGTCACATTATAGGCTCATCAAGAAAGAAGGTCATGGTCCATCAGAGGTGCTGGATAGGCAGGATAGGCAGAGCCTAAAACATGCCAGGTGTGTGCCATCCTGAGCCTGCTCACTTCCAAGAATGGGCTCCAGCCCAGAGATGTAGAGATTTGGTCCCTTTCCCGGTGGAACTCATGGTCTAGTGGTAGAAGAGACCCCCAAGGTTCTCTGATAAGTGCCCACATTCTATCAGGAACACAGAGAGCCTGGCTTTCTGGCACCCAAGAATGGCATCTCTTCTCTCAATGACCCAACCCTTTTGGGCCTCAGTGACGTGGCTCTGACAATTCACTGCTCCAGGGCTCCCCCGCTCCCCTCTGTCCACTTGGGAAAATCCTAGCCCTTCTCCAAGATCCACCTCCATCATCACCCTCTGTCTCTTCTTGAAGCAGAATAAGCTTCTCCCTCATCTGGGTTTCCAGGGTGTGTTCTTTGTAAGTGCATATTATGAATGACACACATCTCAGGGCTTCACAAATCAATATTTGTTTTTTCACAGCTGATGACACTTAAAGGATATATAAACCCAGTGCCTATAACTGCTGGCTTAGAAGCAGACTGGTATCTGAAGGCGCCCCTTTATGGTGTCAAAGGAAATGGCCCATCTTGAATACGTGTTGTATTTGGTAAGCCTGAAACTTTCTTTTTTTTTTTTTAATAAAGATTTTTTTTTTTTTTTTTTTTTTGAGACAGAGAGAACGAGAGAGAGAGAGAGCACATGAGAGGGGGGAGGGTCAGAGGGAGAAGCAGGTTCCTTGCTGAGCAGGGAGCCCGATGCGGGACTCGATCCAGGGACTCCAGGATCATGACCTGAGCCGAAGGCAGTCGCTTAACCAACTGAGCCACCCAGGCGCCCAGCCTGAAACTTTCTAAGAGAAACATGCACACTTCAGTATGAACAAGCTTTTCCTAGTGAGACTGAGGAACAAATAGATTTCATGAAGACTATGAGTGGTTAGATTTAACATTATATAATGATTATGGCCTCATCAGAAAGACTCAGTAAATGACCAGCAAGGACAAGCTTTTAGAATGTTAGGGATACAAGCCATAGTTGTCCCCAGTGTGTTTTTAATTGTTGACTCTGTGACAAGTTAACAAGTGGCTCTGGTCAATGAGAATGTCCTGTGCGTACCAAACAATAAACTCAATCCACATTCAAATGATGTTCATGGAGTTATTAGAGTTATTTATATTTGATCCATAGTATAAGAATGTTAAAGCCTCACAAAGAATATAGTAAAAATGTTCATTGGTATAAAAATAATTCCATGATATACTGTGATGCAAATAAAATACAATTATAGCAGGGTGCTGATCTGTTATGTACACACACACACACACACACACGTGCATATACACAAACATCCATATAAAAGGAAGGGAGGTAGATATGCTGCCATATTGACCATGGTCATCGCCTATGGTAAGGTTACTATAGAAAGATACATTCAATTTTCTGTATTTTGATTTCTTACATTTTCCTAATTCTTTTATACTAAATACTTTTTTTCTTGGTAGACAGAAAATAACAAAATCATACTAAAAAATAAAAAATAATAATAAAGGCTCTATGAACAACCATGCCTAGCTGTGTCAGGAAGCCAGACCTTCAAAATAAGTAGTCTAATTCCACTTTAATTGATAAATTTCCTTAATGCTCTTCAGACTCGTGGTCCCTCTGGGCATGAAGACTTTCTGTCGGCACAGCACTAAAGTATCAGAGAGGCTTTTCTGTGCAGATGAGTGAGAACAGGGTGTGCCCCCCAAACTTAGCACAGTCAGAAAGAGTGAATCCCAAAGGGGCCTATTGTGCTCTTAAAAGGCTTTATATTAACACACAGGATACACTATGGGGATGATGCTGCAGATGAGGACTAAGAGGAGATGTCCTTTATGCTACAATCAACAGAAGTCGCTTGCACACCAAAATCATGAGTTTTCCACTTATATTCATTCATTCGGCAAAAACACTATGGAGTATCTATTGAGCATCATGCTCTATGTCGTGTATGGTGTTAGGCGGTAGAGCAGATGTTGGGTATACAGATCATAGTCTCTGTCCTTACAAAGAAACTTGGGGTCTGTGAGGGAATCAGAAAATCCAAAATGGTTAGTGCTCTGGGAGCCAGCAGAGAAGGGAGGTCCTGACCATGCAGGGTACAGGAGATGTGTTCCTGAATGAGGTGACATTTGTGGAATGGTTTAAAGGAATCCACCCATCAGAAAGAAGGGAGGGTCCTCTGGGCAGGGAATGGGGCTCAAGCATATCTCAGTGACATCAGGTAGAGCCACCAGTGGGGGTTGGTAGGAGAGGAAGTTGGAATGTTGTTTGAAATTTGACCATGGTGTCTCATAATCCAGTATCTCCCAATGCTGTTTACTTTAAGTCACATATGACACATCAGTATCTATATATTCATATGGCACATTGGGTACCCAAACTGAAGGGGCAGTTTGCAACTAAGTGACTATTCACATCTGCTCAGCTTCTCTGCAGGCTGAGGGGATTAGTGTCTCTGAGCTCCTGCTATGGTTTTTGGTTGGATGTTTTGCTTGTAAGCACATGAAAAAGATTGGACTTCTTGCTATGAGGATAGCTGCCATGGGGTGGGGCTTGCATCTCGGAGAAATCCCCACCTCTGAGTAGTGGAGGGAGGAGAGAGCGAGAGCGAGAGCGAGAGAGAGAGAGAGAGAGAGAGAAAATCAAGGTCTGTCTGGCACTATTCACGAGAGCTCTTATTTGGAAAGCAGAGTTCATCACTATTCTTACATCAATCTTGGATGTCTTGCAGAATGCTCCCACGGGGTGAACGTGGTCATAGAGAATGATGACCCCCACCATCACCCTCATGCAGAACATCAGCGTTTCTTCACTTGTGAACCTACTCCTGTACTCCCTGGAAGAGAGAAGAAATGGCAGCCGTGTTAACTTCCTTGCTGGAGCACGTCCATTTCTGTCCACTTTAGACTCCTCCAATCATCTTAAGAACAATCCCGGACCTGAAACAACCAGGGTAATATGCTCTTTAAGAAGCCCATGATGATAATTCTCCTTGAATCTATCCAACCAGCACTTCAGTGTGAAAATAAGGTAAATTAGAGGGCAGTAAATTCTCTTCTCTTCTGCCCTTCAGCGGGCCAGCTTGTCACGTACATCACTCCCCCCACCCATCAATCTTGAATATTTTATAGCAGGACCCTCTGGCTGTCCAAGATTATAGAGAATAATGGCTTCATTATGGAGAAAAAGAATCAGGCTCATTTCTACAGAGCGGCTATCATGTCTCCAGTCAGACTAACTTCCTTTGTTAAGACACAGGCTGCAGATTGAATTGGATTGGCAAAGATACGTAAAAGAAATTATGTGCCATTCACTGGGGCTGGGAGTATTTGTGGAGTTTGAATTTTGTTCACTTACCTTGACAGGGTCCCTGATGATTCAGATAATTCAAGATAATTCTAGAGGCTTTCTGAACTAACCTATTTCATTATGAATTGGGCCCACAATGAAGACGATTACTATTTCTGTCTTGGAATAAATCTTAACTTTGGTATAAGTGAAATATTTGAAATTAACACCATATCACATTTGAACAGAGCATCACATTTCATATGGCTCTTTTGAGGTCTCTGGCCCTCCCAAGCCCCCTGCCGCATAGATGGTATTATGGGAACCTCATAGGAGAAGGAAACAAGGCCCTGCAAGCCATACCACCTGTCTACAGGCACAAAAGTGGCTGAAGAGATAACTGGAACCCTGGCTTGTGGGTGTGGACTTCCTCATTACCACGCTGCCTCTCCATTAACAACCTTTGCCACTTCTAACAATCCAGCAGCTAGTTTAAGTACAACAAAACTGTTGTGAGAGGCAGAGTCAGAAGGGAAGGGTAGGGAAGGGTAGGGAAGGGAGAAAAAGAGAAGGGAAGAGGGACAGAAGTCTGATAATCCATTATCATTCTTGCAACAATATTACCCCTTCTGCTCTTCGTTCTAAATCTTCTGCCAAATCTCTTCTCCAATATACTTATAATAATAATAATAATAATAATAATAATAATAATAATAATACCCAGTCATTTAGGCAGCCTTCCATTTGGCCCTTCCCCATCTTCTACAGCATCTTTGGTTTGAGTCCTGGTTTTGCCGTCTAACAACTACTCAACCTTTGGGAAGTCGGTTAACCAGTTTGAACCTCAACTATACAATGGGGCTGATTACATTTATCACCCAGAGTTCTTTATAAAATGAATTCAGATAATATAGCTGTAAATGTCAATGTGCTGACCCGAATGTTAACACCACCACCACCACCACCATCAATATCATCATCATCAACAACATCATATTAACAAGCTCTCTCCACGTGACCTCTAGACCATGAATCCGCCTCTGATCTCACTTACGGCGTTTCCAGCATGACTTTACAAACACTTGTCATCGTGCTGAGGCAGTCTGTCGTGTTCTCTATTGGCAGGGTTTTATTCTAAATGGGAGACACAAAAGTATATTAGCCCTGCTAGCAGCTTTCCTGTGCAGTTAAGAAAAAAAGCACCTCAGTGCTCAGCCTCACTTACTTCGGAGACAAAGTGCATGGTGGCATTGCTAAGGGTTTTCAGCATTGGCGTGGCTTCTGCATAGAAGAGGGACATTCGATTGGCCATCTCATTATTGACTTCATTCTCAATGTCTAGCTGATGAAAATAAGAAGAGAAGACACAATTGATAAAGACAGGGTCAAAAATCCCCAAACAGTGTCTGCTGGAAACGGAATTACAGATGAAGGCTGTCTTTTCCCTGGGCCCTGCCTGATGCAGCAGTCCAAGGATGACGTGGAGAATGGGTGTACAGACCAGGAGACCCAGGGGCTCACATGCATATTGTTGATGCGGTTGCGACTTATCGTCCTTCTGTAGTAGCTGAAGTCGTTCTGAATAGCTGGGTTCCTCATCTGAAATTCAGAAGAGAAGAAAGAAGGTCATCGCTCCCCATCACAGAGAGGATATGCATTAGGAGCCCAGACTCTAGACTCGGTAAATATACCAGGACATCTCTTGGTTATACAATAATCAAAGTAACTTCTGGTTAAAAATACTCAGAGCCTCATTGTTTTAATATAGGCCCTGCTTTTCCTATCAGCCAGATTGCAGGGAAAGAATACTTGTTCTCCATCAGCACAGATACTTTGAAAAGGTTTCCTCTTCTCGAATTTGGCAGATTTTGAATTTCCATGCACAAACTGCCATCCTACATCACGTTGACTATAAGGAATGCAAATTCTCACCACATTTTATGTCCCTGTAGGGAAGGAGCTACATTGTACTCATCTATTCCCCGCCCCACGGCTTTAGTAGAGTGCTGGCACACAGTAGGTCCTCAGGACAAGTCTGTTAAACTGTCTTAGCGTGTGTGGTCTAACCTTCAGCTCATCAAATCGCAGGGTAAAATGGAGAATTTCCGCGAACTCCTTTGCCAGGGCCTGCTCCCGTTCCAGGTGCTGGGTTGGCGTGTAGGGTGGACAGGTCAGAGACTCTAATAAACTCTGAAGAGCTTTCTCTGAAAGTCAAAGTGATAAATATATATCTGAGGTAGCCCACAGAGATCATTCTAGAAGCACAGTTCTTAGGCCCCGTTGACATTCTCAGGGATAACCTGCTTGAGTCTTTCTTCTCCATGTCTTTTCCCATAGCCATGTACAGTGCGACATGTGAAGAAAGGAGAAGGAGCCCATCAGGCCTGAGCAGACTGCCCCCCTACCTGTGGAACACCCCCAGGGCCACACAGTTTTGCCCATGTCCCTCAGAGCTCAGCTCAACTCTCAGCGTTCCATAGTGCCAGCTCCGACCACTGTTTGGAAACCAGACACAAGTTTTTGGGTCCTGTCCATGAGACTGTGTGGTACTTTTCTGCCAACCCACTGCCATATCGACCTCCATTACTGTCCTTGAAACAGTCTCATTCCTCCTTCTTGTCTATCCCTAAACAGTCCCTCCCGTTTTCCCTTCAACATATTTCTAACAATACTGACTCATTTAATCAACCCTCTACAGCGGGGGTTGGCCAACAGTGGCACAAAGGCCAAATCCGGCCCACGGTCAATTTTTACAAATAAAGTTTTATTAACACATAGCCCCACTTTATTTCCATTCCTTAATGTATTGACTCTGGCTACTAATATGCTACAATGGACGTGTTGGGTGGCTGCAACAAAGACAGGATGGCCCCCAAGCCTAAAATATTTATTATCTGCTCTTTACAGACAAGTCTGCTAGCCCCTGAGCTACAGTCCTTAATTGTCTTTTATAGCATCTTTACAAGGACATCTCTTGCCTTTTCCATTTATGGGGATGTACTGCCTTCTGAGGTAGTCAGTTCTACCATGGTCTGCTCTGACAGGTGCATCTTTATCCTTCTGTTAAAAATCTGGCTCCTTAGGATTTCAGTTCACTGGGTCTAGATTTACACTTTGAAGAAACAGAGAAGGAGGAAACAGGGAGAAGCTAACTGAGAGTCTCCAGAAGCTCTCTTTTCTTGAAAGACTATTTTAGTTCATTCAACCATTCCCTTTGGGTCTTAGCTTCAAGTACTCTCTACACCATGACTATTATTCCCCTAAAGTATTTCAGTTTCTCTAACTCCTAAAATGTGACATTCATTTACAGCAAAAGTAAACATGACTATCCCTTTCCTCGTCTAGCTGTATTAACTAATGAAACCTTAGACAGCTTTACTCTTGGGGGAGTTGTTAGATCATACAGGTGGTCACATCGAGCCAATTGTTAACCAGACTCGACTTTACTCTTGCTTCTGCAAAGCCATCCTGTACCCGTACAGGTTGTTTTTAAAGCTTAAGGGCAGAATATTGTTTGTTTTCCCCATATTTTACTATATTAAATTTATCACATGACTCCAGCAAATCAAGATTTTGGGGTTAGCAGGTAACCTGTTCATTTCAACTTCTCTGTCATTTAGAAATGTGATCAGCCCACAACAAAACTGTTAGCTGAGAACAAGACCACAGGACATCCACCAGTAGAGACATCCTCAATGTGCAGGTAACTGCAGGGCAGAGAACTCTGAGATGAATTTAAAGAAATGAAAATGACAGGTGTTTCTGTCCACGAATGGCCTCTCCTAAAACACTGCAGATGGATGTGGGCCATTCCCCAAAGCACTGAGCTAGCCCTTTCTGCTCCTTAAGGAAACTCTGTAACAGAACTTCATATGCGGGATGAAAACTACAAACACATACTCACCTAGCCTTATGGAAAATTCATAAAATCTCTTTAGCCTCACAACCAGAGGACATACTGCATTCCAAGCTTTTTCTTGAAGCTGAATGTCGTTGGGATTCTGAATCGCCTACAAAATCAAGATAAAATTGTCTGTTTAAAAAGAAGTAATAAGCTCCACATCAAAATGCCTTAAGATTGAGAAGGGATTTTAGTTTAAGAAAATACAATGCCTGATAGACTTCACTAATGTGCTCATAAACTGACATCAGTTCACCGAACTGTCCTCCAAGACGCTCAATTAGAATGGAGATTTTAGCCCTTGAACATAATGTAAATGACCCTACAATTAGATCCTGTCCTCTTGTTTCTCTTATTTTAGGTGCAAAAAATTGCAAATCTAATTGGAAGCCATTCAGCCTTCCTCTACCACATTTTGATTCTACTAAAGTAGAGCCAGAGCTCATTAGGAAGTGCAGATCCTGTAGACATCCTCCTTTCTCTATAATACGTATTACGTGCCTTCTGTTCTGTGACCTACAATATCTAAATCAATGGCGATCCCTAAGTAGAAAGACCACCTCTTAAGAGGCTGTCACATTCTTGGAAATGTTGTTTTGTCTGGGTTTCAGCAGCTTACGGATTATGTTAGTGAGTTTTCTTCCAGAAAGATGGGGACAGTGGCAGTAGGGTGTGCCTGTAAGTGCGTATAGATGTGCTCATGTGCGCACGTGTGTGTATGTGTTGACCCTTCCACAAGACTAATTATTTCAAAAAAAGGTGTGTGAAGTTTCTTGCCTTTAAGGCATTATGAAGTCTTAAAAGCCACGCTGACAATCTTCTTCTTTGTTTTGTTTTTCAGGGATTTCTTTTTTTAAGCTCAAAGTCATTTCAAGATGGCAGACCTGCAGGCTACTTAGAGCAACCTAGTTTACGGCTGGTATTTGTGATACTGTGGGACCTGCCAAGATTATTACAAAATGCTGAGAAATTCATGCAAACCCAGACCTCATGATTTACAGTTTTGGTTTTCTTTTCTTTTCTCATGACTTATATTTCAACTGTCGTCCTAGACTTTAAATGTATGTTTCCCTTACATGAAGTAATATGCTGAGGAATCACTGTTTAAACGTCAGTCCTGTGCTATGAAATGTATGACTGAGAAGAGAATGGCTAATGTTTTACACAGTCTACAGTGCCGTGTGCTCAGATTAATGTACTAGAATAAAAGGGGCCATTCATACTTCGTGAAAACCACATTACCCTCCTTGTTCTTCCTAGTACACAAGGAAATACTAGGGCTATTACTTAATCTTGCTGGGTGTGTGTGCATGTGTGGGTTTCCCTTCTCGTCTGAGGGTGCTGTCAGCTCAGTGTTATCATTGGCATACATCTCGGATCTCTGGCCCCGCGCCCTTGTAAGCCTGCAGGTCTGCGAGGATGCTCTCAGAATCCTGGAGGACGGCGCTGATCTGGTTCCATATTTCCCTCTCTCCTTCTGTAGGCTGGGCATCTGAGCAGAAGGGAAACAAAAAGACACAGAGGGATGATGTTTACAAATGGCTTGGAAGGAAGATCAGCATTCAGTTCTACCTACTAGATAGTCCTGTTTAATTCCTGCAGGTTTGGTCTTTACTCTTTTTTATTTATTTATTTTTTTATAAGCTGCTAGGAAAGGAACCTGAGACAGCTTCTGTCCACGACTCAGTTCAAGCCAGTCATCCATCTGTCTGCACACGTTACACCAAGCACGTTGGAATCACTGCGGGCACTTTACTCATTTGTGTAGGGCAGACTTTTTGCACACCTGTTATGTGCCAAGTGATTAAGTGGGTGATAGAAGGAATAAATATTGTCTTTGGGGGGCCACGTTTAATAGGAGAAGCTACTGAATAGTTCTGTTATGACTAAAAATCTGTGAATCTGAGTATAGGTGGGAAAACAGTCCCCCTTATATTACCATAGAAACAAATAAGCTTAAAATATTAATCCTGCAGGGCCATGACAGAGATGTATCTTTCTGGAACACAAAGACATGGAGAAAGCATTGAGATTTATCACTGAACGTGAACTAAAGAAGTATAGGAGGTTCATTTTATTTATTTGGTTATTTTTTGTCTATTTATTTATTTATTTATTTATTTATTTATTTATTTATTTATTTATTTTTAGTAAGCTCTACACCCAATGTGGGGGCTTGAACTGATGACCCCAAGATCAGGACTTGCATGTTCTACTGACTGAGCCAGCCAGGCACCCCCAACAGGAGGTTCATTTTAAAGACAATTGTACGGTTCAACATTGATCTTGACTATAAACACTACCCACAAGAATAAGTGACACATTCAGGTTTACATAAATAAAGAACATATTCTGACAGCCACAGAAGCATTTCCTTAGCTCTTAATTCCCACTTTTACATTGCATTCCTATAGCCAATATATATTCTTGTCCCCACGAGTATTTTGTGGAAGTTGGTGGGTGGAAGTCAAATGGTGGTAAAGATTAGGTTTTATCTCCCAGTACCTATAAAATAGGTTACATGCCTGGGCTAATAAGGAAATTAATCTCCATCCCAAACAAAGGCACTGCTAATGGAGAAGGGGGATAGATGTCACCTCCTAAAAATTCATTTTCAAATATCCAAGTCCTAAGATAGTGAATTCTCTCAGCAGGCCCCACTCATGAAAAGGTAGGATAGAGTTATGTCGGGTATAACACTCATGAGTGCATCATGAGGAACATGACAGAGACCTACTAGGTTATGGTACAGAACCTAGCCTGGGAAGCTAGATTACTCCTTTATCCTTTTCTACTCTCCCACTGCTTCTGGAAAATTCTCAGGTACATTGTTACGCATGATATTAATGACTTCACAGCCTATCCTTTCCTGTTCCCCAAACTTCTCTCAAAGTGATATGGGTGTCTTAAACAGAAACCTTTAAAACCTCGTAAGTTAGGAAGCCTGTAACTGAGGAGGGTATTTCAGTGAACAGAATTCCAGGGCAATTTCTGAATAAGAAGAAAGTCCGGGAAGAGAACGTGTGACAAAAATGCAGCATGAAGGTCCTAGAAAACAAAGAAAAAGAAAAAGCTCATTCCCTCAAGTCCTTTCCCTCCTTTGACGAATGCACTGAAAAATCGGAAGCTAAAAAAGGCCATTTCCTAGAGAGAGAGTTATTTGAAGAGGAAGAAAAGAAAAACAGACTGTGACCAAATTCTGGGGGGCGTGGGGGTAAGCTTCTTTGAGTGTAATTATAAAGTAGTATGTAAAGAAGACACTTAGAGACTAGGAAAGGGAGCCTTCTGATGGTGGCTGTCACAATGGCTCCATCTGAGCGAGTTGCCACTTGAAGTTTTAGACAAAACAGAATTAAAATGAAGTGGCTAGAAGATGAGGACCAGACAAACACAAAAACCCATTCTTCCAGTGATTAACACAAAAGAAGAAAAGTTTCAGTCAGTTTTTAAAAATGATAGCCCTTTCTTAAATGCTTCAAAAAGAAGATCATCTCCAAGAGAGTGGCCTAAAAGTGGTGCTGGCCATAGACGGGCAAGCTTCGCTCTCTGATACGACTCAACCCCAACACTGATGTGGCCACAAAGAGCTGGATGAGTGACATGGGGGTGGTGTCACATCTCTCTCAGGGGTGGCAGAGTTGGGGCTGTGGAGAAGCCCTTCCGTCTTACAGGAACCCTCTCACAGCACTGCAGTGATCTGTGAAACAGGACCCCCCAGTCCCAGCCTTCCTCTCTGAGAAAATGTTTCTTTTGGCAGATGTCCTGGTGTCTTATTAAAAACGTTTTTTATATGGCCCCATTTAGCAGGGGTGGGATCGGGTTGGAGAAGTCCAATTCATCATTCCTTCTTCATCCCGACTAGAAATGTGTTGGCTCGTTTTCTTCCATAATTTGTTAGTCTTCTTGGATGCCCTATTTTTTTTTTTCTTCTTCCCCTGTCATGGAAGGAGAAGTCACTTCTTCATCTAGCTATCGACTAGGCCCTTGATGGTGGCAGCATGGTCCCTGCCTTCTAGGGACTCAAGTCACATGTGGGGTCAACTTGCAAGGTGGAGAGTGCTGACTGGGGAGAAGCTCTAATCTATCTGTCTTTGTTTTTTTTTCAAATAGAAAAAGGACTCTGTAATCCTAATTTGGCATTGGCTCATAACCCTATGGAAGTTCATGATTCATTCTACTTTGATCCCCCAGCCATGTGACCAGACAGCCAAGACTAATTAATGAGAATCTGACCCATTAGGCCACGGGACTCTGGCTTTATTTCATGTGACCTTAAATCTCCATGATGCCTGGCACATAGTATATGCTCAGAAAAGATTTGCTGAATAAAATACCTGGATGAATGATTTACTTCTCACACTACGTCTTTTTTTTTTTTTAAGATTTTATTTATTTATTTGAGAGAGAGAGAATGAGACACAGAGAGCACGAGAGGGAAGAGGGCAGAGGGAGAAGCAGACCCCCTGCTGAGCAGGGAGCCCGATGTGGGACTCGATCCTGGGACTCCAGGATCATGACCTGAGCTGAAGGCAGTCGCTTAACCAACTGAGCTACCCAGGCGCCCTCACACTATGTCTTAATGATGATTTTTCTGCTTGTCTTTGAATTGGAAGATTTTTGGAGACAGAGTCTATATCTTATCCTCAGTGCCTCCATATGTCCTACCCATTGGAGACACTCAATAAATATGTCATGACTCAATGAACATATGAGGACATTGACCAGGTGGTAGAGGATGTGGGTGTTGGGAAGCAGTGAAAGAAATGAAGATCCTATTACTTCTGGATCCTCTCCTCTGGCTCTTCCAAATAGTTTCTATACTGTTAACCTCTCTCACTATTATTGTTTTTATATATGTATATTTATCTACCATCAAATTGGCTATTCACCCTTTCATTAATATTTGTGTTTTTAAGTCATCCATTATTCATCTACAGCCTCAATGTCTCTTTGTTATGGTTAACAAACTATTAGGATATTTGTTGAGTGAAAAACTGCACCAACTATGTTGACTATCCCAATCCTAAGGCTGTTATCATTTGTTTTCTGGACTATCTCTTTGAGAGGCTTTGGGGTCTTTACTTCTGGTTTTCTCTGTATTTAGATTCAGTTGGTAGCCATGTTTTTAAAAATATATTGTGTCTTCAGATGTCAAAGAGAAACATCTTGAAAAATTAGTGACTGAAAAGGTATGCTGATATTTAACTGATCGGCAACCTTCTAAAGCACCTGCTGAGGGAACAGGAACTCGGAATTATGGGTTTTGTTTTTCTACTTTTCACACAAAGATTGACCTTTAGTCAAAGGTACACACACATATATATGCCCACCAATAATACTACTGATGTATTACTGATGGACATGAGGCCTTATTTCAGTTGTAGGCAGTGAATTCCTCGGTGATGTTTCCTCTAAGAATCACATTCTAAAATTCTAATCATTGTCAATGATTTTATCTCCATTGAGAAGAATGGTTACATCAAGCTGGGCTGCTCTTGTCTAACAATGAAGCTGTTAAAAAAAAAAAAAACAACAAGCAGACAACCCACCTGTGATTTACACAGGCAATTTAGAAACCAATCCTCCAAGGGGCCCTGGAACAAGCCTATTCAGGGCCATTCCCCAGGCGATGATTTAAAACCCTGTTCTGGATTTGCTGTTGTGCGAAGTATGAAATGTCTCATGTGCACTGTGACCTTGAATACATTGTCAAGAACTCGCTGAATTCTAAGTGCCTAGAATTTTTTAATGGAAAAATAACCCTCTTATCAAGGAAGATAGTGAGGCCATATTCATTTTGTTTACAGGGGCCCTATTTACCCTCCTTTGGCTCAATTTGCTAGTGACTGTGGATATTAACTGTCAGGATTCTGGTGTCACTGGGGTCAGGTGGAGGCTTTGCTGTGGAGGCCTGTGATGTTTACTGAAAGCAGAATGCCGTGCATTCCACGGGGTGGGCGGATGGAGAGGAAGGTGGCTGAGTGCTTTGTTTGTCAGGAAGGAACATCTTTGGTGAACATACCCCAGGGCAGAGGCAGCGGGGCTCAAACCAGAGTAGGGCTGTCAAATCAAAGGGCTCTTATCTTTGTAAATCAGCCAAGGACACACTGTGTCTTCACAAGGGCTGGGGAACACACATACCTTCTCCTCACAACCTATTCAGAACTGTATGGAAAATCTGACAGAGAATCAAACAAATTAATGGAAGATAATGTGAGCAGAAGACACCATTTATGTGGAGATGTGTTTGGCTTTGAAGGAAGCCGTGGCATTTCACCAATAGGATATACTGCTCTCTCACACCCCAGCAGCTGTTGTATAAACACTGAAGAGGATTTGCCACAGCCGTAAATGAAATCCCTAGCTCTTCTGCCCACCACTTCCTTACCCCTCCACCCTTCTCCCCTTCAGGAAAGACTAAGAAACATAACTAATTATCTGTAATTAACATTTGGGGATATAAAGTTGGCAATGATTTATAGCAGAATACTAGCTGCTTGCAGAAACCACATAAAATTGCAAAGGTCCATTGGAAAATGTGTGACTGGGTTCACATATTTATTTGCACAGGGACATTAGTCGTCCAGCACCAGAGCCCTTTCCTGTGGAAGAGTGAATGAGGGCCTGCAAAAAGCAGGGAGGGCTGAGGTTGCTGGAAGGCTCAACCATTTCAACCCCATGCTGTGGGATCCCGGTGATGCTATGGGAGAAGGAGGGAACTTCAAGGACGGAGAGCTTTGAGCCTCGGGTCCCACTGCCACCTCTGCCACTCACTGAATATAGACTTTGGGGCACCTGGGTGGCTCAGATGGTTAAGTGTCTGCCTTCGCTTAGGTCATGATCTCAGGGTCCCGGGATCAAGTCCCGCATCGGGCTCCCTGCTCAGTGGGAAGCCTGCTTCTCCCTCTCCCACTCCCCCTGCTTGCGTTCCCTCTCTCGCTGTGTCTCTCTCTGTCAAATAAATAAATAAAATCTTAGAAAAAAATTAAACGAATATGAGACTTCAAGGCCCAATCCATTCATCTCTCTGGCTCTCAGATTACTTCTTGGTAAAGGGAGGGACACTGACAAGAGCCCTGTCCCCTCCCTGTATAGTCTTGTAGGGACTATGGCCTGGAGGGTCATAATGGGATGTTGACATAGATCAAAAGCATTTATTTTATTTATTTATTTATTTTTATTTATTTGAGACAGAGAGAACGAGAGAGAGAGCACATGAGAGGGGGAAGGGTCAGAGGGAGAAGCAGGTTCCTTGCTGAGCAGGGAGCCCGATGCGGGACTCGATCCAGGGACTCCAGGATCATGACCTGAGCCGAAGGCAGTCGCTTAACCAACTGAGCCACCCAGGTGCCCCGATCAAAAGCATTTAAAAAGAGAAAGTGCTGGGGCGCCTGGGTGGCTCAGTCATTAAGCATCTGCCTTCGGCTCAGGTCATGATCCCAGGGTCCTGGGATCGAATCCCGCATCGGGCTCCCTGCTTCTCCCTCTCCCACTCCCCCTGCTTGTGTTTCCTCTCTCACTGTGTTTCTCTCTGTCAAATAAATAAATAAAATCTAAAAAAAAAAAGAGAGAGCAAGAGAGAGAAAGTGCTGGAAATTTAATGACTCGCTGTGACTGAATCTCCGTGTTGGCATAAGTATTAATTGCTTTCCAGGTATGTTCTGTTCCGTTGTTTTTTTGTTTGTTTGCTTCATCTGTAAAGTGACCAGAAAACATCTCTTATTTTCTCCCTTTCCTCTCCCAAGATTATCTAGCCTCCTCTGAACAACCTTAGCAGAAGTGAGGGTACCAGAGAAGGGAGAGATGAAAGAAAAGCTGAGTTGTATCACTATATTGTGCACCTGAAACTAACGTAACACTGTATGTTAACTACACTGGGATTAAAATAAAACACTTAATTTAAAAAAAAAAAGGAAAGAAAGAAAAGCTCAGTAGTGACAGGAGGTAGCCTGTGTCATGAAAATCATCCCAGCTGAGGGGCTCATCGGACACCCCTCCTCGTTTCAAGAAGTAGGAAGCTGTAGTCCTAATAGGTCACAATATCCAGAGCCTTTCTGGGAGTATAATGAGTGGCTTGGAGGCTTTAGAATTTCCTTCCTAGCTAGCCCCCACCCCCACCCCATGACCACTATTATTGTTCTTGGTATTCCTATCATGCTCATAAAGGTGGATTTGTCTTATAAGAAGAACATTTCTCAGTTAGTATCTGCCAAGAAACATTTCTTCGACCTAACTCTAGAAGCTGCACTTTCTCTTCTGGCTAGCCCGCCACTTGCTCTCCATATTCTTCTAGGCTTCTGTACTACGTATACTATTGTCTCTGCTCAACGTGCTTGCGTCTCTCCCCAATACAGTTATATACTCTTGGAAGAAGAGAACATGTTCTCCTAATGTCCCCCCAATATTGATGTGCCCTATGTCATCCCTCTGTGCCTCTCTGCCCCCTAAGACCCCATCCCCATTCCTGCTGCTCCTGCCTGATGCTACAATGCAGGAGACGCACTGCATATAATTACTGAATTAGCATCAGTACAAAAAAAAAAAAATCAAAGTTCCTAAGCTGATATTTCATGCCCAGCTCTGTGCTGGACACTGGAGATGCAATGCTAGAAGCATAAGATGCCATCCAAGTCCTCTCTGCAGGGAAGTTCATGCGGAAGTGAAATGATACCAAAGACACCTAGTTGTGAAGAAGCAACGGGGGACACCAGAGCCAGCAAATATGTCCACAAATAGAAAATATCTATTTAAATTACACACACACACATACTGAGAGTTTAAAGTAAAGGAAAAGGCCACCACACATTGCAATGGGGAGTTTCTAGCAGATGTAGAAGCAAAATATACAAGAGCACAAGAGTGGAAGGATCTGTGACAAGAGTCTTTAATTCTTCATGAAATGAAGAATACATGTTGAAGATCAATTCTAATAAGCTGAAGATGTATCCTGTAATCTCTACAATAAGCATGAAGAGGCAGAACTAAAAAGCCGACAGAAAAGATCAAAGAGAATACCAAAATTATTATATTTAATCAAAAGGCATGAAGACATTAAGAGAAAAACAAAGGGCAAATACAACAAGTAGAAATCAACATCAAGATAGGCTCAGATACAAACATTAATTAAATGTAAATGGGCTAACGACTCCAATTAAAAGGTAGATATTATCAGCTTGGATGGAAAGCTGGGGCCAACTACATGTTGTTTACAAGAAATACCCTGTAAAGATAAAGGCACAGACAGGATGGGGAAACATATGCCATTCAAACAATAAGCATAAAAAAGCTGTTATGGTCAAAATATAAAATGCTTAATGATATATTTAGCAAAAGATATGCAAGACCCCTAAAAACTATACAACACTGCTGAGTGAAATCAAAGAATATCTAAACAAATGGAAAGATATACCATACTCATAGGTAGGAAGAATCAATATTGTTTAGATATCAATTCTCAAACTGAACTCTGGATTTTATATCATTATAATCAATATCCCAGCAAGGCGATTTTGTAGCAATTGAAAGCAGATTACAAAATTAATTTAGAAAAGTAAAGGAACTGGAGTGGTCAACAAAATCTTGAAAAAGAACAACAAAATTTGAAGGACTTACTCTTCTTGACTTTAAGATTTATTATTTGTCATAGTTTGGTATTACTTGGTGAAAAGGATCAATAAATCAATGGGGGAGAATAGGAAGCCCAAACATGTAACACTGAATTGATTTTTGATAATGGCATTCAAGCAATCTACCTGTGCTAGAACAAGTTGATAGCGCATAAAAAAACAAAACAACAAAAAAAAACATTGCTCATAAAATAAATAAAAATTAGTTCAGGATTGGTCACTGGTCTAATGTGAAGCTTAAATTTCTAGAACTTCCAGAAGGAAACAGTATAATGTCTTCAGGACCTTGGGGTGGGCCATAATTTCTTTTTTTTTTTTTTAAGATTTTATTTATTTATTCATGAGAGACAGAGAGAGAGAGAGAGGCAGAGGGAGAAGCAGGCTCCCAAGGAGCAGGGAGCCCGATGCGGGACTCGATCCCAGGACGCTGGGATCTTGACCTGAGCCGAAGGCAGACGCTTAACCACCTGAGCCACCCAGGCGCCCCGGGCCATAATTTCTTAAAGAGGAGATAGCATGCACTTAGTACAAAAGAAAAACAATAATAAATTGCACTTCCCCAAAATTTAAAACTTCTGTTCATGCAAAAACAAGGAATAAAGAGGCAAGGCACTGAGTGAGTCAAAACATTTGCAAGCTATTATCTCATGAATGACAGGTATCCAGAACACCTACAAGGAAATCCTACAAGTAAGAATGCATAAAAGACTTGAGTGGATAATATATTCTAAAAATGCTAAGGGAATATTCAATAAGCACGTGCAAAAGCGTCCAACATTATCAGTTATCATGGAAATCCAAATTAAAGCCACAAGGAGAAAACATCCCATAGTCACTAGAATAGCTGAAAGAAAAAAGACTGACAATGTTAAGTTTTGGAAAAGATGTGTTACACCTGAGCACTCTAGACTGCTGGTAGAAATGGAAAATAGTACATCCCATTTGGAAAACTATTTGACAGTTTCTTGAAAAGCTGTATATAACTGACTCAGCAAGTCTACTCTTTGGTATTTAGAAAAGAGAAGGGATGCACGAAAAGATTCTACAAGAATGTTTACAGCATGTTTACTCATAGTAGCCAAAAACTGGAAGTAGCCTAGGTGATCATCAACAGGAGAATGGATACAAAAACTGTCCCACAATAAGAGTATTCAGCAAAGGGGCACCTGGGTGGCTCAGTCGTTAAGCGTCTGCCTTTGGCTCAGGTCATGATCCCGGAGTGCTGGGATCGAGCATATAATTACTCAATTAGCATCAGTACAAAAAAAAATCAAAGTTCCTAAGCTGATATTTCATGCCCAGCTCTATGCTGGACACTGGAGATGCAATGCTAGAAGTATAAGATGCCATCCAAGTCCTCTCTGCAGGGAAGTTCATGCGGGAACCGCTCCACGGGAAGCCTGCTTCTCCCTCTCCCACCCCTCCCGCTTGTGTTCCCTCTCTCGCTGTATCTCTCTCTGTCAAATAAATAAATAAAATCTTTAAAAAAAAAAAAAGAGTATTCAGCAAAAAGGGGAACACACTATGATACATGCAATAACATGGCTGGATCCAAAAAACATTATGTTGAATGAGAAAAAGATAAAAAAAAAACATATACTGTATAACTCCATTTATATGAAGTTCAAGACTATAGATTAGCTAAATTAATCTTTGAGATACAAATCAGATCGGACCAGTAGTTGTTTCTGGGTGTTGGTCAGGGACAGGGGATTGACAGAGAAGAGGCATGCTGGAACTCTGGAGTGAAATATCCTGTCTTGACAGAGTGTGGCATTGGTCAAAATTGAAATATACACTCAAGCCCTGTCCATTTCAGCACATGTAAATTATGCCTCAATAAAAATAAATTTTAAAAAGTGGACTAGTCAGGTAAAGAAGAAAAATTATCTATTTTGAGTGGATGGAATGGCTTCAGAATTAACCAGCAGCAAGAAATCAGATTTTCTAAAAGAAGCTTTTTTTTTTTTGTAACGGCTTTATTGTGACATAATTCACATGCCACACAATTCACCCATCCCAAGTATTCAATGATATGTAGTATATTGCCATTGTTGTATAATCATCACCATCATCAATTTTAAAACATTTTCTTATCCCTCAAAAAAATCTGTACCCATTAGCAATTGCTCCCCATTTCTTCCCAACACCCTTAGGCCCAGACGACCACTAATGAACTTTCTATCTCTGTAGATTTGCCTAATCTAGACATTCCCCATAAACGGAATTATACAATATGTGCTCTTTTGTGGCTGGCTTTTTTTCACTTAGCAGAATGATTTCAAGTTACCCCTCCATCAATACTTGACTTTTTACCACTCAATAATATTCAAGTGAATGGATATACCATACTTTATGTGTCCATTCATGACTTGATGGGCATTTGTGCTGTTCCCTCCTTTTGGCTATTATGAATAATGCTACTGTGAATATTTATGTACCAGTTTATGTGTGGACCTTTGTTTTCATTTCTCCTGGGATGTACCTAGGAGTGGAATCATTGGGTCATAGGGTAACTTTATGTTTAACATCTGAGGAACTGCCAAACTGTTTTCCAAAGCATCTGCACCATTTTACATTCCCACTGGCAGTGTAGGAAGGTTCCAATTTCTTCACATCCTCACCAACACATTTTATTATTTTTATTGTGAAGTGCTATCTCATGGTGGTTTTGACTTGCATTTCCCTCTTCGCTAATGACAGTGAATGTTTTTTTCTGTGCTTATTGGTCATTTGTTTATCTTTGGAGAAATATCTACTCAGACCCCAGAGGAACATTTTGATAGATGGAGTTGTTTGCTGAGACAGAGTTTCTCTGAAGCCAGGTGCCCTTGCATAGATTTTAATCTACTGGAACTTCTGCCTGTCTTGGAGACCTTCTACTCCAAAGTGGATACTGTATGAAGGATTGAGGACGTATGTCACTCTATAATAGACTCAGAGTTCTGATTTATGGCTAACTCTATACCACCTGCCTGGCAAGGGAAAAATAGGGAACCAAAAACTAAAAGGAGTCTTCTGTGACCAATTCCGGAGACTTCAGCTCTGGATCTGGGAACTCGAAAGTTTGCTTGGTCAGCTCCACCGTCCCAAACCCTAGGGTGGGTTAATGCTTCACTTGGATGCATTAGTTAAATGTGGTTCCCAAACTGGCTGATCATCAGAACCACCTGGGAAATGTGGGCAAAAACAGATTCCTGGAACTAGGCCACTGAATCAGAATTTGGGGAGAAGCTGAGACAACTATGTAAAAACTATATCCACCAGATGTTTCTAATGATCATTTCAGTCTGGGAATCACTGGAGTTATTTTGCTGGAGGGCTAATGCATGCTGCCCACTTTGGGTGCCATAACAGGTAGATTCAATTAAACAATCATCAACAGACCTTCAGGCATCTATCTTCCTGTACACTGTCCCCAAAACCATCACTCAGGCAAGATTAGGTTGCATTTTATTCCCCCTCTGTCTCCCAGCCTTCAAAAAGGAAATGGAAATATGACAAGGAGATAGAGACAGAAAAAGAAAAAAAAAAGTAGTGGGATAAAAAAAGAAAAACCCAACAACAATAAAAAAGATGTTAAACTGTTGTGTAAAAATGTGAGCACAGAGTGTAGAACTCCCTGCAAAGGTCAGACAAGAATTTAAATTAAATCTACACAACTGGAAAACCTTAGGACAGATGTATCTAATTTTGTCTTATATTTTGACCCAGCTTAATTATATCTATTTGACCCAGTTCAATTATATTCCATCACCGACTTCAAAAAGAACATCCAACACTCAAAGTAGAGGGTGCCAAATTCATTTAAGCTGTTGCTACATGCTGTTTGGCCTTCCTTCCTCCCTCCGTTGCTTTCTCCTTAACTCTTTGCAGTCCAGACTCTATACGCAAAGAAATATGTCTTGAATCTGTTCTGCCAGTTGGCTACAGTAGTTGGGCAGCTCACAGCCCACCCCGCCCATCCCCTCCCAAGCCTTATCCCTCTGGAGCGTTCTGCAGCACGTGAATCCATTTACAGTCCCTCCTTCTTTACTGTCTGTGCTCTCCTGACTGCCTCCATCCAGCCTGTTCTATTCCATTCCTTCACATGGCCAGCATCTGTTACTAAAGCTTTTTTGGTGATCTGTGCTCCATGCTCAACATGGGGTGAAGTGCTGGGTTGCAAACCTGAGTGGGGCCCAGACCCTGCCATCCGGAGTCTGGGTTTAGTAAGATGTTCTCTTTCCTCTACAATGTAGTGTCTTTTCCTGATCCTCTGACTCATCAACCTCCCGTTAAGCATGAGCATACCTAAGGTTCCCACATGCCAAGCTTTTATGTGCTCTCGAGTTTTCCCTCAGAGAGTTCAGCTATTCTTTTTGAAGGCAAACCGCAATTGTGGACCGCTAGACCTGAGCTTCTGCAACCGCTGTGGTCTAACTCAAACCAGCCTTCCATTTCTGCCCGCATTTCCTTTCAGCAAGAACGTGATGCTCTGTCTAAACTGGGGCTCTTGCTAGTCTTCAAACACGCCCTTCCTATTCCTATCCCTATTTCCACTGTTGGAAAACTCCTCTCCCTATATGCTTATAGAAAAACCACCCATTCTTTAAAGCCCACTCTAAAGGCCACCTTTGGCTAGAAGACCTCTCCAATTCCTTCTGTTGTCTTCCATTTCCTGAAACTAGATGCATGTTCTTTCTTCCTCTTTACTCCCAGACCACAGTGTGGTCTTAAGCCCCTTATTTTTATCTTGTCTCGAAAAATGTGCCTATATTACCCTGCACAGCAGTCTGAGACTCCAATGACTGTGCTTGTTTAGCTCTGTCTCCCTGATGTCGCCTGGCTTACGTGGATGTTCATAACCATAATGCACATACTGCTATTGTGCTGAGCTGAGATCTACAGACTCACAGAGAATCATGGCCACAGCCTACCTTTGCTACCCTCTGGTCCATCACCACTCTTTTTTGAAAACCATCTTTAGGAAAGAGGATTTTCAGGATCAAGAAAAAAACATTTTTTCCATGAGATGTGTTAGTTCGTAGATAACAAAGATGCTCTCTAGTCAGGAATAGGATGATGGCTGTCGCACTCCTCAGAGCTGCTGTGATGGGCTCTTGAGGAGGAGAGCCAGAGACTTGTGCTCCATCTCAGGTCCTCACTCATTCCCTATGTGACGTCAGCCCAGCTATTTATCTTTTCAGAGTCTCACTGAAATAATGTTAACCTTCTCCTAGGGGTTGATGGGGAAATAAACAGTTCACATATTTTTTGGGTAAATTTATAGTTTTATGTTTTCCTTACATACTAGTGCTCTAGTCCTAATGAGCCCCAAGGCATGAAAATCCAGTCCACAAGGAACCTTGTTGAAGATACTATAGCATATCTACAAATGGAGTTTTTGGTACCATAAACCATCATCAAAATTCAAGATATTTAAATGTTCTTTTTAGCCACCATGACCTTTTTAAAAATTAAAAAAAAATTAAGAAATTACCCAAAGTACAAGATTGAGCAGACTTGAGTGCTGGGTCTTAGGAGAGAGGAAGAGCGACAGTCCTTCTGCAGCAGTGGGCCGGGGACCCCCTGAGGCATAACCCCAGAAGCCTGGTACTCCAGAGAACACCCGTTGAAAACCACTGCTTTAAATCCCTGCAGATTGTAATTTTCTCACTTGGAAGGCTTTTCAAATTAGTCTTGACAAAGAACTCAATACTACTCTTTGTAAAAGCATGGAAAACCAAGAATGCAAGAACAGCTAAATGGACAAATGGGGGTCACTGAACCTGGTAGGCATTTATGAGCAGGATGTGCAGGTGCATGTGGAATTTAGAGCTTCAAAATTAAATGCAGGCATTTAACTCCCCTAGGTGTTTATATGCCCCCCCCAACACACACACAAGTTTTGAGTGAATGGAGTATTTTACCTTCACCACTGTCTTGGACTTTGTACATGCTGGATGCAACAGTGTAACATGCACGTGACAAGAAGTGGAAGGAATCAACCAAACATGCAAGTAGTAAGATTAGGGGGATGGGATATTAGGTCATTTATCTTGTAAAATTCTTAAAAGTTACTAATAAATCTTCATTTTAACAACAAGAGCAGCCACAACAAAGATATGTGTATTGGAGTTGTAAAAGTTACACCGGGAAAAAAAAACATTTTTTTGATGTGTCATATCAAGCTGGTATTGATCCCACCTATACCACTTACCAAACCCAGCCAAATCCAACCCAAACCTACCCAACCAAATCCAACCCAAACCTACCCAACCAAATCCATCCAAACAGCAGCAGCAAAATGAGCTTCGGGGTCACTTTTCCTTTTTATGCAACTACCTGAGACCTACCGAAGATTCTGAAAAGACATATATATCTAGGGAGCAGTCACCTTTTGCTTTACTGTATCTTTGAAGGGACTTCTAGCCTTTACCTAGAAAATCTCTGTTAGCAAGTTTAATCTATATGTAAGGAAATTCTGCCTTATTTTTTAATATACATAAACACTTGAAAAATTGAAGTTTAACGCAGGTTAAAGTTTGCAACAAGTGGTAAATACTGGGGAAAAAGTACATTTAATGTGCTTGCTTTTGTGGAATTGTATTTAGGAAAAGGGGAACATAATAGTAAAGGTGGAAATATGAGCTTAGTTGATAAATTTGCAGATGTGTCACTCATCTGCAAGTATATTCAATCAAGAAAATAAACAAGAAAAAAAAACCAATATTTTTTCAGTCATAATTCACAAGCCATTTTACCTTAGGAAAAAAAAATTAGGTTTTTGATAAAAGAAACATAACTTTCAGATAAAAGGGGTATATCTCAAAAGTTTTACATAGTTTTATATAATCAAAAACATAAACAACAGACAGAGATGACTTAAAAATAATCTATAAGCCTATTTTCTAGTTTTGATATTTTTTCATGTCTAGTGATATTTGTTTTATGTTAATCTATGTTTACTACATGTGCTATTTTTCTTTAGAATATGATATAGTGTTTCATAAAATTTATTAAGAAAAAATACATGATGATGATTGATGAAAGTGGTTCTAAAATCAAAGAAAACCATGGACACATTAAAAAGATTTTCTATTAGATTTTTTAAAAAAATAATAGAAAAGAAAGAAATGAAATAATCTTTGAAGACTCAGAAAGAAATGCATAGTGACATGTGGATTTAAGTATCACATAATAAAATTAAAAAAAATCTTTATAACTTCTCTATCAACAAGCTATAAAGAAAGCAAAAAGGTTCCCATCATTATCTTTTAATTTTTCGAACTTACTTTCAAAATCCAGGAAAAAGTGTGGATAGTTTTCAATTTCCCTTGTAAGGACTTTGAGCAGGTTTCCCATCCCAGCAAACCTAGGAGAGGCAACATAAAACCAAACACCATTAACAGGATGAAAAATAGACTTCGGCTTCTTCTTCTTCTTCTAAGAAAAAAAAATAGACTTCTTAAAGGGCTGGACCTATTTTACTAACTTGCATAAATCACACTGGACCCCTATTAGTTGCATCTGAAGAGCAGATATAAAGCATCTCCATACCAGGTGATGACTAATAACTTAGCAACTTCTTCCTAAATCAGGGACAGATAAATATCTCTGAGGTTCTGGCTCTCTAAAAGTTAGGGATATCTGGTCTAAACCATATAATGTATGACAGTGAGAAGAATGTCACAAGCTGTCTCTGGAAAATACACTTGTGTTTTGTGTCTCATTCACTATAATGACAATTAACCAAAGAAGATGGTATTCTAAAAATCAGGTATTTTAGTTATAGGAGGCAGAGCTTAGGTATATTCTGCATTGTTTCCTTCTCCCCTTCACGAATTCCCTGAATCTTTACAGTTAATACTTCAGCATTGCTTTGTTTCCTTTCTACTGATAATAGGAACATACCATGTTAATGGACAAGCACAATGAGGATATTATTAAAATATCTGTCCAGAAAGGAAAGTTTCTTAAAATTTCTGAGGAAAAGAGTTTAGAAAACACAGACTTAGAGCCCAAGGGACCCCTCATGGCCTATACGGGAATCCAGATTTCCCAGAAGTGCAACTTCCTGGCAAGTCAGAAACTCTTGTAATTTGACATTTCAGTGGGAACAAGATTGGCTACTTCATGAAGTGCAAAAATGAAAAATATTGATATTAATCCAAAAAGTTATTTTCAAAGAAATGACAGTGTAATTGCATGAGGGGATCAAACCAACAGAGAAATACAGATGTGATATATATTTGCAATCCCAACTTAACAAAAAAGAATAGGGAAAACATAGTTTTACTAGGTAATCAGCAAAATTTCTACTGCTCTCAGCTCTAGACATTAAACTATCTTTTTCAGGAGGCCACTGGTCCATTCATTCATTTGGCACATATTCATGGAGCCACAGTTTGATGCTGGGTGCTGTGCTCTTTGGAAGGCATTTCTCTACCTCGTGACTCAGACACCTCAGTTTGTAAAGGATCAACTTGAAAAATCATTGGACCAGTAAAAGAAAACCGCAGGGCTGCAGTTTTCTGTGCACGGGGCTTCAGACAGTGTTTATGCTGATACAGGAATTCCTAAAAATATACCACTATACGAAAGATGTGAGGAGTGGAGAGTGCTTTGTGTGAGACAGTATGTAGCCAGCAGTTCCCCTGGATGCAGAACGTGATATTTTAGTCCTCATAATCCTCCCCTGAGAAAACACCTGCACACATCATCCATGGAATAGGCCACTAATGTGAAGCTAGAAAAGAGCCTGGGGAAGCCTGATTGCAATCCTAGTTCTGCGTCCTGCTACCTCTGTTAGCCAGGACAAGCTGCTTAATCTCTCCAACCTCAGTCTTCTCATCTGTAAAATGTATTTTTGAAATGTATCTATTTCATTGAGTCCTGAGGATTGATGAGATCAAAATATAAAATGCTTTGCAATTTACAGGAAGTACTCAAGAAATGTTATGTACTGCTGGTATGGATAATGATGATGACAATTACAACCATCATCATTATCATGATTATAACAGCCTTCAAATACTTATTTAGGATTATCCTATGCAAGATGGGTTAATAGGTTGTATGCAGCTCTAGGGAAGAGAGCTGGGGTCACTGAAGAAATAACTGAAGAAGATCTTCATTCAATGTCATGAAAGAAAAAATTTAACCATTCCAGTCATCTGAATATCGAGGGATTTGCTTTGTGAAATAGTGAGCTTCCTATAACTGGCAGTGTTGAAGTAGAAATGTTCTCCATCAGCCTGTAAAAATATTATAGAAGTGAATTATGTGTTGGGCAGAAGGTTGGACAAGATACATTTTAGACTTCTGCCATCTTGAGACATGTATCTGGGCATGTGCGTACGTGTGTGTGTGTGTGTGTGTGTGTGTGTGTGTGTGGTGTGGTGTGTACAGAGATACACACCCGCACACGTGCACTGGGCAGCAAACAGCATGCTTCTCTCTTCCAGAAGAATCTTCCCTATTCTTTCTGTCATTTTTCTCTTCTTCCTGTGCCTTTATGCACATTTCTATTTAAGATATTTTTGAGCAAAGCTCTGTATGAGGTAGATTCTGCCAAATTAAAGCTTAGAACTGGTGTAGTCCATCCCTGCCACTGGGCAATATTCACAAACCCTCCTGGGTCTCTTGGAAAGAATCTGTATCCAGCTTAATGAACAATTCTAATTCAGACCCAGAGACATTTCTGGTAGGAAGATGATTCTACTGTTTAGTAGCAGTCCCAACTTTCACATAAAATGGCTTAATGGAAGTTAAATATTCTTGATTTTCCTTGTTTTGTGCTATTAATGTGTCACAAGAGACGTGAATGGATTTAGCTCCTTCCTAAAACTTTGTCTTGTACGTGATTTTACTGTCAGACTACCTGGGCAGAAAGTATGTCAAGCCTTTAAAATTAGTAATAGACACACTCAAATATCAGCCAGCTACAGAATTCTATCTGTTCAAGAGGTCATTTCAGCTGGCTGGCTGATATGGTCAAACACTGCAACATGATTCTAACATCAACTGCGGTCAATTAAGGAACTCCCAGTATTCTAGATGTTTCAGATACCCAAAAGGAACTGTCTGGAATGATGACTTTGGGACATTATGTAGTATTAGGGGTGAAGTCCAATCCTGTGGAACCTGCATTTCCATATACACTCTTTGAATAAGTACAGAAAGATTTGATACTTCTTGCTCCTCTTCAAGGTCACTAAGAATTCATGGAAGTGTATTCTGATTTCAGGTCTTCAAAGTGAGTTAACATCACACAGACGGTCACTGAGAAGAGACCCCAGAGTCCACTTGGAAGGGACCTTCATCTGTGGGGTTTCCACCACTGCCCCAGCCATATCCTCCTGGCAGTGACTCTGCAGTCTTTGCAAATAACTCCTCACTGCATAGAAAATACATCTCTATGCAGCACATTACGAGTGAGATGGTTTAATTCATTCATATGAAGATTTTTAAAAAATATTTTATCTTGTTCAATAAAAGAACGTAAGATAAGTTATTATACGCTATTAGAGAATGCAAATACTTACATAGCAAAAGCGGGGAGAAGAGAAAAAAAAAGTAGAACAGGAAGATGAAGATAGAGAGGCAAGGAACATGTGAATTATAGGACATCTGGGCCTCAAGGTCTTCATGTTTACTGCAGATGAGTGTTCAATTTTGACCTAAGCTTTTGCCGGCCAAAGCAAAGGAGAAAAAATGGTCTCTTTCAAGATTTGGTGTCCAGAAAATAAAAACAAATGGGTTATGATGAAGAAGTAGAGTTTTTTTTGGTTTTTTTTGGATTAAAAAGAAAAAGGAAAAATTGATCATAGCTAAGAGGCAGCTGAGACAAAGAGAAATCTCCTCTGGCTAAGAGTAGACAGAGGAAGTCATTCATATCTGAGGAGGAGCCAAGGATCCCAGCTCCCACGGGCACAGAAGTGGTTTCGCAGCTGAATGAGTGGCAGAACAGCTTGGCAGGCAGTCCGGGGCTGTGCTTGAGAAAGCGGGAATTCTGGTTTCCACGTTGTATTTGGGTCTGTCCCAAGGGATGCCAGCTACCTGCCATTCTCCCCTATGGTGTGGGAACTTCTATCAGAACAAATACAGAAACTCAGCAGGAGCTCTGCATCTCCTAGGAGGACCTTAACCTGAGTCCCTTAAAATGATGGTGATTCTGATGATGATTCTTGGCAGTTTCTATAAGGAAAGAAGTTGTTTATATAAGTTCCAGGAACAGGAAAATTCTCCCCGGTAATGCAACAGGGGGAGGAGAACCATTTTGAAGGAGAGAAGTATAGCCAAAAATGTAGATGCTAAAGTACTAAAATACTAGAAATAGAAGTCACAAAAGAGGATGGTAAGAGGGATTCCAGGCATAAAAGAGGTCAAGTAATAATGTATAGAGCATGTTTATTACTTAAAGGGTATGTTGTCTATATTGTGAGGTGTAGGCTTACTTTAAACACACACACACACACACACACACACAACTCTTTTGACATCTTCGGAGATCATCTTGAAGTGAAGCCTTCCTGGGACTTGCTATAGCTACAGTGTGCACCTGAGTGTTGTGAGATCTGAATTCATTTGTGCGAGGAGAGTCTGGTAGAGGTGCAGCAAGGGAAGAGAACAAGGTCTTGGCTATCGGATGAAGAGAAAGGAAAGGTGTATCAAGTTGGGTAAGACCTTATTAAGGGGTGGGCCCTGCAAATACACTCTCTGACTCTTTTACTTGGGAGGTCTCTTGCTTTTAGAGGATAGCATTGGAAGGTGGCTCTCATCAATTACCACTCTGGATGGCCCTTTGCTCTTAGAGGCACCAGTCTTCTTCCACGGCTGGATTTTCCAGGACTACCCTTTCTCTACCAAAGCAAAGGTCTACTGGGTTCTTCGCATGTTGGCCTTAGTTATTGGCTGGACCTGTTTTCCCGTGGCATTGTAAGCTAGGATTCACGGAAAAAGATTAAGACATAGTCTTGAGGATGTGAAGCACAGAGTAGCTCAAAATAACAATATGGCCAACTGGTGTTCTCAAAAGATGTACACCGTAAGTAGTAGATGAAGGAGATCACCCAGGAAAATTTGAAAGAGCTGCACAAATATAAAGCACCATCCAATTCTCCCATTATTCTAGAGCAATTCATTTCAGCTGTTGAGTCCTGGGTTCCTCATCTTACATAATGGTCATATAATAATATCTTCTGCATGATGTTCTTGCAAGGACTAAATGAAATGGGCGTGAAAAGATTGTGTATACTGTAAAATGCCATGCAAATATCAGCTACAATTATTCAACATTACAAGTCATTTTATGGTTTAAGATATTCAGAGAATCAAAGAAGTATAATATCCCCTGACTTATATAAATTCCATTTCTCTTCATCTTTCATGCTTGGTCTCGTGAGATCCATGTTTCTTTATGCAAATCACTTTCACTATCACTAGGTCAATATTTAAAGGCATTAATAGTTAACACCGCAAGATATTTTTCTATGTGCCAAATACTGTAGTTTAGATATATTTTTCTTATTTTATCTTCAAAATATACCTAGGAGAAAGATACATTTTCTAAGGATCAGAAAATTTAGGATTATTAAAATTAAATATAGAAGCTGATTGAAAAAATATAAATCCTTATAAAAACCCAAAATTTTCAGAAAAACAATATTTATGCAAGTTTGTAATAATTAGAGGTTGGGGTCTTCAGATAAACCTGTATACATTATTAGCCATTTCCAACATAAAAATTCCAAGCATATACAAATGCTTCTGAAAATAGGAACAACTAGGTCACTCTTTTAGTAAATGTTAGAAAAATCATTGAAAACTGCAAATTTTAACCAAATGATTGTGTCTATGATTGTGTCCAATTTCATAAATATAGCATAAAGTCCAAGAAAAACATAAATATCTAATGAAGAAAACCCTGCCAAAGTGACTCATGAAACATCTCCATTGAAAAAGAATGAAGTGAGGATGGGTTAGCCTGGTGATGGGTATTAAAGAGGGCACGTTCTGCATGGAGCACTGGGTGTTATACGCAAGCAATGAATCATGGAACACTACATCAAAAACTAATGATGTAATGTATGGTGATTAACATAACATAATAATAAAAATAAATAAATAAATAAAAAGGTAAAAAAAAAATGTCAACATAACTTAAAAAAAAAAGAAAAAGAAAAAGAATGAAGTGCCAAAAGACAAAGGGGTAACGTATAGATTTGCCAGCAATCTAAAGAAGAGGAAGTTAGGATTATTGCCCACTCAGTCCCAGGAGACTTGGTTCCTTCCAGTGTTGGCCTTCCTCAACACTGATTCTCTTGATGACAGTGACCTATCTAAATAAAAGGAAAAAGGAAACTCCTATCCCAAGACAAGGGAATCTGATAGCAGTTTGGTGGAAACTTTCTCCCCTTCCTCCTCCCCCAACTTTGTTTTTAAAATTAAAAAAAAAGACACCTGTAATAACTACTGGAGGGATTTAGTCAATTACTCATTGAACACCCTGACTATACAAGGCACATGGGGGTGGGGTATGCAATGACAGAAGGCATGGCCTCAGCACTCAGGGGATCCATATTCTATTTAGGGAGATAGCAACAGGCTTAAGAATGTGATCCACCCAGGAAGCATATAACACATTTCTGATAAATGGTAAGTGCTCAAAAATGTTAACTGAATGTAAAAATAACAGTATGTACTTGGTACATATTAATAACCAATCAGAAGAATTATAGCTTATTATTATTATTTTTAAAGATTTTATTTGACAGACAGAGAGACAGCAAGAGAGGGAACACAAGCAGGGGGGGTGGGAGACCGAGAAGCAGGCTTCCTGCCAGCAGGGAGCCCGATGCGGGGCTCGATCCCAGGACCCCAGGATCATGACCTGAGCCGAAGGTAGACGCTTAATGACTGAGCCACCCAGGCGCCCCTATAGCTTATTATTATATTACTACTATACACGAGAGGGACAAGAACATCCACAGTTTATTGAGTGCCTACTGTGTGCGTGGTGCTATGCTTGAGCTTTCACACATTTTAGTTCACTCAAAACTCATAGCAACCCTTGAGTTCACTATAATTATCTTCATGTTTATTGGAAGAAAAAGAGGTTCAGGTGGTGAAAGCATCTTTCTGAGCCCTGCAGGAGAATAAAAGATAAAATCATCTTTGACTTTGAGAGTCTGGGACCCCGAAGTCTATGCTCTCTTCCCCACAGGAGGAGACCTGGAGCACCAGACCCTTAGGTGGCCTCTGTCTGGGGACTTTGGGAGTCCATGAGCTGTGGAAACTGCATGCAGGCTAACCTGCTATCACACGGATGCACTCTCTCTTCTTGGAAGAGGGTCCACAGTTTCTGTTCCATTCCAAAGTGGCCTGTTTCACATGAGCACTGCTCAGTGCCATAGATAGGGAGGGACGTGAAAACCATGGCAGGTGGAGTGTCCCAGAAAAGCTGGCTTAATAGAAATGAGCTGTCCTGAGAGCATGAAGCACCCTATGGATCTGGACTGGCCAAGAGAAGCCCCCCAGCTGGGGGGTGGAGGGGGTGGGATTTAGGGATGAGAGGAGAGCAAAAGGCACAAGCTGGGTGACTCATCAAGTCTTCCAAATACAGAGGGCTTATTCCTCAAGGTTCTTTTACTGCTATGTAATTTTGAAATGGGTTCTTTCGCATTTTTTCCCCAAGTAGTCTAGAATGAAGGCGTTTCTCTAGTCACTGTAGGAGTGTTAACAATGACTGTAGAGACAGGCCCACATGTCCCTGCCAAGGGAGGCCCTCATCTCCCATGGGCGACAATTTGGGATGTGCATGTGGTATTTTCTATGACTACTTTCTTGGCTCTGGGCGCAAAATGATTTCCATTGGGAGTTAGCTTTAAGCTTCCTCAGTAGAAAACAAAGACTCTTAAAAAATATTTCTCTGCTAACATTTCCAGTTCCAAAAGAGAGGAGAAAATTAAAGGACACACACACACACATACACACACATACACGTGTGTGTATGTGTGTGTGTGTGTATAATTTGGAACTCTGTTTTTGTTTGGAAGGAAAAATTGAATAATAGCATTAGCTGTATTCCCAGAGTGTAAAACCAAATAAAACCAATCTGAGCTTGCTTTTAAAAAATGTGGTCATAGTTTGTGAGGAAATTAATCTGTTTACTGTAAGTAAGACATAACAAAGGACTCAGGCCCAGGGTGCAGACATTATTGTGAATGCTGACCTTTTCCTGCATCCACCAGAATTCCAACGCCAATTTTCTTGATTAGAGAATAGGCCCTCAGAAGATTTCTTTAGTAACTAAGACTATTTGAAAGGAGAATTCCAAAGCCAAGATCACCTTTATCAATAAGAACAGAAGGTGAGGAAAAAAATAGATAAAACAGTAGCCCTGCCGGGTTTTACCTTCTAATATTTTTTTCCTTAAGGTCTAAGATGACAAATGCCCAATGCCTCTATCAGAAGGGATGGGTTTTGTTAGCATTTGGAATGAGCCAATACCTTCCAGAATCTAAAATACTTAACATCCCTGTCCCTGGTGCAAAGATTTTAAGAAATCAAAGACTTCGTGGGTGACTGGTGGCACCTGGTGGCTCAGTAGGTTAAGCATCTGCCTTGGGCTCGGGTCATGATCTCAGGGTCCTGGGATTGAGCCCCACATCAGACTCACTGCTCAGCGAGGAGCCTGCTTCTCCCTCTCCCTCTGCTGCTCTCTCTCTCTCTCTCTCTCTTTTATTTATTTATCAAATAAATAAATAAAATCTTTTTTTTAAAAGAAATCAATATTTTGCGACATAAGAAGTCCTGGTTGATCCTAACATTCTTCTGCAGCACAGCAGACAAGCCACAGACCAATCACAAACACAACAATGACATATATTCATATAATATCACACCTTTGTCAGAAAGGTGTCTGGCCACATTCACCCTCAACATCAGCATGTGTCAAATGTAGAAAAGGTATTATTGGACCCATTTTACAGACCAGAACTCACAGGTCAGGTGTAGTGTCTTTCCCTAAGTCTTCCAGATGGATTCTGGACTTCCTGATCCAGAGTCTCAAATGTCATCACAATATATCCTATATTAGAACTGGGATCATCTTTTTATAGCTTCTATTTTTACAAAAAAGCACTTGCTCAAGGACCCAAAACACATTAGGGCCAAAGAAGGGACCAGAATGGAGATAGCCTGCCTCTCGATCTCATGCTCCATCCACCAACACAAAAAGTAAATGGGACATCCAATCCATTCTTTAAGACATAAAAAGTACAGTGCAGTGTGTTGTTGCCACTGGAGGGTTTCTGCTCCAAGTCCGTAAGATCTCACCAGAATGTGCTAATCGGCAACCTAACAGGGACATCCCCATGGATGGTTCATACAATTGTGCACACTTCTCTCTGCCCCTCCCTTGATTATCCTAATTCTGACACACTCAGCAGAACTTGCCTGCATCCAGCAAATACCCCCAGACCGATCTTCCTGACTCGTCTTGTTACCCTGCCATTCATCTCCATACGACTGGCAGCACCCTCTCTCTAAGCACAAATCTGATTATGTTACTTCCTTGCTTAATAGGCTTCCACTGCTTCCCAGTGCCTGCAGGATAGAATGCATTCAGATACATGCACTGAGCACAGAACCTGACCTCTGGCCTCTGCTCATCTCCTCTGTCCCCTGTCTTCCTCCCTATCCAGGGACCCTACATTCCCCCCACACCCTGTGTTTCTCTAAAGGAGCCCTGCGCTTTATTGCCTCAGGGCCCTTGCACATGCTTCTCCTTCTGCTTCCAATTATTATAACAACTAACATTTTTTAATGCTTTGCAGGCCATAGTGATGAGAGCTTCTCGTTTATTAGCATATTTTAATTTTTACAACAACCATATGAGGTAGGAACAGTTATTATCTCAATTTTAGAGATAAAGAAATAATCTTCAAGATTTAGAAACCTTCTCAAGCCCACAGGTGGCAGAGCAGGGTCTGGAATCCAATTCCATGTGACCTCTAAGCACTAGTTTTGGCAAGTGCCTCCCTGGAATTCCCTTTGAAGTATGAGTTTGGAAACCAGGGCCTTCAGAAGGAGCCCCCTGACTCCTCCCTACTCTTTGACCCCACCTCAGGTAAAACAAAATCCCGTCCCTCGAGTGAGCTCTACCTCTCTCCGTTCATCCAACATGCTGTGTTGACTATGTCACGGTGCCTATCAGCCTGGACCGCGAGTGATTACACGCTTTCTCCCTTAGCTCTCTCAAGGTCCCGTCTTCTTGGGCAGGGCTGTTTTTATACCTTACTGTACGCCCAGCACTTAGCACGGGGCCTAGAACACAGTTAACACTAAAAAAAATAAGCAATCCTTAACTGCTCTGCCCTGTGGTTCCAAAGCATCATTAGTCTAGGGCAAAACATGAAAAATAAAGGCTATGTCATGAGGCTTGCAGAAAGCTAAAGCTATTCAAACATGTTTATGCAGCAGCGTTTTTTTATTTATTTTACAAAGCAAAGGTGACAGTTGCATCCTAAATCCCCAAAGTTTGTTTTGAAATTTTACTGGTTTACTGAAATTAAAAAAATCTCAGAACTGCTAACCTGGTCAGTTACTTGCCTGGACTCGGGAGCAGAGCTCCAAGGGGAGCCTGGTCTCGGCTCTCACGCCAGGGCCTCCAGCTGGATCCTGCTATGGGCCTTACGTAGTTTTATCTGGAGTCTGACCTACTAACTACAACAGCGCCCCGAGATGTCCCCCAGCAGAACAGAGAAAAGCAGACCAGCTCCGGCTTTAGGGGCTGTCTGTGAATTTAGGAGGGCTAGTAAGATAATCTACCTTTCAACCTGATCAACAAGGTTCAAAGCTGGAGAAATCATGACAAGGACCAGGATGGCAGGGGCTGCCCATGACACCAGAGGCTTGTGGGCTCCCCACACTGCCCTGCAAAGCAAAACAACCCCTCTGGCTTGCCGCCCATGAACCATCAGCAGCTTTCACGGAGATGTCCCAGGAGGAATGATAGTCTGTGCTGTGATAGTCTGCTATTCACAGGGCTCCCAGACACTTTCTCTGGTCACCACAGAACCCCCCGGCACACCATTTACACGACCTGACTGCTTTGAATTAAAAGCAAAACCAGTTAACCATCAGCCTGCAATTCATTAGATACAAAATAGGTGGCTTTAAAAAAAATACCTCTCAACTGAAATAAAGGTGCCTTGCCTAAACAAAATAAGCACCTGTTTTGCTTGGGGCGGGGGGACAAAATGCACCAACGGAATGACGTAGCTCAGCTTATAAATTCCAGGAGCCGGAATCTGCTAAGCCAGGTTAGCGATTTTAGATAGCTGGGCTGGGCTGGAATGCCCTTCCCCATCTGCCACTTCGGTAACGAAGCCGTAAGGTTCTCCGTTGTGTTGCCGAACGGGTTGCCAAGAATCCAACAGATGATTTCATTCTGAGATGAAGGAGGAAAACTGAAGTAGAGTGAGTCTGTTAAAGCACTTTCATCTGACAATAAAAATGAGTTAATGGCTAAAATGTGTTTTCAAAACGTTTCAACACTACAAGTGATGTCATTCGACTGGGAAAATGCCTTGAATATTCTCATCGATCATTAATACCACGATGTCCCTCAAAAGGGCTTGGCGGTTCCCGTGGAATACAAACTACTAGAGTCCAGTCGTAAGACAATCCGTGGGAATTCTCAAAACAACAACAACAAGAACAACGACAAAACAACAAAAAACCAAGAGACCACTATGGAACGCAACGATTAAATGCAGGTTTAAAAGAGCCCTTTCAGTATCTGAGTTCAGTTTTCTAAAATAGACTATTACCTCATCATAGCTAATTTCCCCATAAACACCAATATTAAAGCAGCAAAAAGCCTCCAAGAAACGAGGGCAAAATCCGATTCTTTTTTAGGGAACGGAAGTCAACATGCCCCCCGCCCCCCAGTTTCAAATGTTCGTGAATATGGAAACAATCAAGCTGGGGCTTTGCTCTGGACCAGCCCGCCGCTGGGAAGTCATTAGTGAATTTGTTCCCTTTCACTTGTGAAATCAAGAACATGGTTGTGAGCAAACAGGTTGATCAGTCTGCCCCTGACCGAGGAGGAGGGCTGACAGTCTCAGCCCACCCAGGCCAGTTCTGCTTAATTTCAAAGGGGAAGTGACCCCTTGCAGAGCCAGCAGCCTGGGGACCTAAGCGTTAGTCTTGGAAAAGCCTTTCGTGGGGTAGTTCCTTGACTTTTCTGGGATGGCCTCAGTTCAGTCTAGAAACTGAAAGGAAACACCAAGAAGTTACTTAAAATTTGGGCTGTCCAGACCATCAGTGATTTAGATTAAACACTGTCCATTCTCTTGGATTACAAATCTCCTTTTTCCAGAATTCCTTCTCAGGTAAGTAGCTCAACAAGCACACGCCCCCCCCCCCCCCCTCTGAGGGAGGAGCTGAGTCCTGGCGCATGTGCTCTGGATCAAAACCGCCTCCCTGACTCTGCTCCCTGATCTCTGCTCCTCCCTCCTCTCCCTGAGTGTTCCTTCTCAAGTTTCCACTTCCCTCCATCGAACCTTTAAATGTCGGTCTCCAGTTGTCTCTCTTCATACCTTTCCCGCCCTCTCAGGTGACACCCTCCGACTCCCAATTTTTGCCCATATGCTGAAGACTTCTCAATCCCTAGCCCCAAACTGGACCTTCCTCCTCAACTCCAGGCCTGCAAACCTAAGTGAATTTCCTGAAAGCACAGCGATTTGGGTTTGGGTTTTAATATCCTCTGCAAATATCCCTCCCCTCCATTGTTCAGTGAAAAGCATCATCATTCAACTAATTGTATGAGCCAGAAACCCGAGTGTCATCTGAGATTTCTGCACCTACTATACTCCACAGATCCATTTTCTTCCCCAAACTATCCACTTAACCGTTCTCATCTCCCCGAGACCCACCCTTCTCCGTGCCTCCCCTTCACCGCAGTATCTCCTTATCGCCTGAGTCACTCTCCCCAACCCTCCCACCCCCACTAATGTAACACCAGATACTCCAAGCACCTCAGATCACGTACTAGTCTCCGGAGCATGTCACAGGAAATGTCACGTGCAAAACGATTGCTGGAGGATTAAATCTCTTCCATTTCTGTTATATTACAATATAACACTAAAAAAAAAAAAGAGAAGATTTCCCCTCGTCTCTGCCTGGTTTTCATTCCATGGGCAGCTGCATCACAGATTTGTGCTTGAAGTTTCTTTGCCTCCATAGTTCACTGTCAGGTGGTAAAATATGACCTAGCAGGTTGATGCACAGGGAGGTGCTATTGGAAGAAATCCTTCTGGGAAGTGAAAGCCCCCTGGAGAATCCCACCCACCCCAGTGCCGTGGGTTGACTTGATTTGCAAGTCTAGGTTTTCAGATGCTGAGTTTTCTTAAACTGGGGCCCACCTGTATACCCAAGGAGACTTGGAATTGACATGTCAAAGCATTCGGGATATTACTTCCCAGGTCAAATTTATTTGGGGGGAGATGTCAAAAATTATGTAAGTGCCAAAAAGACCAACAAAAGCCATTTCACATACTAGAAACTTGAAGAATTTGAAGCCAATGGAGATTGGCATGGTCCATGAAATCTCAAGCATGAAGGGCATCTAAGGGCCTGAAAACCTCCCTTGAAATCTCAGAGGTAGGAGTGGTTCTGCTTTTGTTTCCAGTTTCTGAAGACAGCCATCGGCTTGATTTCAAAGTATTGTTCATGGAAGACCAAACTAACATTTTCAAATAAAATCCCTGGCTTGAACCCCAAGTAAGTGATCGAGGCCACCAACCTGGGCTGGGACGGGAGAGGTGGGTGGGGCGGGTTGGCTGAGCACTGGGATATGTGGCTCTTGTGCAAGGAGCTGCTTCCCGAGGCAGACTCCATGGCTGAGTGGGACGTGGGGTTAGCTGGGGAAGGAGGGCGTATTTTAGCATAAATGTTTTCCAAGCTGGCTGTCAAATTAAGATAAGTACAATTTTTTTTTTTACATGGTATTCAGGACCATAAAATCTGACCCAGAGATCCCTTTCAAGTTTCAGCTCCTTCGAACGCTATGTACTTTGGTCACACCAGAATATGGACAGTGCCAACAGCTCTGGCCTCCTTCTTGCCTCCCCCCCCCCCCTTTGCTTATGTTATTCCCTTTGCCTGGAATGCCCTTCCCCTCTCCTCTGCCTGCCGATGTTCTGTCTATCTTTCAAGACCCAAATCAAATAGCATTTCCTCTCAGAAACCTCCTACCTGACTCCCGGGCTGAGTAAACAACCCTCCTTGCTGTGAATTCTTTCAAGGGCTATGTCTTCTTCATTTTCAGAATGTTACCCATTTCACTCCCTCCTTCCTCCTCCGCCCCACCGAGCACCAAGCCCAGGTCCAGCACAGCACACAGCCCTCCTCACTTCTGTCTGCTCGAAAGTGTGACAAGAGCCGTCTCCGCATAGCTACAACAGTGAGATGTCAGCTTTGAATACATTCAATAGAGAAAACAGTCACCGGTAAAAGGAAGAGGTCAGAGAAAAAGAAGCATGTCCCCAAATAGAAATATGATCGCAGATGACTTCGAGAATCTGATGTAAATCAGCCTTCTCAGAAAAATGCACACACCCACACAGACCCACTTTTTTTTTGCATATAATTCCAGGAGGTACTATAAACACACCAAAGTCCGGGAATGGAAATTCCTCATTTGTTTTAAAATCACCGATTTCAGTGTATGGGCAGCCAGACAGGACGAGGAAGGCATCTTCAAGTGTGTGGACCATGGACCACACTGAAAAGGAAAGAGAGTCGTTTAATGGGAATACCATGTGCTTTGGACACCTTGGGCAAGTCCTGCTACTCTTCGGAATCAGAGTTTTCCTCATCTGTAAAATGCAAATTATAATACTTCCTTTGCAGTGTTGCTATTGAGGAAATAAAGAGAATGCCGATTAAGCAGCTGGCGTGCAGTCAGCCCCTGAGAACAAATGCCAGTTTTCTGCACCTCCTGTCGTGCGTAGCCCAAACTGCAGCCACCACGTAAACAAGTCATTTCCCTTTTAGCAATAAATACTGCACTGCTGCTTTGGAGCAAGGGAAGAAAGCCGACTCAGACCACCGCCTCAGTGAGGACGTGAAGCTGGGTGCTGAACGGCTGCTGCGTGCTCCTTCGCCCAGCTATTAATCATACAAGAGCCCATTTATGACAAATACAGGTCCCTCCCTTTGCATGACAAGGCGTATGGGTCCACAGAGCCCCATTATCCAAAAAAAACAGAGCATTGTGGGCGACGCAGGCGAAGCCGAGTGCACACACACAAGCGGACATTGTAAGGCTGTTTGCACAACCCCGCAGTGCTCCTCGAGGATTTCCTGCCAAGGAGACATGTAGATCTCATAGTCTGCTGCAGACATTTGCTCATTCAACATGGCTTCAGGCAGCGGGCTGGAGAAACCCGGGTGCGTGGTCCCCTCTGCTGGCCATCCCCGGAACTGCATGCCGGGGATACTTGGATGATGGAGGACACGAGGCGCTCTCAAGGTTCCTCCAGCCCCTTCTCTCCTTTCCCTTCTGAAGCAGTGCGGTGCGACAGGCAGGAGCTCGGGGGTCTGGAAAGCCTAGTTCAGATCTCTAAGGTACCATGTACTAGCTGCAGACCTTGGACAAGTCAGATCTTACTCTGCTAGATGGAGTCCACCGCACTCACTTGCCTGCGGCCTGGCCTGACACAGAGGACAGCAGAGCGGAGAGCCTGCAGAGGACCAGTGTGCCATGAACACCTGCCTCGGGGAGGGTGGGCATTGTCCTCTGACCTCTGGCACTAGGAAATCAACAAGCGCCTCCTGGTAATGTCTTTGCTTTAAACTGTAGCCGACGTTTAGAGCAGAGGCGTGACTCTGTCTTGTATCTCATCACTAATGCTTTTTTTCAAATCGTCCCCCCTTGCTTTACATAGTGTGCCCTGTTGGCATGGGCAGCACTCTGTGTCCCCTCGGGCTTTATTTCATCCTGCACCTGAAGTGCCCGATCTTCAGGCCAGGCTTAACTTGAAGGTGGGGGCTGAGCTGGTAGAAATTCTCAGCTGAAAGGTGTTTGGCAAGGATGAGAGAAAGACCATGCCCTTGAACTCCTTAAACTGAGCTGTGATCTGCTTCCTGATTGATGCTCAGCATAGCAACAGCAACATGGACTTGGGTTGAATCCCAGCTCAGCCAGCTTATGAGCTGGGTGGTCTTAATAAATGTTATTTAACAACATTTACTTCACCTCCTTGAGTCAGAGTCTCAATATGAGTAAAACACAGATTATTTCAACCTCTTCAAGGGTGGTTTTTGGAAATAATGAGACAACAGAGGTAAGCAGCCAGATGCATAAATGGTAGTTGCCATAACTCACTATTACTCTTGTTATTTTTATTGTTCCAACCACCGGTCTGAGTTCTGTCCTCCCGGCCATGACGAAGAGCTCCTCCTTCCTACAGTTATTGATATCTGGGAGGGCTTTCAATATCATCTTAGAGATGGATGCTGATGACTTCCAAATTCTTCCCTGTTGCCTTGACCCCCCTCGCTTGAACTCCCGACTCGTATATCCAATTGACTACTTGACTGTGATAAACAGCTGAAACTTAACATACCCAACATTAAAACTGCCCTGTTCCAGTCTTCCCCAACTCAGCCAATGGCAATTCCATGTGTCCAGATGCTCAGTCCAACAAAGCTGGTGTTATCCTTGACTTCTCTCTTTCTCTCATACCCCATAACCAAGCTAACAAATCCCATCAGCTATACTTTTAAGATGTATCTTGAATCCAATTGCTTCTCACACCCTTCATCACCAGTGCCCGAGACCAAGCCACAAGCCATCACCTCTTGCCCAGAGTATCGTAGTTGCCCCTTAAACAGATTTCCCAGCTGTCACCCTTCTGCTTAAATCCTTTTAGCAGTGTCCTATTTTACTCAGAGTAAGGCACAAGATCCCTATCAAAGTCAACAAGTCCCTCTGTGATGGTACCACAAAGTGGTTCATCTCCTGCAACTTCCCCTCCTTCACTCTGCTTCAGCCACCTCTGCCTCCTCATCTTTTCTTTTTTTCAACTTACCACGTATCTTTCTGCCACAGGACCTTTGCACTTGCTAGTCCTTCTACCTAGAATGTTTTCCCCCAATATATCTGCATGTTTTTTTCTTTAGGTCTCTGTTCAGGGTTTATTTTTCAGGGGAGCCCAACCTAACCACCCAGTCCAAAATTGGATTTCACTTCTCCTCACCTCACCCCACCCCCAGTCACTTCCTTTATTTTTCTTTTTAATCTCTGACATATGTACCTTCAACTCCTAGACTAGGGCCTGACACATAGTAGGAACACCACACATATGTTCACATATGTTCATTTGGAATGAATGTAGTCATTCATTCATGAACAGAACTCCCATGACCCCATGGAGCTCTCTGTTAACAAAACCTAAGTTTTTTCCTCCATATCCCATGGGAGGAGACGCTCTCAGGTCATCAGATATTTTGGTCAGACACGGCCATTTGCATAAGAATGAGGGAGAAGTAGCCACTGCAGGGGATGGGGAAATGCTGTCCAGTGAGCATGGTCCAAACGAGGAACAGTATGAAACTGTAAAAGAGAAAGTGTATTTTGGAGGGGAGGGCAGGGGAAGGGAGGGAGGAAGAGAAGGTCAGAAGAATCAGCTGAGGACTGATTATGTAGGAACTTTGCAACCAGAGAGCGGGAGCAGGGACATTCCTGGGCAGAAATGCAGCTTGGCACCTTGGGTAGGTCAGATGGCTATCGTGTCACCCAAGGCCAAATGGACACAGGACATAACATTGACCATGATGCCTCTGTAATGCCACCAAGTGCACAGAGAGCCATGGCCTCTGCGTCCTAATCTCATTTTAGCCATTCATTTGCTGCAGAACCTTGGGGAAAGTCATTTCCCGGCTCTGAGCCTCATCCTTATCCTCTGTTGCCCACCAGGACTGGCTCAATGAGCTGGGAACTCCTCCCTGCCCCAGAGTCCTAGAGTTTTATACAGTAAAAATGTGCGACAATTTCCAAATATGCATCCAGGCAACCTAATGCCAAATCGTGAGCTAAGTTCATTACAACAGGGATGGACCTTCCATGTAAGTCACAGCATTCCACGCCAACAACACTTTCTGCAAAAGCCGCCCTGGTCTTGCTCCTTGAGGCCATTTGGATTTCAAGTTATTTGGCAAGGACAGTGATGGTAGACCCCCAGCACTTTCAAATGTTCCATGCTGTATCCGAATCGGCCACTGCGGCCATCATGGAGTGCTAGAGCGTTAGTCTGTGAAAAACAGTAGTAATTCTGGAATCTGGTGGAATGCTGTTCTCAAGCGCTTGCGTATGCTGGAGGCAGCAAATGTCATGAAACGCATAGGCGCGCAAACTACAAACGATTTTCATATATTCAACAAAGTGGCTCTACGAAGCAATGCTCGGACAGCCTGGTCTCATCTCTCCCGTGTCTCCAAAGGTCTAATATGACATGCTCTCATTTAGACCCCTTCCCTTTGGAACTTGAGGAGCAATTGAGGACCTGCCATGCCCCAGCCCTAGAAGCCCAAATCAGCTCTCATTGCAATTATAATAATAGTACAATTGTAACATGAAGGCGCTAGGTTGGGGATAATTTGCAAAAACCAAAGCTCTGTCCTTCGGCTTTCAAATTTCAAATTTAAAAAAAAATCCATGAGGTGACAAAGCGATGATGTTAATACAGATCCCAAGGCTCTGGGAGTCTAGTTATATTGCCCACGAAATGGCAGCATTTCACTGGAATAAGTAATAAGCTTTTTCAGAATTTCTAGAAAGTACCACTATAACCGAAGATTTTGTTTAGTTGGCAAAACTCTACTAGCTGTGCCAGGCTATCAATTTATATTCAATATAATTTAGCTGATGGCCCACCACCAAAGAATTCCAACACCTCTCCTCACCCTGGCCACTTGCTCCCAAGTTTAAATAACCTCTTCCTTCCGACGACCCTAAGATCCTCAATACCTAGCAGAGTCCTCAATAGAGTTTGGAAAGTTGACGAATGGTCTAAGGAATAAGTACATGAACATTCGCTCATTTTAGAGACCCGTGCTCAGTAAGACTCGGTCCCTGCAGTGGTCTGAGAGCACAATCCAGTGAGGGCAAGAAGCCATGTTCAAAGCCCACTGTAGAGCATGGAGCGTTCTAGGAAGGCCTGTGGTTTGGGTGAAGGGAAAGTGTTCTGGAAAAGGGGTACAAGAGAAAGGGTGATTCGTCTGGGCTGGAAAACACTGGAAAGGTCTCATGCAGAAGGAGGCTGTGGAGTTGGGAGGGAGACCTCTCAGTGGACATCTGGCTACTGGGGAGACCCAGAGCTGGATGGAAGCCAACCCCAGGTCCCTCTGCTGAGATCACGCCCTCTCGGTGGGGATGGACGAGAGGGTCTTGGGAGTGACAGCTCTCACACGCTCAGCTTTGCGGTCCCTGGGCAGATCCCAGTCTTCTGGTTATGATGAAGTGGTGGGACTGGTTTTCCTATGTGCATTTACACCTGCTCTCAAGGTAGTTCTCTGCCCGGCAGACTCCCATCCTCCACTGGCCTGGGGCCTGTCCTGATGCCTGTCCCCATTCCCAGGGTGGGGGGTGGTGTCCCCTGCCCTTTGCCTCTCACCAGAGCCCTTGGAGTCCTCACATACCACCCTACCACCACCATTCCAGTCACTCCTGCTTACCTGTCTGCCTCTCTTCCTAGAAGGTGAAAACCTCCAGGACAGGAGCTAGGACTTACGCTTGAATCCACAGCAGGCCACTCAGGGAATACGTGTTTGCTAATAAATGGAAAAAAAAATGAGTGGAGAAGTGACAGCATGAATGCCAAAATCTGTATCCATCTAAGATCTCTTGAGTCCCAGCCATTTACTTAGAAAGAGAAAGAGAGAAGGAAGGAGGGAGGGAGGGAGGGAGGGAAGGAAGGAAGGAAGGAAGGAAGGAAGAAAGGAAGGAAGGAAGGAAGGGAGGGAGGGAGGGAGGGAGGGAGGGAGGGAGGGAGGGAGGGAGGGAAGGAGGGAGGGAAGGGAGGGAGGGAAGAGGGAGGGAGGAAATGTTTTCCCCCTTTCACCTAGTTTTAAAAAGATGTAACTAGTTTCTGGCATATGGAGAAGCAGACAGGGATCTCATGCTATGCTTGAAAATTGAAAGAACGAAAATTTGAGTCATCTGAAAGGCCAGCTACAGTCTCAGGGATGCACAAGTGAACTGAAGACAGGCAGCAGGCTCTGAGAATAGCCTGCCTCACCGGCTTGGAGGAGATGGCCAGCAACTCCTCACAAAGAGAAGCCTGTGACTGGCCCCGCCTTTGGCCCCACCAATCAGCTTCAGAGGCCGAGCTGGGAGAAGCCCAAGGTCAAGGACAGGCATGACAAAATAACATGTCTCAGGTCCATGAATTCCCACTTGTGGATGCCTCTTTGTTTTTGAAATATTTTATTTATTTATTTTTAGAGAGAGAGAGAGCTGAGGGAGGGGCAGAGGGGGAAGGAGAGAATCTTAAGCAAACTCCCGGCTGAGGGCGGAGCCTCACATGGGGCTGGACCTCAGGATCCTGAGATCATGACCTGAGCCTAAATCAACAGTCAGGTACTAACCAACTGGGCCACCCAGGTGCCCCGTGGATGCCGTTTTGAATCAAATTTCCTGCACAGTGAGAATATGTAAGGCTGAACCATGGGTGCGCTTTCGGAAGTGGGTCTTGCAGGCAGGTGGGCCGGCGGGAAGGGAGTCCTGTCTCAGGTGAGGATGTGCAGCTTCCGTCACCTTTCCTACCACATATCCCAGCTGACACAGAAGGCCCTGAAACTGAAATCCTGGGGACTCCAAAGACGACTTCAGTCATCCCCTGCTTCCCCACATCCTCGTTGTCAGATGACCACGGTCACGGCCACTGGCAGTCCTGGGCTCCGTGCTGTTTTAAGCGCTGCCCACAAATTATCTCATTTGATTTTCACGATGACCTTCAAAAGCAGGTACCTTGTTTAGTTTTAAGAATTGTGAAAGTGATGTCATGCTGCCAAAACCCAGTTTTTCTTTGGGCAAATACAAGGGCTTGCAGTTAAATAGGCTCTCCACTAAGAGGCATTATCGCCTCACGTTAAAATTGCCAGACCAGGTCAGGGTAGGGCCTTCGTACAAACGCAGAAGTTTGTAAAAAGGACAAAGCAGCAGGATCGATTTCAAAGTCCTGGATATTTTCTAAACATTATTCCTCTTCGTAGTAAACAGTGTTCAGATTCACAGCTGTAGTACCCAATGCTTGCTTAACACCATAATTCACTTAATTCCTGATCAAAGTCATTTCAAAAGCACTGGTCTTAACCAGGCTGCCAACAGTGAAGCCATGGCAATTGGGGGGAAAAAATCACTGGATTCAACCATTTGGGTAAGTAAGCATCCTCCCCAGCTGCTCTCACTAATTTCTTAAGTCGCGTTTGCCACCAAGGGAAACATAGCTTGTGACTGAATCACCTTGACTGCAGTTGGAGTGGAAGAGAAAGAAAAAATGAGGGGGAAGGGGACGGCTGAAATTCTATCCTCAGCTTATCAAAATGAGTTTCTATAGTTTACTTTGGCCCACCTGGAAAATACTCTGAAAGTGTAAATTAGGATAGTGGGAGATCCTCCATTAGTGACTGCACCCCCACCCCCCGCCCCGGCGCTTATAGACAAGCTATTTCTACACAGACGTACAATGTTGCTCTTGAGAGAGAGAGGATGCTCCTGCAGGAAACCCACAATACACAGAGAACCCAGCAAAGTCACCATGGGACTTCCCTGTTTGGATTGATCCACCAAGACCACAATTAAACCAAACAAACAAACTCACGGAGTTTATCTCGAAATTTATGTTAAAGGCCAGCCCTGCTCTTGATGACTCAACCACGCACTATCCTGATTTCAACTTTACCCTGCAGCTGGGGTTCCCAGGCTGGTGGCCGTGGCCACAAATGACTATGTTTGAAAGCTCTGCTCTCCAGCAGCCTCAACAGATGGCTCAAGTAGTGTTTAGGTTGCATCTTAGTCCTACTTGAAGATGGCAAACTTTTATTCCAATATGAGGTCTGAGGCTGCTGTGCGGTTTGCACCAGCTGAGAACCCAGCTAAATGAAATAAGCTCAGGTCCTGTGGTGCCCAGCGGAGTGTGGGAAGCACCATGGAGAGACTGCGGAGACACCAGCTTACCTTCCCAGACTAGCCTGTGGCCTTGTCTATATGTTTGAGAAGCCCTGCCCTAGACTAAAGATTGGAAGTTCCAATGTCAAGCCCTCTTTCCTTCCTGTAGCTCAAAAGTAAGTGGCTGTTTTAGGACGAAGGGAATCAGGAGCTTCTCCTGTACTGGATTAACATGTATTTTGTTTTATGAGTGTTTCATTTATTGATCCCACTTGGCACACATGGAAGTTCACAAAATAATCAGGGATAGCTTTTTCTGAGCCCCGCTGTGGGCCAGGTTTTGTGCTAAGAGCTTTATACACAGGATCCCGATCTGAGAGCCCGGAATGAGAGGCTGGGAAGGCTTTACTCTTCCCATTGTCCACACTGCCTCCTACTCCCCCAGCCTCAGTCAACTCACTTGAAAAAAAAGATCAGACAGAAGCTAGACCAGCCGATCTCACAGATTCCTCTAACGAGTAAGCTTTTCTTTTTATTTTTTAAAAAAGTATTGATTGATTGATTTGAGAGAGAGAGCACAAGCAGGGGAGGAGCAGAAGGAGAGGGAGAGAGAGAGACTCTCAAGCAGACTCCCCGCTGAGCGTGGAGCCCGATGCAGGGCTTGATCCCAGGATCCTGAGACCCTAACCTGAGCCAAAATCAAGAGTCGGATGCTTAACTGACTGAGCCACCCAGGAGCCCCAAAACAGTAAGATTTTATGAAATTTCGAAGGTAAAACTCTCTACATAAGTCTCTGTTAAAATAGAAACCCCAGGTGTTTAAATGCAACACTTGCTTACTTAAGAGAAAAAAAAAAAAAAAAGAAAACCAACCAGAAAACAATCAGCTCATTGTACACTGCGATCATTAATTTGGCCCTCTGATATTTTGCCCATTCCTGACCACGCAGCTGGCGTTTCTCAGAACCACTACCAGCAGCTCCCATGGGGCTGGGACCAGGCGCCCAGTGCTCGGCTCTGTGCCCGGCAGGACCTGCAAGGTGCACAGGCTCACGTGGTGGGCACCATCTTCCTGCCCTCTGCCGGGGAGTGGGTTGGCATGGCGACGCCTGAGCCAGTCTTCCCTTTCAGGCCATTATCACTGTGTGAGATCTTGCCCCAGAAGAACAGAGAAGTCCTGAGGGCGAGGTCTGATGTCAGGGGAGAACAAGCGAGTCTTTGTGGGGCCCTCCAAGGAGAGGAGGCCTGGCTGGGGCTCCTGGGCACACAGAGGGGCCTGTGCTCTCCCAGTGCGGGGCAGCGGGCCTGCGCCCGTCCTGCCTGTGTGGGGGGCCTCTGCTGGCACATCCGGAGCCCTCTCCCTCCCCCAACACGGAGCTGGACAGAGTGGAGGGGTCCCCCCTGGGTGCCCTCAGGGCTCTCAAGCAATCCCTCTCTCCTTAGCTCTTCTCCCACCTCCTGTTCAGAGCGGCTCCCCCATCCCTCCATCATCCTTGTGGAGATCCTCCTCCTCCTCACAACCCACCATCTGCCTCCAGCGTCCTGCCTCCATCCCCTCCTGGCCACCACCCCGACTCTGAACCACCACGTTGCCCTGAGAAGCCTCCGGGTTCGGGGATCTCTCCTGCTGCCTCTAGTCTCCTCAGATGCTCTGGTTGTTCCAATGGCCAGACGGTGCCGCACGTCTGGGGTTGGACTGCTCATCACTGTGGCTGACTTCAGCTTTGAAACTCCTTCTGGGACTAGTTCTGCACTCAGAAGATGCTTAATAAATAGCTCTTCGATGCCGGAACCCACGGCACATCCCGAAAACTAACTTTTAATAAAATATTCAACGAAGGCTTCAGATCAAAATAAAAAGAGCTAACATGAATTGGGTCCTTACTATGTGCCAGGCGCCGCCCAGAGCCCACACCTAGACTAGCTCATTGAAAGAGCAGAGCAACCCCAAATGGCAGGCGCCATCGACTTTCTCACTTTACAGACAAGGAAACTGTTGGATGAGATATGTGGTCACCGTCTGAGCTCACCAGCTAGCCTTCTGGCGATGTGGCTCTAGTCTGTGCTCCGAACCATAACGTGACACCGCATTTCATGATGACCATTACTGAACCAAACCTCACCTACGGTCCTCGCCGATGCACACTATCATGTCATTCCCTAAAGCCAGGGACACATGCCTTCGCAAATGTCATCACGTTTCCAGGCTCCAGGTATCCCGTGTGATGGCAACTGAAGACAGTACGTTAGATTTCCCTGTTCCCCTTCTTTTTGGACGAGCCGCATGGTCAGGAGAAGAGCCAGGGGGTGTGCTGGGAAGCGAGGTCTCTGGAGGAGACACGTTCCAAGCAGGCTTTCGGCAGTAACGATTCTCTCCCCAGAATGCCTCTGCCCATTTGCAGCCTGGGCCTAGCTCTGGATTGCAGGTCAGATGAAGTCTCCATCCTGGGCCACCAGGCCGGCAGCTTCCAAGTCCCAGAGAAAGGCAGGCTCGCCCTCAGGGCTAGGCCAAGCACCCCAAGCCGATTCTCCTATCTCCCAGCGCAGAGAAGGAACACAGAGCTGCAGCAAGCTGGAAAACTGGGACGAAGGGGCAGGGCAAGGGTGGCAGCTACACCAGGGCTCACGGATTCGGGATGGGGGTGGGGGGTGCAGGCTGAGCCCTTTCAGTCTGAGAACCACATCAGCTCTTCTGATGTCCAGGGCTGACGGAGGCCTGGCGAGCCACGAAAAGATGAGAGGTCCAGTTTCTCACCTTCCAGAGGCGCTTCCTGGTGGGGTGATGTGGATGTGAACCCCACACCCCCACACTGGGGTCCTGCGGGGTCACGTGCGGATTCAGCAGCATTCAAGGACACTCTCTGGGGTCAAGTTTGGAAATGGAAAGCCCTGAACCATCAAGCCCAACTGCCTCGTAGTGACGATGGAGGAGGGAAGGGGTGTCCAAGGTCAAATGGTCAGTCAGTGCCACAGTCTGGGCTAGAACCCAAGTTAACCCTGACACTATGGTCATCCTTTCCTTGCTTCCTTTTCTTTCTCTTTTTCTTTTCAAACTTCACTTTCTGTCTGTTAAAGGCATCCCAAGGAAATTCTTACTCACCCTGGGATGGCCAGGTTTGTGGAGAGAAGAGTGTGGGAGAAAGCTCATGGTGAGGTCTTTCCTTAGAGTGAGAAGAGAAGAAACCCAGCTGCTCTGTCTTCCACTCAGCCTAGCCCATCAGGAAGAACACACAGACCCCCCCAAAGCAAGAGATGAGGAAGCCCCGGCTGATTCTCCTGGTTCTCCAGGAGGAGAAATGGAGAGGGGGTCTATGTCATGGGGCTGCCTGTGTCTCCTGGAGACTCCAAACCGAGCAAAGCACTCACTCCTTAAGCTGCTTGCTGTTGAGATTTAAGCCTACTAGTAATGAGGGGGTGCCTGGCTGGCTCAGTCGGTAGAGTATGCTACTCTTGATCTTAGGGTCATGAGTTTGAGCCCCACATTGGGAACAGAGATAACTTAAAAAAAAAAACTGGAAGTAAGCCTACTAGAAATGGGACAGGGTTAGGTTCAGAGATGGCTCTGTAAGGAGGGAAGGGTCCCTAGTGCCCACAACTAGAACAAATTGTTTTATCAAGTAGTGAGCTCCCCATCCCTGGAAGCATGTAAACAGACACCTGCAGGACAAGATGTAGAGACTTTGCCGGCACCACAGGAATCCAGAGAGGACTCCATGGCGGGATACCACTGCTCTGCCCAGTGCTGCATTTCAGAGCTCTAGGGGAGGGCCACGTCCAAGGGTGATTCTCCGCCGCTTCTCACTGGGTTATCAGAAGGGTGGCGCAGCATGCAGAGCAGTCGAGGGGACAATTACAAGACAGCCTGACTCCTGACCACCTAGGAGCTTCAGGCCTTGGACAAGCTGCTCCGTGGCTCTGAGTCTCAGTGTCCTCTTCTGTCCCTGGCATCCTGGGGTGCTTGTGAACCCCCAGTGCCGGGAAGCACATAGACCGCAGCACAGCCGGGGAAGTGCGCAGGTCTATGTGGTCGGCCAGGCCGCTTCTACCCCATGCCAGCACGTGCGGCTGGAGGGCTTGGCACCGGGCTCTGTGAGGTTAGCATAGACTCTAAATAACACAGATGTGTGTGTGTCTGTGTGTCCACATACCTATATGTACACACACAGACGGCACACATATGTACATGTGTCTGGATACACACACACACACATATTTACATATATATGTCTCCGCGCCCCCCCTCAAGAGGAAGGTAGAGGGACAGACACAGTTCTCAACCTCTCTTGCAGTTTTCACAGGGAAGGAGCAGACCTGGTTTTCTGGGAAGTTGAGTTTTGCTACCAGAGAGCCCCAGTGTAAGAGACGTCATTACATCCATGTTTCTGGATGATGGGGATGGATTCCTCCTCCTCCTCCTCTTTCCACTTCTTTCCGTGGTCCCTCTCATCCTATTCGCTCACTGACACCTCCATGGGGTCAGAGGAGAGAGCAACTCAAATTAGTCAATCTGATTATTTTTAGTCACTGTTGGGAACAAGGTGGGAGGCTGAGGAGGCGGCTACTAATGGGCTCTGAAAAGCAGAGTTGAGGCATTATCTGTGCCTGATGATCACTCTGGCTATTTCCTCTCCATCACCACCACCACCACCACCACCACAGACATACCAATGTTGGCCCGTATTTATAGAGTGCCATTCTGTACTAGGGTTGTCTCTTGCCCAGCTCTCAACTCCTACTCACCCTTCAATGCCCAGCTCATTTGGCCCCCTCCGGGAAGCCTTCCCTGACTTCCCCAGGCAGAGAACATTCTCCCTTTCTGCACTTTTTAAAACAAAGATTGATTTATTTATTTTAGCAGGGGAGGGGCAGAGGGAGAGAGAGAATCTCAAGCAGACTCCCTGCTGAGTGAGGAGCCTGACACGGGACTCAATCCCATGACCCCGAGATCATGACCTGAGCCGAAATCAAGAGTCAGACGGGCTTAACCGGCTGAGTCACCCAGGCGCCCCTCCCTTTCCGCACCTTGTTCGGGCAAGGGGCCCCTGCCCACCATCTGTGTCTGTGACTCTTGTCTTCCCTGTCATTGCCACAGACTTGACCTCCTTGGAGGGGTGAGCATGCTTGATCCGTCCTGATGGTTTCCAGGCCTAGCACAGCGTCTGGCCCATGGCAGGAACTCTGGTATTGCCTGGCCAGTGAATATGTCCTTTCTAAAGAGAACATTCAACTAGGAGAGGGTTAAGAGATGGATATTACCCATTTGCTTTCTGACTAGAAGAAAATGTATCAAGACCTAAATTCCACCATTCCTCCTAGAACAGCACAGGCTTTTGCCAGCCACTCTCTCCAATGAGAAAAAAGGCTCATGTTCTAACCACATCCCAGCAATTTGTGCACCCAGGCTGCACATGAAACGGTCAACATTTACCATTCACGAGGGCGACAGAAAGGGCTGCGTGTTCATTGGCACCAGACGGCGATCTCCTTCAGTCCGTCTGTACGAACCTACTTTACCTCTGAGGAGACTCTGATCTTACAATTCTACAAGAAGTACGTATAAAACAAGCACTTTAAAAACCAACCACTTTTGGGGCATCTGGGTGGCTCAGTCGTTAAGCATCTGCCTTCGGCTCAGGTCATGATCCCAGAGTGCTGGGATCGAGCCCCGTGTCGGGCTCCCTGCTCAGCAGAGAGCCTGCTTCTCCCTCTCCCTCTGCCTGCTTCTTGGCCTACTTGTGCTCTCTCTATCTCTCTGTCAAATAAATAAATAAAATCTTAAAAAAAATAAAAAATAAAAAAAATAAAAACCAACCACTTTTGATAAATCAGAATAAATTTAGGGTCAGTAAAATTAGACCCTTTGCTTCATATAACTCCAATCTCATCAGACCATCGATCTTTGCTTTAAAAAGACTCCTCACAGCTCTGAGCTGTCCTCATGTGGACTCGACACCCCTGGTGGGCATTCGAGGCCCCTGGTGAGCCTTCCGTCCTCCCCCTCTAACTGGGCCCCTCAGATTCGCCTCATCTCACACTCCACGGCCACAATGACTGACAGGCACAGTGCCTCTGATGGGCAGCCCTGGCTTATCCCTTTCCTCCCAGTACCCTTCCCTGACGTTGCCCACCCTCCCTGCTATTCACTTGGACTGAGTGGAGATGACACAGCCCAGGAGCTGCCCCATTCTGCCCCCTCCATGCAGGTCAGGAGCCTCTCCTTGGGCTCCCTCACACCCACTCTTACCACAACACAGACGGTATCGTCTGGTCACTAGGAAAACCATCAATCCCTCGAGGGCAGGGAGTGAATCTAGTCATCATCTGTAGCCAGCGTCTACGCTGACACTGAAACAGAACAGGCACTCAAATGTTTGCTGAATGAACCGATCCCCTCTCTACCCTGAAGGCAAGACTTGGCAACACAAGAGAATGCATTCCAAGAAATCTGGTAGAAGTGACCTGTGGGAGGTTCCAATGGAAAACGGCCACTCTAGCAAACTGCTTCCACAAGGACCAATTTAGAACAACTCCTCACTTTGGCCTAATTTATCAGGGCAACTTTCTCAAGCAGCCTGAACTAGTGCTGGACCGCAGGCTCCTAGGACAGGCCCACATCTCATTCATTCATCTCCAGAGTCTTGGTACCAAATGCCCAACACGGGTTTTGGAATGGGTGGCTCATACTCTATTGGGCAAGAGCATCCATCCCTTTTTCTATTTAGGGATGCTTCAGGGAGGGGGAGATGCTCCTGGGAAGAGGGAGGGAAGGGAGAAGAATCTCTGGAAAGGCCAGCCAGAACATAAAAGTCCAAGTCCTTACAGTGGCGTATGAGGCCCTACATGGTCTGATTGCTTCTCTCTATCCTCACCTCCTTCCCCAGTCCCCTCGCTCCTTCTGCTCCAATCCTACCGGCTGCTTGCAGGTCCTTAAAGCCCAGGCACATTCCCACCTCAGGTCTTTGTTCCTTCGAGCCTCACTCCCTCACTTTGTTTGGGTCCTACTCCAATAACGCCTAAGCAGGGAGGCCTTTCCTTGGATCCTGTTCCTTCTTTCCCCACTTCCCATCTCTCTGGCTTGGCGTTCTTTATTTATGTTTTCCTGCTTTATTTTTTTCTATAACACTTAACACTGCCTGATATAATGTACATATGTTTACTTGTTGACGATCCCATGATCCCACTAGAATGCAAGCCCCATGAGAACAGGAACTTCGTTTTGTTCTGGGCCGTATCCCTAACACCAAGAATGGCACCTGCTGTACATCTGTGGAATGAAGGGATGGCTGGACGAATTAGTACCTCAAGCTACTAGATACACAAGGCACAAGGTTCTAATAGAACCCGATGGGGGGGATCAAAGCTCTATTTAAGGAGCTCTAAATAAGATTGGAGAGGGAAAGGAGCTAACATTTCTTTGAGGAAGAAATTATCTCCTTTGATCCTGATCACAAGCGTACAACATAGGGCATATTGTCCCCATCTTACTGGTGGGGAAACAGAACCTCAGCAATTTAAAATGATTTCAGCAAAATCATGGAACTAATAAATAGCAGGACTGAGATTTGAAATCAGGTCTGATTCCAAAAGCTCTTCTCTTTCCTCTGGATTATGCTGTGGCCTGGTGGCCACCCTAGGAAAAGAAACCATGAGACGAAGAAAGGAAAGGAGCACAAGATAATCCTATCGCCCCCAAAGAATGAGAGTGTGGTATTAGGAACAAGTCTAGGATAAAATGATCCTGGGCACTTGGACTGGAAACCACCTGAGAAATCTCCTGGTCTTACCTTCTGTGTTATGCTCAGCTACATGAAATGCTTTTGCTTTTAGTTTTCAAGGGAATTCAAGATATCTAGATGCAGAAGAAGAGCTTTAGGACAGAGGACAGCAGAAGGGAATGCCGGCAACTGGAGAAAGATGAACAGGTGTGTGGCCATCTCAGGGTATGGGCATCTCCTTCATGACTCCTGATCTTGTCAGAGTGGGTGCCCTGGGCCAGCTTAAGGAACTGTGCTAGAACACTAGCATCCAGGGTGCTGAGCCCCTCAGTAGATCTTTAGTCATTTGGGAGGTGTGTCAGCTCATGTCAGGTCCAACTTCAATGAAGAAGTTCAGGGAGGTGTGGCCCAGTCCTGGCAGGTAAGAAGAAAAATGTCCATAATGGATTGGGAGGAGGTGACAGAGGAGGGAGGTAGGAACAACGAACAGGCAGTAAGGCCCGGCAACCCGCGGCTGGAACAGCGCGGTGGTCTTGGATGATAACTGCACAAACGGAAAATGTCTCAAAAAAAAACGTTATAATGAGTGCAACGCAAGCCAGACCTCTGGCACGAGACCCAAATTCCATCTCGGGTTTGCTACTAAAGGGTGTCTCCTGTTCACTTAAGTCTGCATGACCAGGATGGACAGAGTGGAACCTGGATTATTCTTCATCTCAGATGAATTCTGCACAGAACAGTAACCTAGAACTACAGCTCAAATCTGCTCTCCCCTGCCTGTAGTTCTAAGCTACTCTACTCCACGCCTCAGCATTCACCAGACCCAGGATAACAACAGCTCCCACTCAGAATGCAGTTGTAGAACCCAGGGACCTTTAACTACTTCAAAACTATATCCTTGGTATTTTTTTAGTTTTTTGTTTTGTTTTTTCCCCCCTTTTATGTGTATGTGGTGTTAGGAGGCATGACTTCTTCTTTTTTTTTTTTTAATGTAAATTCAATTAGCCAGCTTATAGTACATCATTTGAGGAAGCATGACTTCTAATCAAAGATGACGAATCTGGTAAAATGACTACCCTTCATACTTGCAAGTATTCTAGAAGCATGCATATCACATATTCTCTCCACCAACCATGCTGATTATCACTGTGCTGTCTGCTATAACCAAAGTCAGTTGTTTCTTACCTGGAGTTCTCCTGTGTGATTCAGCTTCACCAGTCCAGGCTGATGGGACAAAATAGCTGAGCAAGCTGGACAAGGCAAGTCTGGCTCCCAAATCAAGGCTGTGGCCCCCTAGAGTCCTGTTGTTTCTCTGTCCTCAATTGAGTGATGATAATCTGCTAAAAGGGAATGCAAGTCATGTTACTTTGAGAGGCCATTTCCTGTTCTCTTCTAGAAATAATCCATTTGTTAAGGAGAACAGAGAGAATACCAGAATTACAGATGACCGGGGCTACAAGAAACTGATGCAATCACCACTTGTGTAATGTTTTCATTTTGTAGTTGGGGAAACTGAGGCTCAGAAGCAAACAGCCTCATTCAAGGATTCAGCCACTTGCAGAATTCAAATTGAATATGTCTCTGACTCTCTGGCCTTTGGAATTTTTTAAAAAGTAGCTTCATGGTCAGGCTGACTTCTCAAACAAGTGGTCATTGACCCTGGTTGGGAAGTCTTTTTTTTTTTAAAACAGATTTTTCAAGAAGGGAGGTGGGACTTTTTCCAGATTTCTGCTGTTTTTGTGGGTTTGCCCCTAGGAGCTAAATAAGTGAAAACAGGCCACCTCAGGCCTGTGGTTGGGATTGTTCTATTTCCCATCAGAAAAATATTGTTATGGAATAGCAGGCCCCAGGAGCACAGTGGTGGGTGGGCTTTGTTTTTCAATGATTTATGCCTGGCCAGTAGATCGCTCGTCTGTCTTTCTCTCTCTCTCTCTCCACGTTTCAGGAAAACACAGTAACAGATATGGACCCTCCTCCCAGGGCTATCATTTATTATGTGATTTTTTTTCTGGCTACTGTAGATTTGAACAGCCACTCCCCTGTGCAGAAAACCAAAACCCAAGAGGGGATCTCACATTTATTCAGCAAATAAGATCTGCCAGGCCTACCATATGAATCTTACAGATACATTTTCCTGATCTGTCCTCAAAAATTCCCTATGAGCCACCCATAACTCCATTTTTCCAAAGGGCTAGGGAACCGAGTTTCAGAGAACCAGAATGATCTGCAGAGTCATAAGGAGAATAAAGTGCAGAACCAGAAATAAACTCCTATCAAACTCACTCATCAGTGTTTTGTCCATCTAAACTGGACTTGAGTTATTCGGTCCAAACACTAGCAGTTGTCTTATTTTTCCAGTGCTTTCGCTTGAATGCGGGAGAAAGTTCTTTGGAAGCTATGAATGGTTGCAAGGACATGAAGGATTCCTCTTGTTAGATTCTCTCTCAGACAGAGGGCTCTAAAGGCCAGGCTTCCTGCTGGGCCCCCAGCAGAGGCTCCAGTGCCCCAGAGAACCCGAGCCTGGCCCTGGCTGTCAGCAGCGAGAGAGGGCCCATCAGGAAATCATGGTTATCTACACTCTGCGCTTTGTTCCTGTTCTCAGACAACAAGGGACAGGGCTGGAGAGCCAGGCTAGGGGGTGGAGAAAGAGGAAGAAAAAACAGGAAGTGAAAGCGGGGGGAGCGGGGGAGGAAGGAAGGAAATGATATGGAAAACACAGCAACTCTGAAAAGTCCTTGGCCTGATGAGAAAGTGAATCCTGAGCCGGCATTTGTGAGGCTGGCCCTGCATTTTGTGAAACCGGGTCTCGAAGGTAAAGGGGGAAGGAGGTTTGTCTCCTCTGGATTTGGGGTTGAGTTTGTAAATTCCCATCACAGAGCACAGCCTGAGGAAAAGGGAGCCCTGACACAGGGGCTGTTTCCTGTGCACTTGGGTGTAGACTGTGAAGAAGGTGAATTTCTGAAGAAGGATCCGGGGGTAAGACTGCATCTCTCACCTCTTGCTGGATGTGCCACAGAAGGACCTGGAAACTAGAGAGAAGAAGTTGAAGTGACCAGGTCTCGGGGACACGGTCCCATCCCCACTGCTTTCTCTCTCAAACACCCTCAAAATTAAAATCCATTTTCCGTGTATATGATAGGGACTTGACTGGCCCAGCCAAAATCCCACTTTCTTCCACCACAAAACTAAGAGCGTCAAGCCAGTAGAACGCTAGGTCTTTGCCAGACTCTGACTCTCTGGTACTTCCAGAATGTTCTTCTACCCATGTTGTCCCCTCAAAAGTCCCCCAACTCCCACTGTGCATCATGAAGGGCACGGTCACCTGGTTAAGTTGACAACCACACAAACAAATAACGCTAATCATAACCTAATCGTACCGCAGAGCTAATACTGTTAACACTTTCTAGCGTCCTGATGGGGACCAAGAAGGGGTGGGTAATGTGGAGCCCTCGGACAGGCAAGCCCAGTCCCACCCACGTTAGCAGTTCCCAAACTGACTGTGCATCTGGAGAAGCTAACAGAAAGTACAATTCCGTCCTGGAGTAGTGCTCAAAGCTTCTGGAAAGTTTTGATATCACCATCCTGGCTCCGGTCCACGGACCAGCATTTGGGTAACTTACGATCCTATCTGGCCCCCAGCACACCCGACCTCCTTCCATCCTACTGATTTGGTCACAGAGGCCCTCCCAGGGAGGGGCTCACTCTGAGGATCTGCCCTCAACTCTGTAAATTACTCCCCCACCATCCAAACAAACACAGAGCAACACAAAGTAAGCCTATCTTTGAGAGGAGTCCAAGCTTTTTGAAGTGATGGCTGGTAGTTTCCTGTTTGAGTCACCCATGGGCCAGATGTCCCTCAGAGAGAACAGAGGTCAGGCAGGGAAGGACACTTACAACTCCCACCTCAGGTCCCCACAAGCCGCGCAAGCTCACACAACCCCAACGCTGAGGGGCTTCTGTCGCCAGCAGCGTGGACTGTGGCCAGAGCTGTGGCCACATCCCTCGGCTCCATCTGAGACCATCAGGAGCCCTCGCTTCTGCAGCACCTGGCAGCCAGCAGAACACTTTTCATTACCTCATTCTGGGTCATTTTTTAGAGGGGTAATTGCCCCCATTTTGAAACTGGGGAAGCTGAAATCCAGAGACATGAAATGACTTATCCAGGGTCACACCACAGAACCAGGACTATGGCAGGCACCTCCTGACCTCCAGTCTACAACCTGTGACATTTCCTCCACACCCTGTGTCCCTGCCCCATTCAGTGGGGGCGCTGAGACCTCAGAATGGCTGTGTGTCCTCCACTTTGAACGGCTCCGGAAGTGAAAGGGCAGGGCAGGGGCAAACCAAAGAGAAGGCAGACCATGGTGAGAAGGCCAAGCATGGGTGGGACCCATTCCCACTATCCAGGCTGAGCAGGTAAGGACTCAAAAGCCCCCAGGGGGAGCGTGCTGCCTAGAGTCCCAGCTAACCAGCAGCAGAGCCTAGACTCGGATCAGGAGACCTCCCTGCAGCCTCCTTCCCACAGCACCAAGAGCACCAGCCAAGCCGAAGAAATAGGAGCAGGCAGGATTTTACATAATAAAAATAGCTCCCATTCAGCAGGTGCCTACTGGGCATCAGGCGTTCTTAAGCTTAGTGACCCCTGACACCTCCCAGCAACCACACGAGGGACGCATCACTCTTGCCCCTTTTTACAGATAAGGAAACTGACGTCCAAGGGACTCAGCTTTGGAGGGGTAGGTAGAGCCAAGGTTTCAATTCAGGCAGTCTAGGTGGAGTTTATGCTCTCAACCACTAGGTAATCCTCGCTTTCAGAGGAAAGAAAGAAAGAGAGAAAGAAAGAGACAAAGAGAGGAAGAGAGGAAGGGAGGAAGGGAAAGAGAGAGAAAGAGAGAGAGAGAGAGAGAGAGAGAGAAAGGGCGAGGCATGAGGAAAGGCAAATTAGTGGAAAGAGCCAGGGAATAAAGCAAGGACCCTGGGAACAGAGGACAGCTTCATGCAAGAGGCACAGGAAGGGAGGAAACTCCCCAGGTAGAGAACACTGAGAGGTGCTTCGCAGGCCCACCCAGGAATCTGGACACTGCCCACTTTTGGTTGGCACCCCCCGTCAACTGGCACCACTAAATGACATTCTGGCCTTGGTGTTTACACAGCGCTATTCACGGGAGGAGGAAGTGGGCTAGGCTGAGGAGGGCCAGCAAGGAGAGTCATCAGGGCGGGTGGAAGGATGATGATATCTTGGGAACCTATCTTCCGTGTCACAGAGGGATGGATCCACTGGGCAGGAGCGCGAGTGAGACTCTGCCGGAAATCCTTGCCTTGAACAGTGCGCATGCTCCCAGGGACACTAGGTTCTGGGGATGCTACTTGCTTTCAGTCTCACAAAGATCCAGGGAGCAGGGCAGGACAGGGATTATCTCTCACCATGTCACAGACGGAGAGACTAAAGCCAAAATAATAACAGTCATGAAATAATAATAATACCAATAATAATAATGGCAATGCCATATGTTGGTAGCTTATTGTGTGTCAGGAAATAAGCACTTGTTGACATAGGCTATGTCATAATGACACCGACTGTTGAGTCCGTAGGATTATTCTCAATTTATAGTTGAGATAAGCTAAGTAGTTTCCTCAAGATCAAAAAGCCAGCAAGTTATGAGAAAGGATCTCAACCGCTATCTCTTTGACATTCTGGCCCATGAATTCACCTCGAAGCCACGGGTGCTATGAGACGGTGACGTGCCTTAGTCACACCGTCCAGGGGTGATCACCCACAGCCAGCTTTGGAGCTGTCAAAGCACACAGGTACCGGGTTTTTATTCAAATATATCATCCACACCATGTCTCTACTAAGTGCACATACAAGGAGACACGCAATTAGGGTGACCACGTGATTTACCGGCCAAACCCAGATCCTTCCGAGAGTGAAAAGGGGATTATTAATAATGCCTCTGGGACAACAGACATTGAGCAGGAGCGTCCCAGGCGCACAAGACATCTGGTCAACCCTAATATAATCCACAGCCCCGTGAGGCGGGTTATTTTTACGTCTAGTTGTGTTGGACTCTCCTGGATGATCCCCTGCTTTCCAATCCACGCAAATGCCCCTTTGCAACCATTCACTCTCCTTTGCTCAGCAGAACGCCTTCCAAATCTGCTGGGCTCATAGGCCTTACATGTAAGAAGGCTGATGTAACTAGATTATAAAGCAGTTGTACTATGATTCAAGAAGCAAGGCGTGACGAGTTTCAGCAATATATTTTAAAAGGACCATTGGGTTCCTTGAGCCCTCACACCCAGAACCTGAATGTGCAGGTGTTCTGATAGCCAGCCAGTCCCCCAAATGTGAGGGTTCAGGGGCTCTCCTCTACAGAGCAGCCTAAGGCAGCAGGACGGCAACCAGGAGGGAAACAGCCACCCAGCCTCACTGGAGAAACTGAGGTCCACCGACAGGGTGCAAGACCTACTTCCTCAGGGACAGCATTGCCCCTGCCCTGGGGGGTGCCGAGCTGGAGCCTTTGGAAAGGAAGGCCTGCTTAAGAATCAGGCCATAGCGGGTTCTCTGAAGAGACCATTTCCGGCATTCATTTAATCAAGGAACATCACAGCGCTTGTAGTCCAGTGATTTCTGCGGGCTCTAGAGACGCGCACAGGGCTGAGGAAGCCTACCTACGCCTGAAGGGGCTGCTCTCAGAGGCACCGGCCCCAGGCCTCATCCTGCAGTAACACAGACAGCAATGCCTGTTATCTGCTTCCTGTAGGAGCTTCTGCAAGTGATGATATCTGATTAATAGGTGAGACCCTTTTTTCTAAATTAGGTCACATTCACAGGTTGTGGGGGTTAGGGTGTGGACCACCAATAAACCCACTACTGCGATTGGTACTATCATTACTACTATTAATATGATTGTTAATGCCATCAGGGGATCCCTGAGTTCTAGAAAAGGGGAGGGACTTGTCTATTGCCACCCAGCAGGTAGGCAGAGAAGCCAGGACTGGACACAGTTCTCCCGACTGATTCCAGTTTCTTGCATCTTGGCATGTAGCCTCTTGTGCTGGGAACACAACCTGGGAGCAGGCTGGAGTCCAGATGGTGATAGCCCAGAGGGTCTGGGGCAATCCTAGACTGTCAGAGGTCAATGAGTGGATGATCCGGTGAGGGGACCAATGCATGGCACTCATTTGCATTGTGCACTGACTATGTGCCAGGCCCTGTGCTGCACATCACGTGGCCCTCCTGGAAATGGCTGTGCTCCCCTTAGCCTCATCATTCAGGTAAGGACTTAGAGAGCAACTCAGAGAGGCTGAGTGAGCAGCCAAGGTTGACAGTGAGCTGGCGGGGGCGGGGGGCAGGGGTACACCTCTGAGCCCAAGTTCAATCTCTAACACCGCATGCTACAGCTCACAGCTGGTGCATCTGACATAGGGTGAGAGGGCCATCGCCAGTGGCAGTGACAGGTGGTGGCAGAACCAGGACATGAGCCTGGGTCTCTACTCCCGAGCTCACATCTGTTCCATTTCCAGGGTCATGGCTTAACATCTGTTCACCATCTCTGTCATACCTCAACAGCCCTAAGGTAAATGCCCCCCATGTGGATGGCAGGAGGACACCAGCTTAATTGGCTGGACCCGTCAGAAAACTCTGCCCAGTTTCTCAAGAAGTTCACATCTCACTCTTTGCACACCACCACTTCAGTGGTTCCCTCCTCTTTGAGAAGAAGGCATTTTATAGTGTTGATCACATCAACCAGAGGTCCTCCTCTGGGGTGGACGGGGGGAGACACTTCTTAAATTGAATGGGGCCAGTGTCCTCCCCCTGACGACCCCGAATTTGTCATAAAATTAAATCCCAGACAACAGGGGAATTTTCACCTTTCCTCCTCCCTTCCTGGGCTGCAACCATAGGATTGCTGCCTTTCTGGAAGGAAAGGGGCACAACCTAACAGGTTTGAGGCATCAACAGCTCACAGCTGCCTTGTCTCCACAGGCAGGAAGGAATAAGAAAGAGAGACAAACAGTCCAGCCTGCAGAGGCCATGCCTGACCATCCCCAGTGACACAAGCCAGGAGGCCGCCTTGATGTAGCAGGAACGTTTTATAGGCGGTCAAGGAAACCTAGGTCTACTCCCAACTTGGCCTTGGCTGGGCAGTGTGACCTTTACTTAGTCACTGCTTCTCTCTGATCTTCAGATGGAAAGTCTATTAAATGCAGATCTTTCAGCAATATACACCAGCAGCCTCTTTGGGCCACTGTGAAGATCAAATGAGCTTTGTCTTCTAAAACATCAAAGCTACTTATGTTCATGGTTTCTTTCTGCCACTGGACAGGGAGCTGGTTAAGGGGGGGGGGCGGGCTGTCTTACTTATCTTTATAGGGTAGTTATAACTCCAGGGTCCTGCAAAAATGGCAAGTATCAATAGTTGAATTTGTAAAATCTGGCTTCCTTGAAGGCTCAGCGTGGCTGGGGAAGAAGGAAAGTGGTAGCGGAGACAGCAGGAAAAGAGACTGGTGTCAGGCTGTGAAGGACTTTATCCGCACTGGTGTTTCCTGTGATGCTGACCATGGGTTAGGACATCAGATACGTTTTAAGTGTTAGTGGGAGGATGAGGTTGTGGTAAGAGCCTGGGGTCTCGAGCCCATCAGTTGTGAACTATAACTTCTTTGCACCTTGGCCTCTCTGTCTGTCCATTTCAGAGTTGTTAGGGTTACCCAACACTAAAAGTGACCAATGCTGTACTTGGCCCCTATGTGAACTTTAGCAAATATAACTGCTCCTAAATAAGTGGGAAAAACTGAACTGAACGATGAGAGTAAATGATTGCTCTGAAGTTCAAGGCCAGGGCTGCCCAGGAGTGAGAAACTAAGAAATGGTGCTTTGGCCAGATTGCACTGAGCACAATCTGAAAGCCAATCTGGCCGGAGTCATTTGCTGTCCAATTTCCCGACGACTGGAGTGTTCCGGCATTCTGTGCAAACATCTGCAGCCTTCACACTCCCAGTGCCACATGCATCTCCCACAGCCAACGCCACCCGAGTGCCACAAACCACCTGTGAAATCCCCACCAGCCCCTGGCCTACAACAACGGAGGGCACTTTTTTTTTTTTAATATTTTATTTATTTATTTGACAGAGAGAGACACAGCAAGAGAGGGAACACAAGCAGGGAGAGTGGGAGAGGGAGAAGCAGGCTTCCCGCTGAGCAGGGAGCCCCACGTGGGGCTCGATCCCAGGACCCTGGGATCATGACCTGAGCCGAAGGCAGATGCTTAACGACTGAGCCACCCAGTCGCTCCAACAGAGGGCACTTTTTTTTTTTTAAGATTTTATTTATTTATTTGACAGAGAGAGACACAGCGAGAGAGGGAACACAAGAGGGGGAGTGGGAGAGGGAGAAGCAGGCCTCCCGCTCAGCAGGGAGCCCCATGTGGGGCTCGATCCCAGGACCCTGGGATCATGACTTGAGCCAAAGGCAGACGCTTCACGACTGAGCCACCCAGGCGCCCCAACAGAGGGCACTTTTTAGGCAGCCTGTGTTGGGTGTTTTATAGAAACAGCACTTTTGCCATGAGACCGAAGGGAAGCAAAACACTGTGGGTTGAGAAGCTAGTGAACTGGGCTCCCGTCTCTGCTTTAACCCCAAATCGCTAAGACATTGGGCAAGTCACTCACTGCCACTGGTATAATGAAGTCCTTGGAACTTGGGACTCTTGATGTCTCGAACAGCCCATCAATGGAGCCCATCAATGCAGTTAAGAGCCTAACCTAGGATATATACTGCCATTTGAGAAAGTGATTTTCTTACAAGGCAGGCCTCTGCTAAACTACTGTGCAAATGGATCCCCTCCTGCGGAATGGCCGAATCCAAATCCAAATCCAACAAAGATACACCGAGGTCTAGAGGGTGTCTGGTTTCTGTCCTCGCGCTACCAATTCCTGACGGTTCCACCCGGGGTGAGTCATTTTCCCTTCTGAGCCTGTTCACTCACGTGAGCCTCAGAGGTTATGCTACCTGGCTCGGGCCATTTCCCAGAAAACTCTTGTTTCCTGACGCTTCATGGGAAGCCCCAGTCTCAGTTACCTTGGACACTGTGAGGCTGGCCAGCCTTCACCTCGTGGACAGGGACAGACACACTGTCATGAAACTGACATGCGTTTCCATCCTTCTTAGTAAGGGCAGAGGGTCACAGTAAACACGGCGGCGAATGATGGAGAACGTACCTGCGACAGCTGGGAGACGGCTTATCGCGGGGGACCATGGTCACCCTGGCCTAGGCAGACAAATACTGGGGACTGCGAAAGCACGACAGCACAGCTACCCCCTTCCTGGGCCCCCCGCCACGAGGCAATCAGGAGCCATCCATCAGCATTCAGTGCGGCCTTCATCCTCAAGACTCAGAGGGTCGGCGCCTTCCTCAACAGCATAGGGCTGGGGTGGGGGGCGAGTGTATGCACCCCTCGTCAGGGTCCCAGGCACCCCACACCTCGCCAAAGGCAAAATAAGCAAGTAGGAGTTGCAGACAGGAAAATGCCTGGGATCTAGGCCCTATAGAAGCTGAAAACAAGAAAATACGCTTTTCCTGTGAGGCCCACTGTGTTCTAACAGAATCTACTTTCCTAAGCTTAGCGTTCAGGTCCCTCCATCAACGGGTCCTTTATATCGCCATCCTTTACACAAATTCTCAGTTTAAGCCCAATGTGATTGACTGCAGTTTTGTGGTTTTCTTGCCCTGTTCTGCAGCCTCAGACTTATACTTCCATTACATCTCCATTCTTCCAAGTCAGCAGCGGCCTCACCTCCTCCAGGAAGTCTTCTCTGATACTCTGCGACCTCTCCCTTGTCTGAACTCTCATAACATTTTCTGTCTGTGCCACTCCACATTAGTGCCCATGCAGGGCTTCCACACTTTTTTTTTTTTTTTAAAGATTTTTCTTTATATATTTGACAGAGAGAGACACAGCGAGAGAGGGAACACAAGCAAGAGGAGTGGGAGAGGGAGAAGCAGGCTTCCCGCGGAGCAGGGAGCCCGATGCGGGGCTCGATCCCAGGACCCTGGGATCATGACCTGAGCTGAAGGCAGATGATTAACGACTGAGCCACCCAGGCGCCCCAGCTTCCTCACTTTTTGACTGGATGGTTGTACCACCCCCTAACTGGTTTCATCCTGCCTGAACTCTGGCCCTGTGCTCTGCAGAAAGAACTTTCTAAAGCACACTTCTGATGATGCGTCTTCTCTTTAAGCACTTCTCACAGACTTCAGGATAAAATCCCAATGCCACATCATGCTCCTACCCTTCCCGTGGGGCTACCCACATTCTAGTCACACTGACTACTTCCCAGGGTTATGTAATGAGGTGGTACCAAAGTTGGGATGAGAACCCAGGTTTTTCGATAACCCAGCTGAGGGTTCTTCCCACAGTCCCAGCTCCCCCAGGTCTAAGGCTAGACCAGAGAGAAGGAGCGTACGGCACTGAACAATGGCCAAGGTGAAAAAGCCAAGACCAGCGAAATCCTTAGGCCTGATGAGCTTACACTATTATGACAACCAGCCCAATCCTTCAAGCAACTGAGTAGGTGAGGCTCCCGACATAAGCTAGTTCCCCTTTCACAGGTGTGGAAACTGAGGCTTGCAGAAGTCAAAATTCATATCTGGACTAAAACTCTAGCCTACTCCCTACTCCCATTCCCCCAGAATGGTATGTCCAATAGCCCTGTGGCCATCACTACCTTGTACCTCCAGGTACCTCGCACTCAATATGACTGATGTTGACTAACAGCCCTCAGCTCCTGCTCAGGAGTTGATTCAATCCAGGAGATCCCACTGACGAGCTCCATAAGCTTTCTGCTCTAAGACCAGAGCTGCCTGCTTCTGCAGCTCCTTAGGTGGAAAGATTGTGAAAGCAAATGTTGATTTAACAGGAGAGGGAGAAAATTCCACTCTAACTGTTCTGTACTTATCCAAAGAGGTGATCAAAGCCCTCGCCAGGCTAATGCTTCCCCATGGCACCTCCCAGTATAAGTGCATCTGTTGATGGGGAAGAGGGAGAGGGGTAGAAGAGGTCCAGAAGAGAGCAAAGCTATCTGAACAGAAGCACACGTGGGCCCAGTGGCATCCTGGAGCCTGCTGCACCAGCCGACCAGAGCCAATTATGCGTGTCTCCTCCCACCTCCCGGGTCAGGGATGTCTTTTGAGAAGAAACCAGCCATGGTGGGTGTACTTGTACTATGACATTGGTAACCACTCCTAATCAGGTTTGCTTTGTTTTTGCTTTTCCCAGAGAATCAGTTACTACACATCTCCAGCACACTGAATGGATCCATAAGGACGACACTGGGTTGGGAAGACAGGAGACTTAAATTATAACCTTAGCTCTTTCCCTGACTCACCGTTTGATAGGCAAGTCTTCCCTTCCTGGCCCCCAATGACCTCAGCTATGAAAGGGGAGCAAAAATCCTTACGCATAACTTATATAAACTAGGACAATGGACAGAAGGGTGTTTGGGTAAGTGTAAAGTCTGAAGATGTATTTGGCAATGTCTGTGGACATTTTTGGCCATCCCAGCTGGAGGTGTGTGGTGCTCCTGGCACCCAGGGTAAGCCAGGGATGCTGCTGAACCTCCTACAAAGCCCCGGAGAGTCTCCCACAATAAAGACGTATTTTGCCCAAAGTGTCAGCAGTGCTGAAGCTGAAAAACCCTGATGGGAGATATTCAAACACAGTGGCCCTTTCAAGTTCCCTAAACACTGGCACCTGGGAGAAACGTGAAGGGGACTTGGGTCAGTTCACAGGAACCCTAGACAGCCGATGGGTGTGGAACACTGTGATGCAGGAGACAGGGAGAGAGGACCAGAACAAGATGCGGTTCCGGGCACAAGGTATGGGCTCAATAATGGATTGTGGGAAAAGCAACTGGGTCTGAAACCATGATGTGCTCCTTCCCGAAAGCCCACACTCCAGTGCGCGTGTGCACACCCTCCCCTGCAAGGTGACACCAGGTGGAAGAATGTAACTAACACAATTTCAGCTCCTCTGGGAGGGAAATGGTGTCCAGTTCCAGCCCTGGAGACTCGGGTTAGACAAATAATCACCAGTCTGGCAATCACAGCAGCCGTGGTCAGAAGAGCAACTTTATTTATTTATTTATTTATTTATTTATTTATTTATTAAAGATTTTATTTATTTATTTGACAGAGAGAGACACAGCGAGAGAGGGAACACAAGCAGAGGGAGTAGGAGAAGGAGAAGCAGGCTTTCCTGAGGGCAGGGAGCCAGATGTGGGGCTCGATCCCAGGACCCTGGGATCATGACCTGAGCCGAAGGCAGACGCTTAATGCCTGAGCCACCCAGGCGCCCCAGAAGAGCAACTTTATTAAAGTCACTTTCTAATAGGAGTTGAAACAACTTGAAAGGTGCGGTTTTCAACCCTCCTCTGGGGAGGCAATTGTTAAAAACACACAGCAGGCAGCCTTGCTTTCGACACATTCAGAAACCACTTTTTTTTTAAGACAATCCTTTTATCCCTTCTACCACATGGGATTGCAAATGCATTTAGCACAAGCCACCGGAAGCGGAAAGGGTGTTGGGTAAGATCTACTCCAGGCTTGCGCCCACCATGGGGAGCCGCAACTGAATCAGCCGGGGTGGGCACAGCTCAGACACTCACAGGGAAAAAAGCCACGGCGGGCCACACATCAGCTGTCCCTGAGCTTCTGGGGCCTGGAGTCCATGGGGCCTTGGGGCCAGGCTTAGCCACAAGCCCTGCCTGGAAGGCCCCCATGAATCTCCCAGCCCCCTGTCCCTGCACTGGGAGAGGCGGCCGATTTCTCAAGGAGGAGAGATGGCAGGACAGAGGACCTCCCTCCGTGTCTCCCTGAAGATCTGAATCTGACCATAAAACAGATATCTGACTCACAAAGCCCTTTAATTAAAAGCCCAAGGGTTCAGAGCTAATTCTAGATGTGGCAGGACCCAGTGGCTTCTCAGGCACCAGAGCTGCGAGCAGAATAATGAGGGTAATTTGGCCCTTCCTGGTCTGTGAATGACAACCCACTCAACTATAAATTAGACTCACAGGATGCCAGAGCTGGAAGCCACCTGGGCAACTGTCTGCTCTCCCCCTGCACCTTATGGACGAGGAGCTGGAGGCCCAGGGGAGAGGATGGGCTGCCCCAGGCCCGCTGCCAAGTTTGGTACTGACTCTCGGGCAGATGCAGTTTTTTGGGTTTTTTTTTTTTTGAGTGCCCAGAAGATGCTCTTGTTCAGGTCTCTATACTAAACTCCAAGGCTACTTGGAGCTCAGGCTAGTTACAATCCAGGCAGAATTCACACATGGGAGTAGAACAGCTTCAGGGAAAGAAATTTCAAAACCACTTACTGAGAACCAGCTCTTTCCTTGGTTGCGCGTGGCCTTTTCCACCCCTCATCTCTCATTCATTTCTCACATCCACACCCTGACAACATGGTCTCATTATGCCCGTAATGGAGATAAGGCAACCCAGGCTAAGAGAAATAAGAAAACGCGTGGAAGGCCAAACAGAGCTAGTGATTTTTCTTTTGTATTCTGATGCTTGTGCCTTGAACAAATTCTTTTCTTTTCTTTTTTTTTAAAGTCATAATATCTAAAGCAACACTAGGATGACTTTCTTCCTCAGTAATGGTAAAATCATTTTGCTATATATATTTTTATTTATTTATTTATTTGACAGAGAGAGACATCAAGAGAGGGAACACAAGCAGGGGGAGCTGGAGAGGGAGAAGCAGGCTTCCCACTGAGCAGGGAACCTGACGTGGGGCTCGATCCCAGGACCCTGGGACCATGACCTGAGCCGAAGGCAGACCTTAATGACTGAGCCACCCAGGTGCCCCATTTTGCTATATTTTTAATAATCTGATTTATTGGAGTGGAAGTTGGACTTTTTTCATGCTCAATAGTTTGAATATCTTTTAGGTACCAAGTACTTTACAAAATAAGCTCTTGTTATTAAAAAATAGCTTCATACAACATCTCTTCCCTCATTTTACTGAGACAGATACAAAGGCTCAGAGCATTTAGGTCAATTTCCCGAGATCACACAGATTGCCCCCTCATGGCAGGAGTGGGATTCTCACGCAGGTCTGTCTGTCTGAATCCTGTGTTCCTTCTACCCTAACAGCCTGCTTCTCCCCCAGTGACTTCGTTGACTCAGTGCTAGATCAAACACCACAGATCCTGCAGACTAACCTTCCCAAGTGTGTCAGCTGGGCACAGTACAAAGGCCTGGGTCAGGGGAGGTGATAAATGGGACAGCAGTGGTGACTTCATCTTGGGGTCTGAAAGCAACCACACACCTGAACGGTACACAGGACAGTCATCGAACCCAGGCTGGCGGGCTGACTCCTTGCTTGGGGTGCATCCAGAGGGACAGGGACGGGAGGAAGAATCCCACCAAGGCCCACCCTGCAGCCTACTTCTACCTTCCTGAATTTTTTTCCACTCTGGGGATGAAGATTCTGAGAGCAAAGTGTGGTGCCTCACTCATGTTCGCTAGTAACTCCTGAACTACCAGAAAAGATAAACACATGAAACGACAATTAAGATACGGTGTTGCGGTTGCTGCAATGGGAAGTGACAGTAATGGATGACTAACCCACACGGTGGGAATCTGGGGGATGAAGGCTTCACAGGAGGACCTGCACTGAGTCTGGAATCCACCCAGAACATAGCCATGAAAATGAGGAACATGCAAAGGAGAGTGGGAAGAGAGGGTTCTGGGGCTCGGGTCACAACAAGGCAACACATATGGACAGAAATGATGAGGCTCTGGAAGTAAGGAACTCCATGCGGTGGGGTATGGCCGGGATGTAAGAACATGATGGGGTGCAGCGGGAGGGAAGCCTGAACAGAAACTCGAGGCAGGGGCTGAGCTAGAAGACAGAGTACCAGCAAAGCCTCGTAAAGGAATCTCCCCTCCGAATGGGAGCTGGATCGTAGGGTTCACCGTTTATAATTTGGCAGTGGCAGGATGATACCATCAGGTTTGTATTCTAGACCACATATATGCGTGTGTGGAGATGTATGTGTATTTCACTGCTTAGTGACAGTGACCGCAGTCAATTACATCTCCACTCCAGCTTCCAATTATTTCATCTCTAAAATGCTAAAAACATGTGTGCCCACCATATCCCAAAGCATAATAAGAATAAAAGGAGATAGTTAATAAAAATATTATTAAAGATTAAAAAAAGATGAGAAGCCTATATAAAGAACTGTAGCCGGCTTCTCTCGGGCTATCTAAAGGAGAGCTCAGCACTGAGAAATACCCACCCCAGAAGGATGAAGTGGGAGGTAGATTATGGGCCTGGAGCAGAGACGATCCCTTCCTACAGCCACAGGCATTCTTGTCTGGACGCCCTACCCAATACATCGTGTCCTCTGCACCTGTGTTCTGGGCTAACGTTCTGATCCCTTCCAGAGCTCTAAGGAGGAAAAAAAAAACCAAACACCAAACACCTCCCTTTCCTCTTTACCCAGTGGATGGCTCCCATATCGGATCAAAGAATTATTTTCATAAAGCCCTTCTTGAATCTGAGAGAATACACAGGTGGGGAAAACATATCTGATATGCAGATGATGGCAAGATCTTTGTCATAAAGGGTGGGTGCACAAATGCCCTGTTCATGTGTTGCCCCTCTCAGTCAGCCCTTGCTCTGTGCATGTCTGACTCCTGCTGAAATCAGACAAGACAAAGCCGGAGCAGGCTGCTCCCCTGAGTACCTGGAGAGCAGGGCCAGTGTGCGCGGGACAAAAGCTTCCTTCCGAAGAGAACAGAGCAGTTTCCAGTCATTGCACAATTACCTTTATTAGCATAACGTCTCCTCGTGCATTTTGTAAAACACTTTCCTTTTCCATCTAAGGAAAAAGGCAGAGATCGAAATTGCTGCCATCGAGGGAAAAAAAAAAAAAAAAAAAAGGTCTGTAAAATTTAAACCATGGGGCATTTGTTCAAGACTCTTGGGTAATGATGTCTCTTGATATATAATTCATGATAGCCTTAAAGCTTGGCCTACTTCTGACACAGAGATCATATATTTTGGAGAAGTCAGGGAGGGGGAGGGAGAAAATCACTTTTAAATGGTCCTGCTATACTTTGCCTTTTGAGTAAAGCCAGACAATATTTTAGACCATTCTTTTCTACCATAAGGGCTTCCCTTAAAAAGCTTTTTATTTTTTTTCCTCTTGTAAATTGAAGAGGCCAGCATATCATCCAGTTTTAGTTTTATCTTCTGTAACACTAGATAAAAGATGAGTCTGAATCCATCTGTTAGCACATACAGGCTGGAAACTGTGTGAAAGCAATCTCTCTCCCTCTCTCTCTCTTCCCCCTGCCCCCACCCCCCCCACTTTGCAAAAAGGGGGGAAAAATCCACACTTTTAAAAAATTTATCATCAGCAATCCTACCCAATGCCGACCAGATAGCAGCACTTTTATCCTTTTATGGGCAGATTCAGGAGGAAGCCAGCCTTGCCACAAAGGCTCGTCCCCCTACGCTGCCACACGAATTGGGATGCTGGTGCTGGCTGCAGGCCAGCCCCTCCCCCACAGCCTGGGGTTCCAAGCTCACCGAAATCAGTGATGATCCCCCTGGGTGCCATTACCTGCTACGTCTGAGCCCACTCGAGCTGATGCTGGGAGAGTCGCAGAGCAGCGGGAGGGTTTCTGTCCTCCAGTACAAAGGCCATGCTCCTGGGGTGGATTTACTAGGGAAAATGAGCAGGCAGGCTGCCCGGGCCCCATCTGGGTCACTTGGCATTTCCTATGGCACTGCTAGTCAGGGTGGCACCGTGCATTGCCCTCCCTGGGCTCTGACAACTGCCTTGCCCGACAATTCGGGAAATGCTGTGCGCAGCTGACCCACCCAGACGCAACAGAAAAATCAGAGACTGAGGGTTGGAGGTGGCCTGGATGGGCCCTTGCCAGCAGCACTCATCTCTCACATCTCCAAAATTACCTCCTTAAAGTGCAGGCACAGAGTCCAGGAATGCAGAGCTCCTTTGTTTCTTAAAGGCAGAGACTGCGTTAATCACAGAGTTCCAAAAATAAGCAAGCTCTATGCCATTAATGAGGTGAAGCTCAAGCACTCCCCGTTCAGATGAGGATGGGGGCGGAGGTGACAAGTACGAGTGACCAGTGACTTGCAGAGGCCACTGCACTTCAAACGGCTCCTGTGGTTTTTAGGGAGGGCCCAGAGCCCCAGCTTACATGCCAGGCACCCCGCACTCTTGAGTGCTGTGTCTCACATCACCCCTCCTCCCACCCCTCCTCCCACCTCCCACTGCCACTGCCCTAATTTAGGTCCTTCTCTTTCTTTCTTCTGGACCGTTCTGCACACGCAGCCAGATGACTCTTCCGAAGTGGCACAGCTATTCCCACATCACTCCGCGGCTATAAAGCCTTTCATGATTTCCCCGTTGACCAAGAGATAAAGCCCAGCCTCTAATTTCTAAGACTCTCTTCATCAGGTCCTGGCCAAAATTCCAGGCCTCGTCTCCCACTAGTGTCTCTCCCTCCCACACCGTACCCTCCAGCTCAGTGCCCCCTTTCCAGCTGTCTGCCTTGCTCTAGCGTTCCCTCTGTCTGAAATAGTTCTCTCTTCTCCGCCTTCTCATTTCCAAATCCTGTCCATCCTTCAAGACCACATTCAAAGCCCACTTCAGCCATGGACTCAAGCTTGACCCCCAGGGGAAATTTCTCTGGCTCTGGACTTCCATAATTTTATCCTACCTCATTCTCTTCCTGGCCCTATAACAGAGCCCAGACACCTTGGTTTTCTCCCTAGACAGTAAGATACCTGAGGGCAGAGGAGTGTACAGGAATGTGCACATTCATGCCATCTAGATAGGTCCTGGTACACCAGCGGTGCTCACCAACGTTACCTAAGTAATTAGTGAGGATGGCTCCAGGCTTGCAGACATAAGCTATTTTGTGGGGGCCTGGCTATTTGAACAGATCGCCTTGCTGCTGTGTAGAACATCGTGAAAGGAGCACACAACATGGGGGGGGGGACAAACAACGGGTGGGTGGGGCCCTAGTGGACCACACCCATGACCTCCAGGAGCCTAAATCCCATGGTCAGTTCTCAACCTTCATCTTTACTAGACCGTCATCAATTGTGACACAGTCACTGATAATCCTTGTCTGTTCCATAAAGTCTTATTTACTTGACCCCTAGATCACATCTCTCATTGCTCCTCCTACTTAATGTCTGTTCCTTCTTAGGTCTCTTTGGCTGCTTCCTTGACTTTCTTCCCAAACTCTTCACCTTGGCATTTCCTGGGACTCAGGCCTTCAGGCCCTTTCTTCTCTATCAGGACTCATGCCTTTGGTGACTTTATCCAGTTTCATGGTTTTAAGTACCTCTCTACTTTGATGAATCTCAAATCTGTAATTCCAGCTTTGACCTCTCCCCTACTTGCCATAACCACAGCCTACTCAAAATCTACACTTGGACGCCTACCTCAAATTTATCTCGGCCCCAAACTGAACTCCCCGTCTGCTCTCCCGGTGCTGCTCCCCGCCTCCCCCCTCCCCAGTCTTTCTCATCTCAGCTAATGACAATTCCATCCATCCAGTCTCTTAGGACAAAATATTGAGTCATCCTAGCCTCCTCTCTTATTTCACGTCCCACATGCAAAAATCCTTCTGCCCTTACCTTTAAAATACATCCAGCATAGATCAAAATGTATTCCCTTTACACTCTGCTCCATTTTTTTTCCATTGCTTTTTTGACCTTCTAATATACTAGAAGGTAATAAATATCACTTCATTACCTTCCCCTGATTTATTATGATTATTCCTTTATTATCTACTTTTTCCCCTTGCTGATGTAAGCCTATCCCCAGAGCCTAGAACTATGCATGCACTAAGTAGACATTCAATAGATAGTTGCCCAATGCTTGAATGAATGACTTTAGCCGATGATCTCTGAACTGTAGCTTAAAAAAATAAACAGCATTTAGCCACAGAGAAAGGCATCTGTAGACAGGGGAAATGTAAGAAGCAAGGGCCTAGAGATACACCCTTCTCCACCGTCTTAAGACACAGCAGTGTCCGAAAGCCTGCCTGAATTATATAAAACCACTGAAGGAGCAGACCTGAACAGTTCCCAACTTGTCCAGACCAGCCAAGGGAAGGTTCAAGGGACTTCAGTGAATAATTATGCTTTTTTTTTTTTGTAAAAAACAGATCCAGTCAAAATGAAACAAAACACACAAAAGTTGGTAAATAATTGTGTATAAACATCCCCTCTGCAATTTTATATACCTTACACATTTTCCCCCCTAGGATATTACAAGGAGAGTATCCCTGGTTCTGTCTAGATTCACCTACATTTCAATATCCTGTGTATGTTTTCAGGACCAGGCCCATGACAGTCTCGCTCCCTGTCATTCCCTCAGTGCCCATCATAGTGTGAAAACACTATGTCTTCAAAGTATGTATCTGATCAATGAAGGTATGAGTAAATGCCTTCTGGATTTCTCCTGCCAGGACCAGTTCCATGATATAAGAAAATATTCTGAGAAACACCTCTCCACCAGACTTACCTTTGAGGCAGAAAATGCATTAGCCCTCACTTGCCCCTGGCACCTAGCACCATGGCCAGCTTCCAGCAGACATTTGATGGATTTGATGCCTCAAATCAAGTTCATCTACCTGCAGGACTGAAGTGGTAAAGGGTGTCAACATACAACCCTCTTGTTGACTCTGTACCAGTATCTCAGCCCTCTCTGCTCTGTTGCTCTGATCTGACTCAATGTAGAGCACAGGCCTCGGGGGCAGTGGAACATTCCACTTAGCTTGCAGTGTCCACCTGCCCCACAGGCAGGTTATGATAGGAACCAGAAAGGCTCTGCTCTAGGACCAGCCCCTTTAGTGGTCGGGCTGAGTCACAGGGGCCTCAGTGTTTGCATCCAGAAAAAAAAAGGACATCTTCATAGGCTGTGGTGAGGATGTGCAAGAACCTTTGAAGGCTGATCTCATTGATTTTAGGCTCAGATGACCATTTCTTTTATGGGCGCTCCCTGCCGCATCCCCCAGGGAGCTGGAGCCTGAGCATGCTATTCAAGAAGCATCTGTCATGCAGGTGCTGGGGCTTAGCTACTGTTCTCTACCAAAAGATTCCTCCAAGCATGTTTTCTTTGCAGATGTTTGTGAAGAGACTTGCCATGACCAAACTCAGAAGCATGATTAGGGGCTTTGGGCTCTGATTAGAGTCAGGAATTAACTGGGTGGTCTTTACTTTTGGAGGGTCTTTACCATGGAAGGGGTCAATTATTGCTATGAGAAATAAGAAAGTAGGGCAGAGAACTAAAGCAGGACGTTCACTGACCTGCCCCCTACACGTGCACACACGCGTGCACACACACACACAGGGAGCGGTGGCCACCAGGCCTCCCAGAGACCAGAAGCTGATTGGATTTACCTCCTAAATGGCAAGACTTATCAGCGAAACTGATTGACATCCAAATGAAAAGGTATAAATTCCCGTTTTCATTGTGGTAGAAACCAGGGGAGCAAGACATTCTCGCATCTGAAAGTCACATTTCAATAGAACTTGCAGACATTCCAGGGGACAAGGGGAGGTAAGCAGAACGCATCCACGAATGCAAACATTCTTTTCATTTTTCTCCAGTACGAAGGTACTTTTATGACCAGTAACAAAAATCACACATGACTTACGTCCGGCGTTTATCTGCCTCTGAGTTAACTAGCTCACTTCTTCTTGGCTTGCATATTGGTTCCACCAACAGCTAAGGTCAGAAGGACGCATCCCGGGCTGGTGCGAAGGGTGGGAGACTTGGGGCCAGAAGTTTTGGCCTCAACTAAAACTGTCTCGAATAAGTACCTTCACTCTTCAAATCTCAGTTTCCTTGGCCCATAAGAGGAAGCTAACATGTCACGGCCACCTCACAGGGCTGCCGAGATCAACATGAGCCCCTGTGCCAACAGACTACGAGCAATGTCTGATAGGCAATCGGCCCTCCTCGAAATACGCTGAACACGAATCGGATGTCGGCTAAGTCAATGCCACTCTGTTTCATGAACCACACGTCACTCTCCTTTCAAAGTGGCTGTATTATTGGAAAGGACAATGGAATGCATTCACCTGTGACTCCAATATAAGGGAGAAAGTCATAAAAGCACTCAGGTGTCATGAAAAGGACTCTCTGGAGGGTCAAACAAAGCAGATTATTTACAGCCAGGGACATCGGGGATGCTTTCCGGCAGAAGGGACACTTGAGTAGGAGTACACCGTAGTTTACTTTCAAGGTTATGGATGGATGGTTATTCATTTATACCTTAATACAGAGATAAGTCCAAGCCATTATGCTTGCTGACTTGGAGTGTGAAGAAAAGAAAGAGAACATGGCAAAGACTCTGTCCCCAGACTATTGATAACCTAGTGGGGAAGAGGCCATGCATATATATACATACACACACGCGCACGCACACACACACACACACAAGGCATCATCTCTGGCAACTTGTGGCAAATGATTAATGAATAATTCAGAAATCTGGAGCCATGCACGGCCACCAACGGTGTGCTCTGCTCCTGCTTTTCCCTCTCTGGGCCTCAGTATTCCCATCTGTAAAATAGATGGCTTGGGCTAAATCAGGCTTTTTTCAACCATGTGGCAAAGATCGGCTAATGTATGCCCATAGTTGGGGGAGTCAGCTGGTGGGCTCAAGGTGGCCAGAGGGCCCCCCCCCGGCCCCCGGCCATTTCCCTGTGGCCACAAGCAGCTTCACCATGTTCTCTGTGTGCTGTACAAATAGTATCATTTTCCATGTGACCATGACATAGACCATGTTAGAAAATCCCTAGTGCAGATGATCTCAGAGAATCCTGCCTGTTCAGTCAACCTATCAAGTGGAACTTGAATGTTGCTCTGATAATGAAGGGCATTTGACTAGCTAAAAGCAGTCTTAGGAATCTAGAGAAGCTGGGCCACGCAAGGGGAGAGGGCTCTGGGCATGGTCCCGGCAAGTGAGCTCAGGCCTCCCTGCAAGGCACATCTACCGTTGAAGCTTCCTCACTGCAACTTTCAATTTTCTTTAATTGTATTTATATTTATAAAAATGGTCTCTGTGCTGTTGAATCTCAGATCTGTACCTCTGAAACAAATAATGCAATATATGTTAAGAAAAAAAAAAAGAAGGAGAAGAAGGTAGCGGGAGGGGAAGAATGAAGCGGGGGAAATCGGAGGGGTAGATGAACCATGAGAGATGATGGACTCTGAAAAACAAACAGGGTTCTAGAGGGGAGGGGGGTGGGAGGATGCGTTAGCCTGGTGGTGGGTATTGAGGAGGGCACATTCTGCATGGAGCACTGGGTGTTATGCACAATGAATCATGGAACCCTTCATCTAAAACTAATGATGTAATGTATGGGGATTAACATAAGAATAAAAATAAATAAATAAATATAAAAATAAAAAAAACTAAAAATAAAAAAATAAAAAAAAGAATTAATAAGGATTAATTTAATTAGGTCACTGAATGCAAAGTCAATATACAAAAAAAAAAAAAAATGGTCTCTGTGATGTTGAGTATCCTGTATCAACCTGCTGGGACATGGCGTGCCCAAATACCTGGTTAAACATTATTCTGAGCATGTCTTTGAGGATGTCTCTGCATGAGATTCACATTTTTTAAAATTTTATTTTATTTTATTTAAATTCAATTGATTAACATATACTGTATTTGAATCACTACGTTGAGTGAAGCAGATGCCCTGCCAAATGGGGGTGGGCCTCATCCAATCCCTTAAAAGCCTGAATAGAACAGAGGGCAGAGTAAGGGAGAACTTGCACTCTCTGTCTGTCTTTAAGCTAGCACATGGGTCTCCTGCCTTCCTTCCAGAAGAGCCATCGGCTTCCCTGGTTCTCAGGCCTTCGGATTTGGATAGAACTACACCAGCAGCTCTGCTGGGTCTCAGCTTGCCGACTGCAGAGCTTGGACTTCTTGGATACGCATGTGTATCTCCTATTGGTTCTGTTTCTCTGGAAACACACTACCCCATACCAGGTAACAGCGGATGTGTTAATTTGCTCAAGCTATGAAACCAAATCTGACATAATCTCACTTCCGAAAAGATGTGTTATGGCCATGACCTGTGTTCATGCAAATCAGAGAGGAGAAATTGAGCTTTCCTACATCATCATAGTTGATACAAAGCAGAGAAATGAACAATGATATTCAAATCCTAAATGCAGTTGACCTTTGAGTAACACGGGTTTGAACTGTGCAAATCTACTTATATGTGGATTTTTTACAGGAGAGTACTATACATGTGTTTGTTCTTCCTTATGATTTTCTCAGTACCATTTTATTTTCTCTAGCTTACTTTATTATAAGAATACAGTATATAAAGCATAAGATACAAATATGTGTGGACTGTTAATGTTACTGGGGAGGCTCCCAGTCAACAACAGTAAGCTACTTACAGTTAAGTTTTTGGGGGAGTCAAAAGTGATACAGGGATTTGTGACTGCTCATGGGGTGGGAGCTTCTAACCCCCACGGTGTTCAAGGGTCAGTTTTAATGAACACATGTCTAAATTCGAAGCAGGTCTGTGATATGTTCTGAAATTCAAAAGACCTTGTCCAAATGCTGTTTTGTCATTTGTGAGCTACCTGATTACAGGCAAGCCCCTCAGCTTTCTGTCCCGTTCCAGCTATTCTGGCAGAGTTAATAAAATAATCTTTTTTAATCAGATGAGACCCAGCTCAGAGCTTAGTGGACGGTGGGTTCTCCGTCAATGGTAGTTTCCGGTCGCCCTGTTAGAGACCCATTCCGCAAGGCCCTTCAGGTCTTGCCCGACTTCCAGCTCTCCCCTCACCACTCTGGCTTCATTCACTCCCCCACACATCCCCCTGGCTCTTTTCTCCTGTCTTTGAACCAGCAAAACACACTCTTACTTTTTCTTCCTTCTGCCTTATACAGTCCACCTCTCCCTGCAGACACTGCCGAGGCCCATCTCCCACTTCTTTCAGGAGTCTGCTCATCAGAACGCCTCCTCTGAACCACCCACATAGGCACGAACCTCCTTCACTCTCTCCCCGCACTACCCAGCTCCACTTCCTCCCAGAGGGCTCCCCATGGCCTCACATAGTGTGTGTGTAGGTCAATGTGTGTGTGTGTGTGCGTGCGCGCATGTGTGCATGAAAGGTAAAACTTGGGGCTGCATTTTGTTCAGTGCCAGGGACATAACAAGTGCTAATAAATATTTGTCGACAGACGTAGGGAATAAATTTATGAATGAACCAGGCTCAGTCGTCACAGTCCTGTTGCCAATGCACGTGAGCAGAAGGGGAAACAATCAGTCTTGGGTAGAAGCTGACAAAAGGGTATGGATGGGAAGAGCTCACCCACCAGGGAGCCCAGACTGGATTATCCTGAGCTCTCCTCCCTCCCTTGCAGACTGGGCCTTCTGTGCAGGTGTCCATCTCTCCTAACTGCTAAAACCACCCTCATATATACACTTTGAGCCAAAGTGGGAAGGTTTTCATAAACACAAATCCTAACTCACTTTGGCCCAAACTGCGAGGGCCAAAGTACCCTCAAAAAGGTCGATGTGATCCTCGTGCAACTGACCGATGCCCCTACCCTGTGCAGGGGCCAAGACCACATACTCCGGGCCACATCTGCTTCCAGGTTCAAGTTGTGGCCCCTCCACTGATCAGCTATCATAACCTGAGCCAAGTGCTCACATGAGCCCCTGGGCTTTAGTTCCCTCTTCAATAAAATGGGCATAAATAATAAGGTGTCATTTCCAGAGCTATTGTGCAGAGTAAGGGAGACATCAGAAGTAGGAATCAACCTGGAAAGCAGTGTCCATGCACCCTTGAATGATACGTTTTAGAGCAGAACGTCCTACCCCCCTAACACCAGCAGAAGGGAAAAATGATAAAATGGAAATAAGGTCTACATTTTCCAGTAGTACAAAAACACAGCATTCTAAATGAGTTGTTTCAATTTGCTAATAGTACCTGTTAATCCTGGTGACAAAAGGGTTAGATGTTGAAATGGATTTTAAAGTTTCTGGATGCTCCAGATGAAATTATTTAAATTCAATGCCATTAGAGGAAAGGTAAATCTCAGTTATAGACGGAGAAGCAGAATGACACGTCATGTTTTTCAAGTTCACAATACAATACACACTGGCCTCTTGGAACATTGTCTGTTCAAGGTCTTAGAAGGAAAGGGCTGTGGAGGGCTTGCAAGGACCCCCAGAGGATCTTATATGCATGCGAGGCACCTCCTACTATGGGGGACATCTGGGTGGAGAGGCGCCTGCCTACCTTTCATCTGGAACCCTCTCACCTGAAGACAGCTCCGAACCTGCTTCTGGAGCCACGTGCAGAGGCTTGATGCCTTTGATAGACAGGCGGGCACTGCTTAACCCAGGCCATCACTCGAGGCCAGAGACAAAGATGAACAACATCCCTGTGGATGTCCCTGGCGTCTCAACTGAGGATTGCTTTGGAAAGCTCTTGCCCAAGTCATCATCATAGCAATGGGAGGCCCACAGGCTGGAACTGACTAGAAGCCCTGCCCGAACTGGAAATCTCGCAGACGCACCCTACCCCCCACCCAAGCTCAGGGACAGCAGTGATGAAGGCCCTGTACCTGAGGAGTTTTCCAGTCTCTGCACCATGTCATGAGATTTCTTCAGACAGGAGCATGGCCACGTCTGCTGCAGGGTCCTCGCTTCCTCACTGCCCATCTCAGTCCCTGAGTCCATGGGGTCCCACATCCCAGTCACAATCCAAGACCTCATTTCTGCTCTGGCTCTCCCTTCAGTGCTGAGGCTGGACAGAGCTACTCATTAAAATGGATCATGAGAGGCGCCTGGGTGGCTCAGTCGTTAAGCATCTGCCTTCAGCTCAGGTCATGATCCCGGGGTCCTGGGATCGAGCCCCACATCGGGTTCCCTGCTCCGCGGGAAGCCTTCTTCTCCCTCTCCCACTCCCCCTGCTTGTGTTCCCTCTCTCGCTGTGTCTCTCTCTGTCAAATAAATAAATAAAATCTTAAATAAATAAATAAATAAAATGGATCATGAACGTCCTGAGCACTCACTACTGCTAAGCATGGTTCCAAAGCCTTCACACATATTACCCCAATAGCTCCTCGCAACACCCTGGGAGGAAGATGCTATTATGATCCACACTTTGCAGATGGGAACAATGAGACACAGAGAGGCTGAGTAACTAGCCTGAGATCACACAGCTGGGGGAGCAGGGGCCCACGCCCACTGCACAGCCTTTGGCCCTGCCCTCGCATTTTGGCATCTTGGTTTTCTTTTCTTTAAATGTAAGAGACTACCAGCGAGACAGGTTAAGAACAACAACAAAAGATAGGAGGAATAATCTGAGCTCTGGAAAGCCCCAAAGACACAACAATGGCCAATAGCACTGTTATTATTGCCCCTGACGAGGACAGAGGTCATCAGCACTGCTGGGGACCTTGAGTTATGTTTGCATGAGAGTTCTTTGATGTAATGACAGGAGTTCCAACATAAAAGAAAGAAAGGCTTCGGAGATGTGATTATGTTTGAATTTAAGAAATACACTGATAACCTGTTTATCTAGTGTGCAGTTAAAACCCGTGCTTTGCCAAATTTTCTCATCTTAAATAGACTGTGGAAACCTTAATTATATTTGGCTTTTGAGTTCCCAGAGAATTAGAGCAGTGTGACCTCATGCGGTTATTCAGCACACCTAGTATGTACTGTTACCTACTATTTTCCAGGCTCGGTGCTAGGTTTTACCCCCAGCATATTGGGGGTAAATGACATAAAATTTCCTCCATCCTGGAGCACCTATCTTCTAGTGTAATCAAATGGCTAGGTCAGCGTATTTCAGTTAACTAAAATATCAACATGAAATAGCAGCTCAATATTATCTTACTAGGAACCTAACACGCCCATCTTGTTTCATAGGTTTATAAGGTATGGGTTAGGCTCCATTGTCTTCTCAACTGTAAAAAGATTATATTGCCTGTCTGGCTGCCACGTGACTTGCATGTCCGACCTCCCCTCCCATGGGAGGGGGACACACCTGATAGAGGACTTGGCCCTTTGCCCTGTTTAGCAAATGGAATGTAAGTAGAATAAAGCAGAAGCTTCAGGAAGCACCTGCAGTTTCTGCCACCTTGCTCACTCTCTTCCTTCTGTCATGAGCATGACACACTCCCAGAAGCACCTGTCCCTTCAGCCCAGGTGCCAGAATAAGAAATGTGGAGCAATACCACCAAAGCCAATCTGCAGCCCCCAACATGTGACATAAGAGAGATGCTTGTTGCCACAACCACTGAAATTTGGGGGCTATTTCTCACCGCAGCAAAGCTGACGAATACACCACATTATCACCTATAAAATCATTTCATAGGTAGTAATGTTGAGGACAGCAAAAAGGAATTATGTCCAGTTTATGGATGAAGTCCCCAAGACCTAAGAGTGGTTAAGTGATGGCCCAGAATCAAACAGCAAAGAGATGAAGGCACTAGAAACAAAATCATAGGTGTTATCATAGCCCAGTGTGATTAAAAACAGGACTGACACATCTTTAGTGTAAAAATTTCTTTTGCAAACTGTAGATTGATTAAAACACTAGCAAACTACACAGGTTTCCCTGGTCTCTGGGCCATTTCCTGAGATCAGGGATGATCTAGCCAAAGAACAAGAGATCTACAGTAAAAGAAATGCAGAACCAAAGGACTAAGCTTCCATCTACATTGAACTGAGTGGGCAGCAGGGTGGGGGGAGGCCAGCTTCAGCTCTCCTGCCCCACGGCTGAGGGGCTCCACGTGGTCCTACTGAAACTTCTCAGGGACAATGGCTGTTCTCTGGCCATAGCAAGGCTTCCTGAGTTTCCAGAGTAGCCCCTCAGCAGTTCCATGTCACGTATCCCCAGGATGCCTGGCACATGCCTGAAGCCAGCACTGGGAACAGTGTGTCATTTTATCAGGAAATAGCATAAAGAAACCATGACCTTAAAACCTTGTCAGGGAGGTAGTAATTCAGGACAGAGGCTCACAGGATCTGTTTGGAGTGACTAATTCAATTCTCTTATTCCTATTGTTTTAAATCCAAACCAATTGTTCTCGGTCTTTGCTTTATTCTCTTCTTTCCCTCTTATTTTCACTTTTCAAAAAAAGCTCCTTTCAACAGGAGTGGGTGTGAGTGAGTCACCTTCATTATTGATTTAGACACATTTCAGGCAGGCTTTACACTCTCTGTCCCAGCTTACTGACATACACGGAAGGCATTCAGCAACAGCTAATCTTTTCACCAGAAAGCTCAGTTTTCAAAAGCTATATTTGGGGGTCTGAGAGAGTTGGCACCCTGCGAGGCTGCTTTTCATTCACACTATTGGTTTCCTACCCTGACCCAAGCGAGGCTGACTTCTGACACCTCCCTCCCCGCTCTCTACCCACAGATGCTATTTTCATACAGCACCCCAGGCTTTTCAGACCCTGAGCGACCATCCCAGCCTTTTTCTTTCTTTAGTGTGATATCCACCAAAAAATACAATCAGCCCCATAGCACTCAGATACACATATACACGTGAAGGTTTTTTAAAGGCCTGCAGAAGCCAGACACTAACATAAAGTCAGGAAAAGCCATTCTGAAAGCTAGAAGAAAGCCCATACAGGCTGTCAGAGACATACCAGGGGAAGCAAGGTTTCTAACGATTGGGTTGCGAACAAACGTTAGGCTTCATCCAGACTTCTCACAGGTGCCACATTGCTAAGGGAGGTCCCTCCCAGGCAGGTGAGTAACACCTTGCAATTTATAGAGCGCTTTTAACTTGTTTTCAAAGTTTGTTATGTTCATCAGATCCCCGAGGGGGAGGGCTGCAAGGAAAGAAGGTCAACTCCACCAATAAGGAAGAGAGGAGAGCTGGGCAAGGCTGGGACTTGCTTTCAACAGGTCATTGGCGGGTACAGACCTCGCTCCCTGTTCTTCGAACATCAGGTACTGTGAATGTGTATTCCCCCACTTTTAAAGATTTGCAACATGCATCTGAAGCCAGGGCATTCAAGTGATCTTATCTCAAGTGTCCTGAAGAACAGTTCTAGAAGTCCCGGTAGAATGGAGACTCCGTGAGGGCATGGGGATCCAGCTGCACAAGCACCTTGCACAGTGCCTGCCCATGGTCCATTCTCAAAAAAATATATATGTTGTTGAATAATTATGAGACAAACTTTTCTTTTCCCCACTTTATTACTTTTAAACAAGCCCACCACCTGACACCCCAGCTATAAAGGAATGACTCTCCTCCCCGACTCTCATCGGTGAACTCTCCGCAGTTTTGTAAGTATGTCACACCCACTTTGACACACAAGTCCCTCTGGTTGAAAGTCCAATTTCACCACTGCCTTGTTGCGATTCCTTAATGACTTCTCACAGACTTCAGGATGTCCGGCTTCGGTTCCCCTTCCCCAGACCCCCTTGCTTCGACCCTACTGAGCTACTTGCACCAAGGGATAGGAGTTGGGCCAAGTGGCTGTAAGTCCCCTTTGTCCTGAGGATGCAGGATTCTGACTGGGAGCAGATAGGAAGGTGGGAGCCGACAGTCATGGGCGGTCCCCGATGCTGGCACGTGACTGAAGGCCACACGCTTCTGCCCTGCCCTCATCTCTTAGCCCAGCTGCATTCCACATGTTCCTGCCCCACCTCAGAAGCAGCCCAAGCCTCTCAGAGACCACTGTTCCACTCCATGAGGGGAAACTCCCTAGCAGGGGAAATGCTCTTTTCTTTCCAGAAAGGTCTCCTGAGATGAGGGCTTCCAGATCCCTGGGGGTCCCCCCTCCCCAGCTATCCTCTGAGAAGCAGTGAGTGGAAAGTCCTGGCTGGTCTCCTGACACGCTTTGAGGGTTTCTCGAGAGCCTCCTCGTTCCAGCCTGTGGTCACTTTCTGTAAACACCAGTCCCCAGCAGGGAACTGGGCTGTCCTGCTAAATCCCTGGGGATTTCTGGTGAGGCCCTCTTCCTCTGGACTCCAGTGAATGCCCTCCTCTCTGCAACTTTCGCTTCCAGCTTTTTCCTGGCACCTTATTCTCTCCCTAGTGAGTCCATCCGTTTGATGGCTGTCCAAAAAGGAACTGGCTAATTGGAGTTTAGAAGAGGCATTCCTTCAAAATAACCATTTTTTATCAAAAGAATCACAAATAGTCTTTAATGAGAACACTTGGCCATAAAAAAAGAAGAAGAAAAGGAGTAGAGTTATAAATGCTGCACTATTCCTCTCCCCTAGGCCTGAGCTGGGGGCTGGGGATGTGAAAACCATGGATATAAGAGGCCTTCCCTCCAGGGTGCACAGACCAGTATGGGGACAGAGCAGCGGAAAAGGTGAAGGCTCTCAGTCAGAGGGGACAGCAGGAGAGCACTGAAATCACAGGCCAGCCCAAGGCTATCGCCCCAACATGTCTGCCTGCCACTGCCCACCTGTCCACTCGGCTACAAGCCCTGGTCTCCTTGTTGGCCCGTCAGTGGGCTGGGTACACCTATTCCGCTTTCTCTCTTCCTGGAGCACGCTTCCCCTAGCAAGCTACATGGTTCATTCTCTCACTTCCTGTAGACCTGCCCTCATCCTCACCTTTCACAGGGACTTCCCTGACCACCCAACTCCAAGTAGCAACTCTTCCCCCCACTCACCCCTCACTCTGTACACCATCTCTGCTTCATTCTTCTTCATGGGACATAGGATGTCTAACATAATATACATGCTCGTAGCCCATCTTTCCCCCATGGAATAAAGTTTCATGGGGGCAAGGAGTTTTGCCTGTTGGCTTCACTGCTGAATCTCCAGAAATTGACACAGAGGAGAAAGGCCCCAACACACTGTGAGTGCTCAATAAGTATTTGTTGAAAAAGTAGATGGATAGATGGATGGATGATGAATGGATGGATTTGGCAGGGAGTTGGGGGATGTATCTTGGAGAGGGTAACACCAGAACTGAAACTCAAAGGATCTTTTGGGTAAATAAAAAGCATTTCAGATGAGATTGGGCACATTCAAGGTGTAAGAAACGGCACAGAGGATCAAAGGGTGAGGACGGGAAAACTGAATGGGAAGAAATCAGAGAGGGAGACAAACCATGAGAGACTCTTGACTCTGGGAAACAAACTGAGGGTTGCTGGAGGGGGGTGGGGGGGATGGGGTAACTGGGTGATGGGCATTAAGGAGGGCACATGATGCAATGAGCACTGGGTGTCATACGCAACTAATAAATTATCAAACAAAATTATCTGAAACTAATGATGTACTATATGTTGGCTAATTGAATTTAAATAAAAAATTAAAAAAAAAATCATTTCAGCAAGAGAATGCCTAGCCCACATGTGATCTTGGGTCAATCATATTACCGCTTTCTCCTCTGTAATAGGAAGCTAATACATAATATTGGCAAGTCTATGATGAGCAATGAAACTAAAACAGGAGTTCAGACGAACTAAAATGAGCTGAGGATGGTGCAGGCTAATGCAAGATGGAAAAGGACAAGAGGAACCATGCCTTTCTCCACAACCACCAAATCAAGTTCCAACCGCAGCAGACAGAGACTGAGGAAGCCAGGCACAATGAGGGTGTGAGCTGGGTGGGTTAGCTGAACTTGATCTTGCGGTTTAACAAGGGATGCTTCAGTCCCAGGCCAAAAGCAAAATCCCAAGAACGCTATAGAACTATATTCTAAACTGTTAATTCACAAAGCAAACCGCCACTTGTCATATGCTATTTGCCTTTGTGTAAATAATTGCATCTGAGTCTGAGTTTTGCCCTCTGTAAAATAAAGTCCACATCGTCTCCTACTAAATGACACATAAAAGCTTCCAGAACAGTGTCTGCCTCTTTGGAAGTGCAGAGTCAAAGTTTGCTATGTGGAAATACAATGATTGCATGAAGTTTACATTACAGTAGGGAGAGCCAATTCCCCAGTGAGCTACATGAAAACCAGGGCTCAGGTCGCCATTCTGGAAAAAGGCAACAAACTCCAACTCAGATTTTATTTTCTGAGGCTTAAGGAGAGTCACGGCAGGAAAAAAAAATCCGTATTTTCCTAAAAAAAATAAGATTGTGGCCTGGAAGCAGTGAACTATGTGGTGTGGGAAAGTGGAGGACTTTGAGAGCCAGGCAGATCTGAGTCAAAATCCTGGGGCCCCATTTTCAATCCCATGTCTCAAAGCAAGTTTGTAAAATTCTCTTGACTTCCTTGTCTTTATCTTCAAAAGAGAAATCAATAGATCTACCTTGCAAGGTTGTCTCTAGGGTGAGAAATGTACATAAACAGCCTAGCAAAATGGAATTAATAGGTGCTCAATGCATGCTGAAGAGCATAATTCATTACTATTAATATAATTGAACATTTGAGTGTGCTTTGAAAGATGAGGGGCCCTGTTGGTCCTGGGTCATAAAAATAATTCATGTGCATATACCATGAAATATCAAAAACACCGTTGCTATTTTTGTTTATATGAGCTACTCAAAGTACTTCCTGAAGTTGAGGTTGAACGGATAAATTTATACAACCCACAACCTCACTAGCAGGTTACCGACTGAACAGTGTAAAAAAGGGAGGAGGAGGGATGGCGTCTTGACACAGTGGTTTAAAAGGAGGACAAAATAGGACATACGCCTATAGCACTTCATTCATGCAGGCAGGCGCTTACACGCTTGCCTCCTGGCATGAGGAAGGAAAGCCCCATATGGACCCTATGGGGAAGGAGGCCACCACTACAGGCCAGAGCCAGGCAACCCTCTCCATCTCCTTGAGAGCCTTGGGCCCGGAGTCTGGGGCCAGACTTCCCTCATCAACCCCAGGAATTGCTTTACACTTCATCTAGTGAAACCCACTCATTAGACAGTGACTGGGATCCAGAGAGGGAGGATGATTACAGAAGGTTAGTGAGTCAGTGGCAGACCTCAGTTCCCCAGGGACTCCCCAGGCAGTGCTCCCTCCATATCCCGCTAGGGCTTCCTGCTCCTCGGAAGCTTAGGAAGCGGAACTGAGCCAGGATCCCTAGCTCCCTACTTCTGTTCCTTCTTCCCCCTCCCCTCCAGGCTCCCAACTCTGCTGAGCTTGCACGAGAGGACCCAAGGACCCCCGTTTCCTAGGGCAGAGGCAGCCGCCACAGTTACCCTTCTGGGTTTCTCTTTTTCCTTCTCTTTCATCATCTTTCTATGTCCCCCAATTGGCTATTAAATAAAACTGACTATTTTCCTTGTCCTTTATTTTTTAAACTTTATATTCGGTTTTTCTTTCATTGATTTTATCTTTAAAGTAATAAGCTCAAAGGATTTGAATGTTTTCAAGTATGTCTAGAATAAGATTTGACAGGGTTCTGTGCTTCCAAAGCAAAAGGATTAGCTATTTCTCCCTAAGAAACATAATTTAGTTGCCTCCTGCCAGTGAAGCCCAGAATTGCCGATCTCAGGGGTCACACTGGTCCTTGAAACACAAAGGGTCCCTTAGCCCTGGGGGAGCACCTCAGTGGTCAGTTCCCCAGTGAGCTACGCGAAAACCAGGGCTCAGGTCGAGGTGGAGCCTTGCTCAGAGAGCACCTAGCAGGGCTCAGGCCTTGGCAGCACCTCCCAGAATTTGAAAGGACTCCCTAACACATGCATGCACACCCACACACACATGCAGGAGCCCAGGCCTCTCTAACTTATAAGCACCAGCCATCCTCAGAAGGACCCCCACCTCAGTGTGTCCCGGTATCAACCATCTTTCCCGCTCCCCAGTGGCTCCCACAGTCTCTGCAAACAGAAGGGCCTCAGGATCCTAAAATTCAAGGTCACTTCTCCGTGGTGGAAACCCCTGTCCACAGTCAGGCCCTTGGTTCCTAACACGAGTCACTGCTAGGTGAGAGGATCGGGGTGGGTGCTCAGGGAGAGGCAGAGTTACCGACTTCTTCAACGTTGTTAGATCTGGGAGGACATGTGAAACGCTCAACCTGGCAAAAGCCAGAATTATGATACATTAAGTGTAAACTTAAAAGGCAAAGAAATAAGAGAGAGAGAATGAGGTTGGTCCCCAAAGCCCTTTCCCTACGTGTTCTCTAATCAATGCTTATCCCACAAAGGTGCAGACTATTCCATTTCCTTTGGGCAGACCTTCCCCTGGTCCCACGCTCTGCAATAGGGAACTTTCACGCTCCTTCCTGACATCTCCTCAGCGATGCCGAGCCATGATCTCGACAACAACCCTAGTCATGACAGCAACCGCAGGGACCGGCCACCTGCAGCAGGGACCCGGTCACCTGCAACGCTTGCTGGAGACCACTGAGCCCTTGCTGGGCATCCGTGCAGGTGCTGGTGCCCCCGTGGATCCCACACAAACCAACCCCGGGAATGAGAGGATCAGTGTCGTGAGAAGGAACAGCCGGAGGAAACCGATGCAGAGTGCGGGGGGCAGCCTCTTGGCCTCCCTCTCCAGTCCGTGTGGAGGCCGGATGCAAGCTACCAGAACACAGCCAGCAAGTCGCTCAGCGCTTTTCACTCTGCTGGGGCCCCCACCTCCACTCCTAGCCTCTCAGACAGGGAGAAAGAAAGACTTTATTACTTAGAAACTGAGTTCCTAGGGCTGGGAGAAGGGAAGCAACATGCTCAAGCTGACTCAACAAGTCAAGAGCAGACCCAAGATAAGAAGCAAGACCTTCTCACGCTCTGCCGGCCGCTTTCACTTCCCCTGGCTCAACTATTCAGGCCCTGGTTCCTCCTCACACGGCTAAAATGATGAGTAGGATTTAAAAATTCCCTTCCACCTTCCTCCAAAGGCCAATGATGAAATTGGACTATAAGCCACACTAGACCAAAAATTCCCAGCTTATTTTTAGTTCTATGGAATTTTAAAAAAAAATTACTTTGTCTCAATGAAACTTTGGAACCGATGCTTTAAAAAGTTTTGTTGTTGGGCGCCTGGGTGGCTCAGTTGGTTGAGCAACTGCCTTCGGCTCAGGTCATGGTCCTGGAGTCCCAGGATCGAGTCCCGCACCTGGCTCCCTGCTCAGCAGAGAGTCTGCTTCTCCCTCTGACCCTCCCCGCCTCATGTGCTCTCTCTCTCATTCTCTCTCTCAAATAAATAAATAAAAATCTTAAAAAAAAACAAAAAGTTTTGTTGTTGTTGTTGCTCCTGTTGTTTTGGGTCTGTGCCAAGGATGGTCATTTAATTTTTTTCCCTATTACAGCGGATCCTTCAATAACACAGGTTTGAACTGTGCGGGTCCACTTATACATAGATTTTTTTTTTTGACAATTGCAGTACAGTACTATAAATATATTTTCTCTTCCTTATGATTTTCTCAACATTTTCTTTTCTCTAGCTTACTTTATTGTAGGAATACAGCATATAATACATATCACATACAAAATATGCTTTAAGGCTTTTGATGAGCAACGGATGAACCATGTCACCATACCATCTGGTACGAAAGGTAGGAGTCTCGAGGGCCCCACCCATGCCTTCCCAACCCCCCAACCCAAGGGATGCTGTTTGTTCCTATGGGCTTTTGAAGAAGAAGCCCACAAACACTTCTTTGAAATTTCTTCCCCACATGTACTTCCAAATTCAGAATCTTTCAGATTTTAGAACAATAATATAGTGCATATACTACGTTATGTATACCCTGGGCAGGGTCAGGGGCACTCATCTATCTGATGAAAAATCTTACTCACCTAGAGTGGTATAAATAGAAACTATAAATAATCTTATGTACGATCAGGCCAGCTTTTGCCTCCAAATGAGCTATGAAAGACAAAACTTTAACTTTTCAGAGTATTTTGGATTTTGGACTTGCAAAGAAGGGAATGTCAGAAAATAGCTTACAACCTCATTTATTCTATCTGAAGGCACTCAAGGGTCCAGATTTGAAACCTCAACACTCCAGAAAGAAAACACACACACACACAATAAATAAATAAGAAAAAGACTAAGGGTGGGGAGACGCATTCCTTATAAAGTACAACCCTTGTCTTACACTCCAGCAAACACTACAGCCAGCTTCAATTCAAGTAATAACAGCTAGAAATATCAACCCAGAGGAGTGGATTCGGGGGCTTTGTCAGGAGCAAGGAAAAGCCCCGTGTCATTTTTCACCCCAAACAACAAATAAAGAGGAGCCTAAAGGAAGTAGCAAAAACTTTTCAAATTTTCTTCAAAGAGCAGGCAAAAAAAGGGAGACTGACATATGTTTAATTAATTTGTCCTTTACAATATGCCTGAGACACAAATATTATTAACTTCAGCTCATAAATGACAAACTTAGGAACCTTAGCAAGCCTAAGGAATTTGCTGAGGCGAAGAGCCAGGATTTCAATCCAGGTTTGTTTGCTTCCAGGGGCACGTTCGCCTTGTAGCCCCGGGATATTTTCCCAGAACTTCTAGATGCTCCTTTCACCTCTAGACCTCTCAAAGAGGTAGAGCCCAGTTGCAGCTCTAGCGAAGCTGAATTCTTGCCCCAGCCTTGGAAAAGCCTCTGGTATTGGCTCCCCATCTATCTGTCTCTTTCTCTTGACCTCAGTTTTTGTACAATAGAGGAAGTAGACCAAAGGTGTCATTCCAGTTTCGAGGACAAGCAAGTCCGTCATTCTGTGAGCTAAGACCACAGTTCTCACGCGTTCCTGTGACCTCCAGCTGTCGCAGGGAGAGGTCTGAAATATAAGTTCTGCACAACCTGTCTCAATTGGGTGGGCTCCACAGCTCAGCAAGGACATATGCTGCACACACCAGAGGCTCAGCTCATTACTGCTGGATGGCATTCTCTGATGAAGTGGGCTGAGCAAAGGACACCCTCCAAGGATATCAGCCCAATGCAGAGATGGGGAAGCACTGAAAATACGGCTCTATTTTCTTTGCTGCTGCTTCTTCTTCTTCTTCTTCTTCTTCTTCTTCTTCTTCTTCTTCTTCTTTCAATTTCAAGGTATGGAAGCACATCTAGCTCTTGAAGATGAGGATTCTACCCAAGATGCATGCTTCTTAATTCCACGCTCCTCACATAGGCACGGTTCTCATCTCTCGTGTCGGTGGTAGAGAGAGACCAGGCTTTGCAGGCACATAGAGGTGGCTTCAGGCAGCAGCCCACAACCTTCCTTAATGAGGTGACTTGATGCAAGTTCATCAACACCTCTGCATTTCTGTTCCCCCAACCAGAATGAGGATATCTCTTTCAAAAGTTCGTCAGAAGATGGCTAAAAGTGATCCTAAATGCTCACGATTGCTGCCAACAATAATTTACATGGCTCAGAAGGTGTTGTGGCCCACGCTGGACCAAGAGGACCACGAGACTCAGACAGATGAGAATTTGCTCGTCCCCCAGCCACAGCACGCTGCCATGCTACTCTAGGCGACTGGGACCCAGTCCCGTGGTTGCTATTGGAGGGGCCTGTGTTTGGTGGTCAATGGGAAAGACAGGACTTGATGGAGTGTTGAGGAAGTTGTGTGTTTGTCATTGTTCCTCACGATCCTAAGATGATTGTGCATTTTCATTTATTCTAAAGCCTGGGAATCATCAAACCAAATTATTATTTTTTTAAAAGGACATTAACTTAAAACAATTGCAGTAGCCAAGGCTTCTGTGAAGCCAAGCCCTCCATCTCCATGTCAGCAGGGACCATGGAAAGTGAGAGTAAGCTGGTGACTCTCCTCCCCGCCTCTGCTGAGCTCCTGCATCCCTTTTGTCTCTCCCTGTTGTCATTGGCCTTGACTTCCACTCATTTATCTGATGCTCAACCAGAACAGCGGTTCCCTTTCTGGGAAGGAGCGCAAGGTTTCTCTGCTCTTTGAGAGGATTATTTGAAAACACCCTTGGCTCTCGCCCTCCCCAGCTCGGCCTCGGCAGCCCCACTGACTAAGGCTGCCAGATTTGCCTCTTCCCCTCTCACTCAGGAAAAGGAGCCCCCCGGGCGTATTAGAATCATCAGGCTCCTCGATGCAGAAGGACTCTTTTAAGTCTTCAAATTCAACCTTCCCGTTTTACCGACAGAGAAACGGACCCAGGCAGCGAGGAGCAGAGCTGAGAGCCACGCCCGGGTCATCAGCTGTCCAAGCCGCGTGCTTTCCCCCTCTTCCCTGAAACATGTCAGGTGTAATTCAGGTGCTCCACAAATAACACAATAGTAACTCTTGGATTACATTTCCCTCTCTCTGGCACACGGCACTCTGTATGACAAATGCCAAGCTCCACTTAGGCGTGCGTCTCCTCCTCGGCCTCCCCTGGAATGACAACCAGCTGTGGGCAGGGATGATGCCCTATTGATCTCTGTTCCTTATCTAGTGCAGCACAGGGCAAGAACCTACCCCATACATATTTGTTAAATGAATGAATGAATGATCTCATTTTAATGCTTGATCCATCATAAAACTGCAGTTCAATTCTTTGGGGGCATACCATTTCCCGAGTTTCATTTTAAAGATCTAATTATCTACACCATACAGAATTTTTATTAGAAAGTGAAGTCATTAAATAAGCAGACACCAGACTCAGACCCTGAGATAATTGCAAATAGAAGCACATCTGTCTGTGGCGCTAAGCTGGACCCAGTAAGCACATTGCTGGTGAACATGGCACCCATTTTCAGCACTTGGATTCACTGGGACAACGGGTTCCCCAAACCAGGGAAATTAGGCTTCTAAATTACCTGAGAAAGGCTAGGAGTGCACAATTCTGTAATTGCTTTTCAATACCTCCATCTTCCTAGATGTGGGTTATAATGCCAGCCTGAATCCAAATCACCCTCACATTTAAAAGCCATCCATCCACATTTTCTGACCTTGTTGCTTCGGTCCGTATATATCCCTGGGACGCACCTGTCATGTTTTCCGTTCATACGTTCAGTTACAAAATCAGTTCAATTTATTTCAATGACAAAGCAGCAATCCATTCTTGTACAAAGGAAGCTACTTCTAACATCGTCAAACATTTTCTCTTAACTCAGACGTATCAGACTCTTCTTCCATTCATCACTTCTAGGAATGAGGCCTTCACCAACTGCACAAAGCTTTATTAATGCTACGCTGAGAGCAAAACTCTTAATAAAGTCTCTAAATATTTACTATGAGTCTAAGTTACTGACCAGTTCCACTCCCATTGAAATCTGCTCTCCTTCTCCAAACACAATTATTTTAGGTCACTGACACACCAGCCAAGGAAATGACAAGACTGTATACTATGGCAGAAAGTGCAAGCAGGACCCAGTTTTAAATTCTGGCCCTGTCCCTTACTAGCTGATGGACTCTTTGCAAGTTACCTTGCCTTTCCCGGTTTCCCTAACTATAAAAAGGGGACAAGAATACTAATGTCACAGAGTTCTGGTGATGATTTAAGAAAAATGTATATACATATATATGGTAACTTTAAAAAAAGGAAGCTAAACATGTCCAGTATGAAACGTATGAAGCATTCATTTTCAAGTATTCTTTGACAAAGGGGCCAAGAATATACAACGGGGAAAGGACAGTCTCTTCAACAAATGGTGCTGGGAAAACTGGACAGCCACATGCAAAAGAACGAAACTGGACCACTATCTTACACCGTACATGAAAATGAACTCGAAATGGATTAAAACCTTGCAAATAAGGCCTGAAACCATAAATCGCCTAGAACATACAGGCAATAAGCTCCCTGACACTGGTCTGAACAATGAATTTTTGCATTTGACACCAAAATCAAAGGCAGTGAAGCAAAAATAAACATGTGGGTTTATATCAAATTAAAATATCCTCACAGATAGTAACCTATGCTTGAAACTCAGAGTGTTTTTTGGCCATTTCAAATTCGTTCCCCTTTGAGAAAGCCAAAGTGTTGGTGATTTGCATAGAGGCACCGTTTTGTGGAGTATAGTTTATCTGGCGAGAGATAACTCAAAGACTAACCAACAGTTGAAGAACCAAAGCATGGGCAATTTTTAACCTTCCCAGATAACGAATAGATCTCTGAAGGCCAGAATTAGTCCAAAGAGCTCCCCACCGCAGTTCTAAGAGGACCCAGAGGCCCAGTAACTGAGAACTCTTTTCTAATCAATGAAAGTAAATAAGGGCAAGTCTACTGTGAGGTGGGCACCATGCCAGAAGCCATAAAGACATAAGATCATTTACTTCCTGGAAGGCAAGTATCAGTGTTGCCATTTTACAGGTACACAAACTGAGGCTCGGAGCTGTTAGTCCTTCAGGATCCCCCAGCTGAGACACAGCAGCAGCAGAGTCTGGATTCATAGCTGACTCGAGGATCCACTTCCTTCCAATCACACCATGCAGCTTCTGAGAAAGGATTTTAACTTGGATGAACTAGGAACCAGAGGATACTGGGTCGACGAGTCGAAACTCAGCAAGGAAGGCAGGACTTGCTTCCCCTGCCATAGGCCTCTGCTGTTCCTGCTCAGCAGCTGAGTGAGGGGCTCTGCAGCAATCACCCCATCGCAGTGAGGGCTGGACTCGGGCTCCCCAAGTGGGCAGTGGTAGGACAACTATGTTGTAACCACCAAGCACAGGCTGCCTGATTCAACCTTAATGGGTGACCTAGTCAAGGCATCTGGGGCCCCACATCACCCCAACTTCCCCTTCATCACACCACCTCTCTGACGCATCATAAGGATCTCTTTCTATGTCTGACTACATTCTTTGCAAAAAGGAATAATGGACAGTGTTTTAAATGCCCAGTTGCCAAAACTGTATTTGGTACAGAGTAGATGCTCAGTGAAGGTCAAGTGCATGAATGGAAGTGAATTCAACATCAAGGCTGGACAAGATGACTTTAGACAATGCCTCCCAGACCTGAGCTATCACAGCTTAATGATTCCTAGGTCAGCTTTCCATCTCTGGGCAGGAGCTCAGGGTCTCTGCAACACTGAGATTTCCCAACGGGATGAAGACATTATCGGTGCTTCAGGCTTTCAAATCTTCAAAGTACCCTCTTCAGGCTACTCCTTACCATCCTTCAGGAACAAGCAAACACGGCGATTGGAACAGATGCTGTCAGCCCCATTTTAAAGACGGTAAACTGAGGCCCATAGGAGTGACCTGAGTTCCCCAGGGCCGACATCCGGCAATGAGGCTGTTGATTCCCTAGTCTTTTCATGTTACCAAGCCTGGAGCATAGATAGGCAAAGTGAAGGGAAGAGGGTGGGAAAGAAGAGTGTGTGTGAGGAAGGGAAAATAAAAGGGAAGAGAGGGGGCAGCTTCTCTGGAGAGTGTCACCGACAGCTGACAGTCGGTGACCCTGTGGCCCTGGCAAACGCTGAACTCCTCACTCAGGGCTGGCTGGGATGGGGGCGGAGCGGGGGAGTGGGTTAACTTGGCTCTCGGTGCCCCTGACTTACCCAGTTGCATCTAGGCCCGGAGAGCAAAAGCAAACTGAACGCTTCTCGGGGCTGAGTAAAAAAACAGGAAGTCACAAGTGGCTTCACTCTCCTCTCAACTTGGGTCTCCCACAGTTGGGGTCAAGGGTGCACCAGAGACCTGACAGGCAGCTCCCTGGCAGCCTGCCACTGTGGGAGTCAGCAGCACCCCCAGAACACAGGGTTTAGGGGGCTCTGCTGTCCCGGGAGGAGCAAGACCAGGAAGCCCACAGGGTGGGAAGTCAGGGAGATGGGCGTTTGGTGCCAGTTCCATCACTGTTTCATTCATTGAACAAAAACGGAGCACTGACTCGGTGCTAAATCCAGTGTGACCCGAGGGAGAAGGCTCACTCTGAGCTCAGTTTTGTCATCTGCAAAGTGGGGACAGTCCCTACCACACAGCGCTGTCATGAACCTCAGTGAGCTCCTCCAGTACACATGGAATCTCTTATTAGCACCGAGGTAGGATGCAAGGCACCGTGTGCCCGAGACGGCGGCGCTGCCCGCTTCCCAGAGCTGAGGGCAGGAGGGAGTGTGGGCAGGTCTGTCCCCACCTCTCTCCCCTCGCTGGAGCCCAGGGCCAGAAGGAGGTGAAGTTCTGCCAGCCCCCAGCCTGGGCCCAGTGCCCATGTTTATGACTGTTTATTTCAGAGCAAGTAGAAAGGAGAAATTAGAGCCATAAAAGACAGGACAACAGACCAATAAAAACCAGCTCCCAGAAGAGTCAGGAGGAGGAAGAGAGGCAAAACTGTCACCATAGCAACACAAGACAGTCAGAAGCACGCAGGAAAAACAGCCCCTGCTCTGCCTCCTCTCTTCACAGCAAAGCGAGCCTGGGACCCCATTCGGAGCTCAGTGAAAGCCAAGGACCCACCCTAAAGCCTTAGTCCCCAGGCCCAGATGCCCAGCCTGACCTGGCTAGCAGCCACCCTCCTCCTGCTGGCCCTCATGCAGCACGGGTCCCAGTCCTTCAAGATCCCAGCCCAGCCTGCTGTGCCCTGGAGACTCAGTGCTATGAAGATGGCCCAGGCCCTATCCAGAGGGATGGTGATGGTGAAAGACGGGAAAAGTTTCCAACAGAGTAAGGCAGGAGGGCCACAGAGCTGTGGGGGCGACCGAGGCCCAAAACACCTGCCCCATTACTCTGCCCTGGAGTCCCTGGGGAGCAAACAGGGAAACAGGGACATGGGCGAGGAGACCGGGCCCAGAAGGGTGGCCCATCAGTACTGGACCCTACACGTCCAACACAGTGGCTGGGGGAATTCTGAGGATCTGGGGGGTGGGGTCAGCATATACCTCTGGGGGTCTTAAATGGCAAAGGTCTTGGTTCTGGTCCCTGGGGACACTGGCCAGCAAGTCAGGACAGCCTGGAGAAGGATCCAGGTACCCACTGGCCCATTATGACAGAGGCTTCTTAGTCCTTCAGCTGGCAGGCAAGACAGGTGTCTCCAACAAATTGCATGGCTGGCCTGGGACCAGCCTTTTGGGAAGTGGGTCAAATTGTTCCCAAAGCGTAAGATCTGTAAAGTCCCTTTTGCCAGACTGGGATTCTCAGGAGGAGGAAGGTGATAGGGCCAGGAGGCCTGGGTCCTAGGCACAGCAGTGCGCTGACTGGCTAAGAACATCTGGGGCAGGCTGCAGCGGAATGGTCCAGGTGTGCAGGCACTGGGGAGGGGGATCATCCTTGCTTCTGGCTCTGTAGAGAGAGGTGGGGAGCCTGGGCCTCTGGTGATGGGAAGGGGGAAGCAGAAGGTTGGGGTGTCCTGGAGAAATGGCTTTGGAGCTGAAGATACCTGGCTGGGGGCGGGGGGACCGGGGGACCGCGTGGCTGAGGGGTGACAGGGGTGATCGGGGAACACAATCAGGAGGCAGCCCTGGGGAGCGGGGCAACGGGCGCACAGACGGACATCTGGACGGCGGATGGCTGGAGAAGGGCTGAAGGACTGGGTCCTCCGCTCTCCCTCCCTCCCCCCCTCCCCTGAAGGCTGCAGGGGCGTCGGGAGCTGGGGAAGGATGGCAGGGCTCGCCCCGGCGCCTCCGGAGCCCCCTTCCCTGCCGACCCCCACCCGCGCTCCCCGCCGCGCCCCCGCCGCGCCCCCGCCGCGTCCGCGCTGCGCTCACCCGGGGTCGCCGCCGCCCAGCTCGGCCGCGCGTCCACCGCTGCCCCAGCCGCCGCCGCTGTGGACGCCTCTCCCGCGGCCGCCGCAGCCTGCGAGACGGCCCCGGAGCCCCGCCCCGGCCCG
>NW_023270305.1:5455293-5466155 GCF_011800145.1 Mirounga leonina
CCCAGCCCGGCCCGCTGCGGCCGCCCCGCCCCGCCCCGGCCCCCCGGGCTCCCCACCCCCGCTGGCACCCGCCTCGCCCCACACGCGCGCGGCGAGCCCTTCCGCGCCCGGGAGCTGGTGCGGGCTAACCCCGCACACGGTAGCCCCTGCCCTCCTTTCGGCCTTGGCCCCTTGGCATTGGCCTCCGAGAGGAAGCCGGGACCAGCCCTTGCTGCTTCTACACACGGAATTCCTTCATACCCATTATTCCCTCCACGAAAACCGGAGAAAGACCCTGCAATCAGTCCCTAGACGCGCACGCCCACCCTCAATTTAGTGCCCGCGCCACCAGCCAGACCACCCTAACCTCTATCCTCACTCTCACATTACTTTGGGTTCTGAAGCCGGCCTTCCTCCCCGTCCTTCCGTGTTCATACTATGAGGAGATTCCCAGCCCTGGGGGCTGCAGCGATCTGATGGGACCACCAAAAAAGTCTTGCAAATGATCGATCCAAATAACCTAACTACCCAGAAGAGTAAGCCTGCAAAAATATTTTTAAAAATTCTATGATGCAAGGGGAGTGTAGGGGATTAAGGTGTCATTGTCATGATCATTGTTTTAAAACATCTGCCATGGAGGCTTTCTGCATTAGAGAGAGAGATCCAGGAAACCGGAGAGGTGCACGGTGCCAAACAGGTTGTGAGTCAGAGCTCCTCTTGGGAGGGGTGAGGGGGTGGGGGGGGCCTTCTCCTGCTTCCTTTCCCAGTCAGCCAGAGCATCATGAAACATTTATTAAACCCCTACAATGGGCCTAGCCCTGTGCGGGAAGCCCGGTCAGTTTCAGCGGGTGTGTGGGCTGGGAGCATAAGGTGCCCAAGTCCCAGAGTGTGGAGAGCTTCGGGAGACTTTGTTCAACGCCATCTCCTTTCTGAGTTCTGTCCCCATGCGTAAGGTGATGCCAACCCAGCCTCCTTCAGACTCTGGAAAGCTTCTGTGAGCTGCCTAGCATGGCTCCTGCTCTGGGTTTTGGTAGGAATTCGGGTAAGGCCCAGGAGGGCACAGTCTAGTTAGAACGAAATATTCTCCCAATTGGAAGTGTCCTTAGAACAAACACTTTCGGGCGCCTGGGTGGCTCAGTTGGTTGAGCGACTGCCTTCGGCTCAGGTCATGATCCTGGAGTCCCGGGATCGAGTCCTGCATCGGACTCCCTGCTCAGCGGGGAGTCTGCTTCTCCCTCTGACCCTCCCCCCTCTCATGTGCTCTCTCTCTCTCAAATAAATAAATAAAATCTTAAACAAACAAACAAACACTTTCCCCTTCTTCATTTGGGGGTGAAGGCCCCTCATGCCCCGCCCAGCCTCAGTTGTCGATCCCTGCAAAGACAGTCCATTTTACCTTTGGGTGGCTCTATCAGAAGAGCCTTCTTAGCGCACCCCCATACATCCACACACCACAACTTCTGGCTTATTCTCTCCACCTCGGACCTGGCCAGGCTCTGGAAAGGACAAGGATGAGCCAGCCACAGATGCCATTCACCCCATAAAACACTATCATTTCGGACCACAGGAATACTCCTTACTTTACACGGTCTGTCTCTAATAATAATATAGCTTAGGTTGATGAGAAGAGACTATTTGATGTATGAGATTTCACTTCCACACACTTAAAAGATGGCTTCTGTTTCAGTAATTGAGGGATACCTGTAAAACATTGCCTAGCCCATTATGAAATGATAGGGTTTCTAATTATCAGTGTGGAATTTAACAATTAAATGTTTCCTAAGACACAATAATCAGATGACATGTTCTTTCAACTTCATTAGTAATACTAATAACAGGGTTAGAGGTTACTATAATAAAGATTATAGTGAAATTAAACTGTCATTGAAGGGGCAGGTAGGTTGAGATTAAATTTCAGATGGTTTTCATTCACAATATAAGTTTGCTAAAATGAACCTTAATGTCTTAATTAAATTCACTTTAAAACTGAACTAGTTTAGTTTCAAGGACATCCTCTTCATGTATTTATTTTTTAAAAAGAGATTTCTTGAGCTTTGACACAGGGCCAGGCTGTGCTAAATGATGGCATAAAGACCCAGGTCCCTGGCCCTGAGGAGGATTCAGACAGATTGCCAGGCCTGGTTTATGACCAGGCAGAAAAGAAAGCAGGCGAAAATAGGGGCATTTGGTGTATAGGCCTAGGCCAAGAAGGAATTCATCGAGATTGGGAGAAACGGGAAGTAGATTCTTTTAAGCTGAATCCTGAGGGGTGAGTTAGTCTTCAATAGGCAAGAAATGGGGTCATTGACACTCCAGGTAGAGGGAGGCCCTGGTGGAAAGGGGTTTGGTGTGGCTGCAGTGTCTGAAGGATAGCACAAAGTGGCTGAGAGTGAAGAACCAGAACACCAGCCCAGGAAGGCTACCCTTGACCCTGGCAGCTTCAGGGAACTGGGTGGCCTTGACCCGAGCGTCAGATACAGAGTCTGACAACAGATGAAGTGTGCTTGGGATTGGGTGGAGAAAGAAAAGGCAGCAATGAGAATGGTCAGGTGAAAAATACCATCATCACCGGGGGGGGGGGGGGGGGGGGGGCGTGGGCTGCCCCCCAGGGATCAGGTTCTACTCTCTCACATTTGAAAACACATTCTCTAAACATCCCCAGTGCAGAGAACAATACGTGGCACAAACTTGGTGCCCACTAATATTTACGGAATGGAATGGCAGGGTCATGAAGGATGAGCATCCTCTATGGAGACAAAGCCACAAGGGCTGATCTCACGTGGGGCTCCTCGACATCCACTGAGATCCATTCTAGGGCTGGGAGAATGTTCCCTCTAAATTCCTGGACAAATTAGGTTTTCTTTCTCAGAGTAAGTCCCTTCCTCCAAAAGATCATTTCTGCTTCTGAACCTTTGCTTCTCTGACACCTAGGATGATTCCCTCTCCCATCTCCAGCTATCAAAGACCAACCTGTTCTGATGCTCATGATGTCTGGGGCCAGTGGTTCGTGCTTCTTTACTCTGAATTCCTATGAAACTAACAATCTGAGCCACTTACCTCTCTGAGTCATCACATATACAAGTTTCTTGAGGACAAGGACCTTCTCTGAGACATGGATAGAACTTCCACTTGATGTGAAATCGAAGCTGAGCATAAATCCTGATTCTGCCACTCACTGGCTGTGTGCACTTAAGTTACTCTGGAGTTTTGGTTTTCTCTTCTATAAAATGGAAGTAATAAAACCCACCTCAGAAGGTTGATGGGAAGGCTAACGTAAACTGCTCTGTAGCTGTGAAGGACAGAGCAATCGGGTATGTGTATGTGTTGCCTCCTAGTGCCTTGAATAATGCTGGCCACACAGTTAGTGTTGATTGCGGATGAGCTGGTTACTGGGTTGATTCATAGATGAGGATGAGAGGCAGAGGCTGAATGATTGATACCGTATCCCAAAGCCCTACAGTGCTCTCTGTTTGCCACTCTCCAGGAAGGAATCTTTATTTTATCTTATTTTAAAGATTTTATTTATTTATTTATTTATTTATTTATTTATTTAGAGAGCCTGAACAGGGGGAGGGGCATAGGAAAAGAGAGAATCCCAAGCAGACTTCCCACTGAGCGCAGAGTCCCACGCTCTGTCCCACAACCCTGAGATCATGACCTGAGCTGCAATCAAGAGTCGGATGCTCAACTGACTGAGCCACCCAGGCCCCCCAGGAATCTTGATTTTTGTCCTCCCAGTTTACTTTCCTCCAGCAGGAATTATATAGCACTTGTTTTCCCTCTGGCTTACTATAATGGCTTCCAAAGGTGGTGGAGGTTCTTGCCAATTACAGGCCAGGGTTCCTTTATGTAACCAGGGGTTTCTACGGAAACATGGCCCAGGCTTCAGAGGGAGCATAATAGATTTGATTATGAATATTGAGCCAATTTTCACAGCTGACATACCACACACTTCCTTGTTGCAAAAAATCACAGTCCAAACTGTGTGGAGAAATTTGGTAATGCCTGCAAATTCTGCATGTGGATGATTTGGAGGCTGTGACTTAAAATATCTGACTTAAATCCTTTTTTCAATCCCTGAGCATGTCAGGCTCTTTCAGATTTCCCTTGCTTTGCACATGGTTCCAATCTGCCTTGAACGACCTTCCATCCTGGTTCATTCATTGAGTTTCTACTTTTTTTTTTTTTTTTTTAAATCCCAGCTCATAAGCAACCCCTCTATAATGCCTCCTTCAGCTCTCCTGGGTGGAGTCCATTGTTCTTTCTTGTGTGTTTCTATAGTTTTGCACTCACACCTTTACCATCTCATTCACCAGACTGTGTCTTGCGTCTGTTTCTATTGAAAACACCTTATTTAATGTCACCTTATATGGTTTGATTCATTAACATTGAACTGGCCAATAGCACTGTAACTCATGCTTGGATGAAGTTTGCCTAATGTGTGTTTTCTCCATAAGACACACCACCCCTTTGCACACTTAGGAGCACTATGCACGGGGGCCATTTTAAACATGCAATCGCCAACAAAAAGCACAAAAATATGAAAAGCCTGGCCCTAAGTAGGCCATGGAAAGGGCACGTGTTCACAGTATGGAGCCGAATAAGAAGTCAATTTTGCCTCAGTCAACCTCCGCTAGGAACATGAGTGTTGGCGACTTGAGTTTCTCACTGCTTGGTGCACATTGGAAAATGACACATTGGAAAAGTACCCAGAGTATTGATTTTGAGGTTACAAATACATTTCAGGGAGTGGGCAAAGTCACAAACATGAAATCTGCAAATAATGAACATAGACTATAAGTGCCTCCTGCCTAGACTATGAACTCTTTGAATCCAGCATCTGTGTGTTATTATTCTTTGTATCCTTCTAGTACTTTGAAGAGCACCTGATACATAAAAACGTGGCACTCAGTGAATGCCAATTGTATGAGTGAGCCATTCAATCCCGTCTTGCATTTCTTTGGCGATTTCCCCAACAATTTATAAACACATTAATAAAGCAGCAAGATGTCTCTGGTTCTTCTCCCATATGAAGGTTATGGGCCTAATTTGATTCTTCGCAGTTATTTGAGAAAAAACCCTGCCTTTGAAAGTAAGGAGCATTATATATGGAATAGATCCCTCACATATGGCAAATCTGGATGATATAGGTACTGGCTTCCAAGATGGGTAAAAAATGATACACAACAGCATCCACCCATCTCCTCCCAAAGAGAAGAGGGAGTAATATATTTCTAAGATCTGGAAAAATAGTGTCAAATGATGGCCAACAATGCAGAAAGATGACATAGCCCAGGATCTGAAAGGGGGACACTGGTGATGAAGTACACAGTGGTGAGAGGCAAAGAAAGTGGACGACTAGAGGCAGGGGAGTCATGGGAACTGTGCAGAAACTTTGCAGTGAGGTCAAGATTTCAATCTGGGCTCTCTCCCACTTAGAGCAGTATGACTTTGGGCAGGTTTCTCAACTTCCTGCTTCCTTGATCATCACACATATAAAACAGGGGTAATAGGATGTACCATACAAGGTTGTTTACGCAACCGACATTTATTGATGCCACTGTGTGCTAGATAGAAACATGAATGAGATAACATATAGGCAGATAATTAATTAGTACCTAACAGAGTGCTTGATGCAACTTCGCTACCAAATTTTAAAAATGATTTTCACTATTTCCACCCTTAGGTTATTTCTACTTTCATTCTTCCTCTCTTCTCTCTCGTTCCATCTCTAATTTGCAAGGCTTCAAGGTAAGACTTCTTCTAGTCTCTTCCAAGTCCAAACCCTCTGATACTTTTCCATGGTCAGTTGATCTCAATATTTGGCTAGCCAGGTAAATCCAGAAATTTTTGATTGCATCAATTTTTGGCAGCTTAGACAAAATGAGTCAGTCCCTCTAGGGGATTCTGCCTCACCACCCACAAAGCCCACACCAACTCCAAAATCACCATCAACAAAGTAATGACACATATATGGGGACCTTTGAGCAAAGGCTGAGAGCATTTTATAGGCATTGCCTAGTCATTTATGCAGCATCACAAACAGGTAAGTGGGGCTCGCTTCTGAGTATACCTATTTTATAGCCAGGGAAATTAAGGCTTGATGTAACGCATTCAAGTCATCAGTTGAGTCCTAGCCACAGCTAAGAAAATAAAACATAGGTGTCATGAATCACAATTGAGAACCAAGCATTGCATTCCTTGGACAACCTGATCTTCTTCCTTTTCTTTACAAATGGTGTCTTTGCTTTTCAGGAAATTTATCAATGAGCAAGCTGACAAGTTAATTTGGACACAAGCCAGGATACTCTCTCTTACTATCAGACTTTGTGTCCAATGTGGGAAGCTGAAAGCACAACTGGGTACTAAGATGATGTAAAAATTCTCACCAAACAGAATGATTAACTGTATTGAACTTTTTTACAAGCCCTGCTAGTAATGCACGAAGGTTTCACGTCTACATGCACAGAAATACTGTATGTGACATTCACATAGATGGCCATGTTAATGGTTTTCAACCTACTGTGTTTGCGTTTTGACTCTTCAATCACTTCAAAATTACCTTATAATAGTGATGCTTGATATATTTAGAACTCCTACTGCTTTGTTTTTTTGTTTTTTCCATTTTCCCTTTAGCCACTGCCCAGATCAACCCCTTACCAGCTCTCACTTGAATTACCTGGACAGCTTTCTGATTGGTCCTCGGCCTTCACATTCAATCTACCCCACTACTGTCCATCGGAAGCTCCAGCAACCCCACTAAGAGATGTATGTGATGGGGGCAGCCCCAGGACCTAGTCTTACATCTTTGTAGAACATGGCTGTTTATAGTCTGCCCTTGCTTGTTCTTCCTGCTGCATTTCTTTCTACTCCTTAACTCAAAATATTATATCACTCCTCTCTCTGTGCCTGCTATTTCTTCTCCCTGGAATGCCCACTCTCTGTTATCAAATGGACAAACTCCAAGTTATCCTTCCAGGTTGGAGAACATCATCTTGTAACAAAATCTTTTCTGAATCCTGATCCTCAGCCTGCCCAGGCCCACTGACTCACACACACTTTATCTCAGTGTTTTAATTCTGTGCCTCACTTCTTGAGCTCCCGAAATTTAGAAATATATATATATGTACATATGTGTGTATATATATGTACATATGTATATATATCTCATATATATGCATACATATACATATTTTATACATATATAAACATATAAAAATACAAATATACCCGATAGGTATACATATATACATATTTATATATATATAAAACATCTGTGTTCTTAGTGCTTGACATCTAAGGTCCACTAGATAAATATCCACTGAGTTAATATGAGTTAAACTGAATCCTTCAGGATCCAGAGATTAGAAAAACTGTCTTTTCAAGTTAGTTCTGGAAAAGTAAAGTATAACCAAGCTTGAAAGTACCAACACAGGATCTTTTTAATAGAAGAGTGCTTTTTTAGAGTGTTTTTTTTTCCTGATGAATAATAATAAAAAAAAAACCTTCTACAATGTGCTTTTCTAGCTGTGTGATCTTAAAATAAAATCCACATTAGTGATTATTAAGCAAATCTAACTAATAGTTCTCTGCTTCTGATGTTGAAACGATCCCTTTCCTTACATGCCAACACCTCTACATTTTCTTTGTTTTAATTACACTAAGCGTCTTTTTGTTCTTCCTGGAACATTTGCCTGGGAGGCGGGGGCAAGCTATAAATAATAATCATCATCATTATAAGAAATAGTATTTACAGAGTCTATTCTTGGAGCTGAAGACTAATTCATGAGCATGCCCAACGGGGCCCTGGTAGAGATGCCGTGATTTCTTGGGCAGAGTCCTGGACTCTTGAATATTTCACCTGTCTCATTAGCGTCACTCATGTGGTGTGACTGCTCAGATGGCAGCCGCTTCATCCAATAAACTCCCTCAAACTGCTTCCCATCTGTTAATGGGGAGGAAATGGGAGATTTTAGAAAATATGATGATTTTTATGTTGTTGTACATAAATGCAATTCGTTTTCTGATTTCTACATTTCCTCTATACCCAAGGCTTCCACGAATCTATTTAATATGGGTTTGATTTTTTTTTTAGAAATAAAAAGAACATTATCTTTCATTACACACATTTAGGCACTTCAAGGTCTTAAAAGAATCTCAGAGCAGAAGTGGCCCTGGAAATAATCTAATTCAGTTTGTTCATTTGACAGATTAAAAAACTGAGGCCCAGAAAGGGAAGGTGATATCCCAAGGTCATTTGGTAAATAAATGGCAGAAGCTGCGATTTTTCGAGGGGGGGGTGGATTTAAAACATGGTGTGCTGGTTCCAGCCTAGTGTTTTTTTCTCTCCTTGATGCTGAACAAATCTTCACACACACCCCCCTTCTGATTTAAGCCCTAAAAATTTCAGTTTGTTACATATTTAGGATACTATCTTTTGCACATAAATTATCCAGTTACCTCCATAATTGCTTATTAAGTCCTAAAACTATTTTATTGCACAGCATTGGGTGTTGTCCCCAAGATGGATGAGCCTATGGAGTGAGAGACCCAGGCGAGTTCTGGAGACAAGCACTGGAAATTACCAATCCAAACAGGCATCGTGATCTGGTGGGAAGAGCTTGCTGTCCTCAATCCTGTGTTCTAGGAACAGATCTGCTAGATTTGTTCTACAATTTGGAGTAGGTCAGTAAACTCATGGATAATAAATGTCTGTTCTGCCTTCCCTAGAGAATGTTGAAAGAATCAAATAAAATGACAGATGTGAAAAGATAAACAACAACAACAACAAAAAAATCATTATTTCATTCAGCAGCAGAAAGACAGCAGACTATTTTGCCTCTGTTTATTGCCAAAGTGTCATGCATGGTAATTTCATGCTAATTTCCTGCAGGTGGTCAGGTTTTCCTTGGCCCTTATTTGTCTCCTACCAAAAATCACTGAAGTTCAGAACACATTTTGTAATTTCCCATATTTAAGAATTTACTTAGCATTTACTATATGCCAGATACTCCCATTGGTGCTAGAGATACAAGGAAGGATGCTCTTGTGAATTCACTGCCCAGGTGTGAAACAGACATGAAAATAGAAGCATTTAAGGAATTTAGGGACAGGCATTCAACCCAGCTGTGAGAAGAGCTTCCAGGAAAAGTTGTGAAAGACTGAGAAGGACTGATCCAGGGAAGAAAAAGAAAAGTTAGAAATAACGGCAATGTACTGTGATGCTGATGTACTTGGGACATTATGAATACTGTGGTTAGACAGACATGACTGGGGATGAGAGATTTAGAGAGCGGTCATTACAGAGAGACTTTCTGATACTCTCAAAAGCTGATACTAGTTGTTGAAAGTGAATGGGAAAGTTTGATTTCAGCATGCACCCATTTCCTTTCTCCTATTTTTTGTCCTGATCCAAGCACAGACACTTAAATTGACACTACCGAGTGATGATTGAGAAGTGCTTACCCCTTTTTGGGGAATATGTATACAAAGAATAATGTAACAAATACCCATGTTCCCATCACCTAGAATAACATCTTATTTGTGCTTCATTTTTTTCTATTAAATAATAGGATATTAATAATTCATAATAGGACATTAATGATTAATAATAGGATACTAATGATTATTGATTTAAAAAGTTCCCATGGGTAGTAGGAACTTTTAATGCTAAAAAATTCTGGTTCTTCTCTCCTTCTGGATGTTGGGGGACCACACTTCCCTGCCTTCTTTCAGGATCTTGTCACCTATTCTGTCCAGTGCTTTGTGGGCAGATATAAGGCCCTTCTGGGTTTGAACACTCAACTGCCAAGGTGACACTCTCCAAAAACTTTTATCCCTCTAGGTCCCGGAGAAAGCATGACATTTAGAAGCCACCCGGTCTCTACCACCAGTGCCTGATGGACATATGGTTTGAGACATAGATACATCCAATTGTTTAAGCCACTGAGATTGAGAATTTGGAGTTTGTTTTGACAGCATAACCTTATCTAACCAATTGACACATCTTTTAGCCCCAATCCCAATCTTCCCCATCCAGAGACAACCACTATTACGAAGCCATAGGGAATATTTCCATTCATATTTTCTAAAAATCTCCTAAATAAGTATGTGCACTTAATATATGGTATTGTAGTTTTAAAGTTTTCATAAAGGCCATCATATGGTATTCTGGTTATCACCTCTCTTTATTCAATAGTATGGATTTTTAGAACTATCAATCATAACTACATAATTATGTAGACTATGTACATGATGCATATATGGGTCATCCCTGTCTCATTTCTGAGTTTATTGGGAATGCCTTCAGAATTTCACAATTAGTTATAATAATTCAGAAAGTTCTTGGTAGCTGCTTTTATGAAACAAGAGCATTTTCTTCTATTCGTAATTTGCTAGGGATCTTTATGCTGAATTTTATCTAATTATTTTTCTACATCTCATATAGGTTTTCTTTTTCATTTTCTTTAATGTGATAAGCTATTATTGATGGATCTTCTGTTGTTGAACTATTTTTTAAAATAGATTTTATTTATTTATTTATGTATTTATTTATTTGAGAGACAGAGAGACAGAGAGCAGAGAGGGTGAGGGACAAGCAGACTCTGCACTAAGCACAGAGCCTGATGCAGGGCTGGATCCCACCACCCTGATATCATGATTTAAGCCAAAAATCAAGAGTTGGTGGTTCAACTGACTGAGCCACCAAGGTGTCCCTGTTGTTGGACTATTGAGAATCCTATGAGAATTTCTAAGATAAACTTCCAAGTTGAAACAATTGTATTTTATTTAGACTTTTGCATTTGTGTTTACAAATGAAATTGGTATGTTTGTTTATTTATTTATTTATTTATTTATTTATTTATTTATTTATTTATTTATTT
>NW_023270305.1:5466165-5467764 GCF_011800145.1 Mirounga leonina
TTTATTTATTTATTTATTTATTTATTTATTTATTTATTTATTTATTTTTACTACCCTTGTTTGTTTCAGGTGGCTCTCTTTGTTCTCAGAAATAGTTGTGTGTGCTTTAAAATAAACAATAATTATCAGTTTCTTGAAACTATAACTCACTGTGATGTTCCCTGAAGAAGGGGCATTTTTTTTTAAAGATTTTATTTATTTATTTGAGAGAGAGAGAATGAGAGAGAGCACATGAGAGAGGGGAGGGTCAGAGGGAGAAGCAGACTCCCTGCCAAGCAGGAAGCCCGATGCGGGACCCGATCCAGGGACTCCAGGATCATGACCTGAGCCGAAGGCAGTTGCTTAACCAACTGAGCCACCCAGGTGCCCAAGAAGGGGCATTTTTAGTTATCTATTCAATTTCCTGAATGAGACTGATTTGCTCAAGATTTCAATTTTCCTTGAGTAGATTTTGGTAATTTATATTTCTCAAGAAAATGGTTATATCTAAATTTCAAATTTATTAACATAAAATTTTGCAATGTACTATTATACATTTTTAAATTTTTTATCAGTAATTATATAATTCAACATGTGATCTTTTTATTTTTAATATATTTGATATTATTCATTTCCTTTCATTTTAAAAATTATGCTAGGGGTTTGTATATTTTGTTAGACTTTTAGTATGTAAGCTTTTGATTTTAATGATTATTATGAATGAATTTCCGTATTTTTTGTTTGTTTTCTTTATTTTTATCGCAGATATTAAGAATTGGGTTAATCATATCATACCCTATAATTCTTATATTTCATTTTCAATTAATTTAACTTTCAACTTTGTTATTTCTTATTTTTTTATTTTTTGAGGTATATTCTGTTTTGCTTTTTTAAAATTTCTTAAATAGAAAACTGAATTCACTTTTATTCTGTATCTTTTTATTTGTGAGTAAATGGATTCAACAATACAAATTTTCATCTAATTGCTGTTTTAGCTGTATCCCAGAAATTGTGAAGGTAACTTAAATGTTATACTATGTAAACCTTTCTTTGCTGTTAGGCACTAAATATTTATAACTTCCATTTGGCCTTCTTTTACAGTCAGTAGGAGTTTATTTTTTAGGGTTAAAATTTTTCAGTTTGAGAAGTTTCTACCAACGTGTCTTCAAGCTCGCTGATTCTTTCCTCAGCCCTGTGCAATCTACTGGTGAACCTGTTAAAGTCATTCTTGTTTCTCTTACAATGTTTTTTATTTCTAGCACTTGTTTTGATTCTTTCTTAGAGTTTTCAATCTGTTCTTGCATGTTGTCCACTTTTTCCATTAGAGCCTTTAACATATTAATCATAGTTATTTTAAATTCCTTGTCTGATAATTCTAAAATCTCTGCTGTATATGACTCTGGCTCTGATGCTTGCCTTGTCTCTTCAGACAGCGTTTCTCTTTCTCTCTCTCTCTCTTTCTTTCTTTCTTTCTTCTTCCTTCCTTCCTTTCTTTCTTCTTCCTTCCTTCCTTTCTTTCTTCCTTCCTTCCTTTCTGCCTTCGTTCCTTCGTTCCTTCCTTCCTTCCTCCCTTCCTTCCTTCCTTCCTTCCTTCCTTCCTTCCTTCCTTCCTTCCTTCCT
>NW_023270305.1:5467774-5521978 GCF_011800145.1 Mirounga leonina
CCTTCCTTCCTTCCTTCCTTCCTTCCTTCCTTCCTTCCTTCCTTCCTCTTCCTCTCCTCCTCCTCCTTCTTCTTCCTTTTGGCATTTTGCCTTTTAACATCCTTTGTAATCTATTATTGAAAGCCTACATGATGTTTCTATCAGGTAAAAGCAACTGAGTTGCGAGGTTTTATATTTATCTGGCTAGGAGTTAAGCTGTGTTATTGTTCCCTGTAACTTCTGTGCCAGAGGCTGAGATTTCCTCTAGTGTCCTTGTTTTATTTCTCTGGTTATCTTTGAGTTTCCTTAGAGACTTCTTCTTAAATGGGGGCTGAGGCTTGCATTTTCTTTTGGTTATAATCACCTCTTATTAAAGAAGAGCTTTGTTGATGTTGTGATGTTAGAAAAGGGGAAAAATTCTACAATCTTGTGATTAAGTCTTACTCCTATGAGGGGGTCCTCCTAAGGCTCAAACTCTCTCAAGCTAGTCCTCACTTCATCTCCAGATATTAGTCAATGAATCTTTAAGTGTTCCTACCAGGCTCCACTAGAGGTTTCAGCCTCTGCTTCTGTGACCTCAGGTCACTGATATATAAAAGGTTGTTGTTTTTCATTTAAGTTTTTTAGATTTTTCTTGTTGTGAGCGTGGGAGTGAAAATTTCCAAGTTCTTTACATGTTGAAGTGGAAACTGAAAGTCTCCACCTTCGAATTAAAAAAAAAAGTTTTTGTTTAATTTACTTGCATTTTGATCAAAGAACACATTTTCATTTGTGTCCTAATACATATTTAGTTTTTAGAAATGGTTCTCATGTACTTGAAAAGAATGCACAGTCTCCGTGTTTGGAGTGTCATAGGTTTTTTTGTTTGTTTTTAATTAATTTACATTTCTAGAATTTATTTTTCCTTATCTCATATTGTCCTTTTTCTTACATTGTGATTTCTATTTACTCTTCTATTTCTGCAAACATTTTTTTTTTAAGATTTATTTATTTATTTGAGAGAGCGTACATGAGAGGGGGGAGGGTCAGGGGGAGAAGCAGGCTCCTCACTGAGCGGGGAGCCCGATGTGGGACTCGATCCTGGGACTCCAGGATCATGGCCTGAGCCGAAGGCAGTTGCTTAACCAACTGAGCCACCCAGGCACCCTCTGCAAACATTTAAAAATACTTATTTTACAGTCTTCTAAATAGTATTCTCTTATCTCTGGGATTATTTGTTTTTCCTCTTGCCTCTTCTTCCTGGTCATTCATTTTCTCATATGGTTTATAATTTTGGCTATGATCTAGTTGTCAGTGAGGATATTTTCCATGAGAAACACATGTGACTTCCTTTAGGTGACAGTTTCTCATTTGCATCTGCGGGGACTTTATGGATTTAAGTGTACTGAACTGATGTTTATGCTAATTCATGCTAATTTATTTATTCAGGGTCCTGAACTATTTGGGTGCCTTAAATTTGGATCCCTCATTGTGTTCTGATTACCTGCAGGTGTGTCTATTTTCGTCTATGGGCCTAGGTGAATAGGCAGCTTCATTATAGCATTCTTGGATTAGGTGGGCAGTGATTTTCTTACCAATTGCAATGCTAGTGGCTGCAGAATCAATTCAGGCCACTCAGTCCCAGCTGCCCACCCACATGAGGCTGCTGGCTAAATTTCTCTCTCTGTGTGGGCATTAATCCCTAGTCCCAGCTGTTAAGGTTCCAATTCTCCTGTAACACTTTTTGGTTTTAACTCACTCACCATTTTTGAGATTCCCTCTCATCTTTTTTTTTTTTTTTTTTTCAACTTGGGGTTTTTCCCTTCTTGGTCTCAAGTTAGAGCTATGAATTTACAATTGTTAGTTGATTTGTTTTTTCTATTTTTAAGCCAGCAATTCTATCTTGTTTTGAGTAAGAGGAGCATCTTTCATTTCAGCTCAGGGTGCCTTACTTTTCAGTGGACTGGGGACACATACATTCTGAAAGGAAGAGACAAACCCTGAGCAAAAAAGAAGGCTCTCCTGTGGGCAGCCAGACACTTAGTAGGTGCATAGGAAACACTGGGCTGGAGCTGGCTTATCCTTTTTATTTTATTTTATTTTATTTATTTGACAGAGGGAGAGAGAGAGAGAGAGGGCACAAGCAAGCAGAGCAGCAGGCAGATGGAGAGGGAGAAGCAGACTCCGCATTGAGCAGAGAGCCAGACGCAGAGCTTGATCCCAGGACGCAGGGGATCATGACAGGAACTGAAGGCAGATGCTTAACCGACTAAGCCACCCAGGCACCCCTGAAGCTGGCTTCTTCTTAACTTCAAATCATGCCACCTATTTAGCAAAGAGGCAGCCCTGCCCAGTTACACAACTCACCCTTTCACCACACCCTTCCTTGGCTTCTGAAGTCCCAAAGTCTGTGCCTGACTCTCTAGAACCTGTCCAGCTAATGCCTGCTCTGAGTGGTGCCCAGCTTGGTTCCCAGGAGACACCTCAGCCTAAAGTATGTGCCTAGTCCCTGTGTGAAGTCCTCTGTCCATCCCTACAGGAAAACAAGACACCTGCACCCTGAGCTGTGGCTGTGGTTGTTGCATAGACATTCATGCTTCTAGAACGGATGTCCCCTTTGTCTCAATCTGGGTCAATCCCTAGGCTAAAGGACTTTAGCTAGAATATGTGACTGCAGTTAAAGATACCTGAAGATATAAAAGACCTTTTTTTTTTTCTGTCTCAGAGCTCATGAACTTGAAAAAAAAGTTATCAGTATTGTTTGATGACTGCAGATGTTTAAGGCAATGTGTCCCTTAGTCCATGTTTAAAAAATTTATTTAAAGAAAATTATTCATACCCCAAGGTTACTAAGTAATGAAAATAACGCTATGTGAGTTCATTAGTCTCTAATACGATTTTTCTCCTCATTTTATTTCCCAATAAGGAAAGCTTTTCCAAATGATGTATTTCAGAGGCTGAGGAGAAAGAATTATGATTGATTTCTGCATGGCTATTATCAACCATAAGAGAAAAACTCAGCTAGTTTGCAATTTTCAAAGAAGTGGAGAGATTGCTTTGTTAATGTCTATTCAGTTCATTTTCTATTTGGGGAATTGAGAATTCGAGTGTGGTTGTGGAGTAATGACGAGGGAGAGCTTACATTGCTCAGCCTGCAGAACTTCCTTGCAGTTGTTTATGGTGAAGGTGGGAATGTGAGTAAAAACTCTAGCCTTGTGCCCTAGACTCGCACACTTAGCTTAAATGAAGGCTTTTGATAAAAATCACTGCTGTCATCAAAAAAGCATTTACCAAGGGACCCTCTGTGCCTAGTTCTCTCTGGAGGCCGAAAACCTACAAAGGTTCAATTAGAGACGGTGTATGAGCTTGCTGACGTTATTAAAGGGGTGACTATCTTACTCAGAGGACATACAAATTTGCCTAAACCAGTAAATCAATTACATAAAGAACTGGTGTCTTGAAACTCTATATAGGCCAAGGGGATGTGTTGAAGAAAACACTGGAATGGAAGATGAGAGGGCTAGGTGTTAGGCCAGGCTTTGATAGTACTCAACTTGAGGGATCCCCAACCTCTCTGGGCCCCATTTTCCTCATGCAAAAGTGATCAAAACTGGAAACTTAGATAACAGTTATTGATGAAAAAGTCACACCCGGTTTCTTTACCTATGGTCCATAAAACATGAGCCTCTGCCTCCAAGAAGCTCCGTGTGTTCAAGAAAAACAAAGAGCCCCGAGTGACATGGCCAAGACCATGGCTGCAGTAGAGAAATCTCTGGCCAGTGTTACTGGAACCTCTGCAGAAAGAAGCCAGAGCTGGCAAAAGTCAGTTATCAGGTACGGCTTCCAGAGGGAGGTCCCGGGAAACGTCTTTCTGGAAAGAAGAGCTGTGCATGAACCAGTAAGAAAGGAAATCCAGGTTGGATAAAGGCATGACTAAAATCCGTGGTGGAACTGTTGTCCACTTATGGATCCAGCACTGGGCACTGAGCCTGAGGAAGAGAAGGTTCCAGGAACCCATGAAAATAATTTCCATAAAGAACAGTGGTGCAAGTTCCGCTGGTGTGGGGCAGCGAAAGGAAAGGGGGTCCCCCGCGTCCCCAGAGGAACAGCAGTCTGGCTAGAGGTGACACCACGGGAGGCAGAGCTCAGCTACACCTGAGAGACCGTGCAGCGGGGTTCACTCAAAGGTAGGAAGGCGGTGCAGTTGTTCTAGCCCAGACGTGGTGTTGACTTCCCCAGTGACTGGGTGGTTCTTGGAGTGCCCTGGCCCCGTTTCACGCAGTACCACAATAGGTCTGTGTTCTGGGAACCTGACAAGGTCCCCTTTTCCTTCTCTATGATTTTGAGGAAGAACTTTCTGTCCAAGTTGCACAAATTGGAGAGCAATATGGTGTGGCAGGGACTCCCTTGTCATTGGCTATGTTCGGGCAGAGCTGGTCGGCCATCTGGCAAGGCTGCTAGAGGGGGTAACTTGGACCCTGGGTAGGGAGAGGGCTTGGGTCACCTCGAATGCAGCTCTGGAAACGCACCGTTGGCAGCAGCATGCGGATCCACAGAGGCCAAAGGCATCGGAAAGAAGGCTGCAGGGGCCTGAGCTAGCAAGGGTGAGGGGCGGAGGAGGGCAGCTTCTCGGGACGCTGTGACAGAAGGGCAGAGCCAGCTGGCCGAGAACTCACACATAGAGGAAAGGGGAGGAGATGACACGGCTGTTCCGGGAACGGGAGGAAAGACTCTGTGGGCGAACACAAGCCGAGGAAGATGAACGAATGAGTCTGCTTCTGCCAAGTTCGCTGCTGGGCGGTGGGATGGGAGCTCCGGGTTATGATTCAATTCCACGCGTCCTAGCCGAGGCTGTCGAAGGCTGTTCAGGGCGTCACCATGAGGGCACAGATGCAGCCGACCCAGTCGGGGCACGTAGAGCTCAGCCCTCTAGGGGAGAGAGGGGGCCTGCTTGCCCAGACCCAGAAGCCAGGCCCAAACGGAAGAGTCAACCCGGAGAAGGTGGATGCAGCCAGTCCAGTTTGTCCCTTAGACCCGGAGGCCCGAAAATGTGCATGTCGACCCTGATGCCAACCCTCAGACCTTCCCTGGAGGCTCAGGGATGGGTACTCATCAGGGACAGATGAAGCTGAAAGCTGAGGTGACAGTGTTTGTTCTGGCATGACTTGCTAAGGAAAACAACTTAAATGTCGATGGTTTTCAAGATAGCTGTGGTAAAGCAAGCACATTACTGTTCTCAACACTCTCGAGGACAGCCTTGTAACTCTGGACAAAATACCACAGAGCCGGCAGCTGGAGGAACCGTTCTCCGGGGGGACAGAGGAAAGAGACAGGGCTGAGAGCAGAAGAGAGGGCATGGAGCACAGCATTAGCCCAGGTAGGCTTATTCGAATCATAACTCACCAGAGGGTCTGTGAGAACTCATCGCTGGGGAGGGAATTTTCCTTGCTAACAGTGGCACCCAAGCCAATGGCAGTTGATTCTGATCTGTACACGTAAAGGCCCTCTGTGCCACTGGCCTGGGTGCCCTCTGACGGTCCCTTCTCGGAGCTGACTCCATGAGCGCAGAGCCAGGTGCAAAGCAGCCGACACTCGCTGGAGATTTCTCGAGCTGTTCTCACAATAAAACTTGCTTTATAGCCAGATTTCTTCTCCTCTCCATTGGCACCGTCGCTGAGACCCTGGCCCACACTAGCCCAGAGCCTGACACCTGCCGATGCAGAAAGCTGAAAAAAGCAAACAAGGCCAGAAGCCCCTTGATAGGATGTTCTGGAATTCCTGACAACAACCTGAGCAGGTTCCTCCCTCAATTCCCAGCAGTGGCGGGTCCACACAAAGGCCATTTCTGGGCCACTTGTATAGAGCGCCTTCTTTTTGTTTCTGCTCCCTGGTTCTTATCAGACCTCATGTCTCTGCCAGGCTGTGCTTCTGTTTCTGCTCAGCTCCACTTTCAATTCCCATTCTTTGTGCCCACCGAGGCTCAGCATTTGATACTCAGAAGCTAAGAACTCAGAACAGAAGGGAAGCGAATGGGCTTGGGAGAGGCACTGGGACAGATGGAAGGAGGAGGCCACCACTTCAACGAAAAGAGCAATTTTCTCATGATGAAGCCGTAGTACATTTTCTGAGACACTCTAATTTTGGAAGAAATTACCCTTGGAAAGGGATTGGGTAGATGAAAGGAAGAAATGAGAAAAATATTTGAAGGTGGGTTGGGAGAGATCATAGAGTCAGTTAAATATCTGGTTAAGTGATTTGCTAGGATTTTACTCATTTGCTCTTCTCCCTGCTCCCCTTTCTTTTTAACAATTTATTGAAAGGCTGCTATTAGAAGGAGTCACAAGGTACCACTCATAACAACTTGGATGTTCAGAGAAAATGACAATTATTAGTTTTTCATTTGCATGTAATTAAACGGACTTGCCCCCCAAATCTCTACGTACTGGTTAGCCAGAGGAAAACAAAACACACTCACACACATGCCAAACACACGTGGAACAAAACAAATACTATCCAGACCTAAATTTCAATCTGGTATAAAGCTTATTCTGATCTTGAAATTTAAACCATCTCTTGAGACATTATTCAATCTCTCTTTGGCTAAAAACTTCTCTGGGACGTCTGGGTGGCTCAGTCGGTTAAGTGTCTGCCTTTGGCTCAGGTCATGATCTCAGGGTTCTGGGATCAAGCCCCGCATCGGGCTCCTTGCTCAGCAGGGAGTCGGCTTCTCCCTCTGGCTGCCACTCTCCCTCTGCTCGTGTTCTCTCTCTCTGTCTCTCTGGCAAATAAATAAAGAAAATCTTTATTAAAAATATAAAAAAATAGATAATACTTAAAAAAAAACTCTGCTCCATCATTTGGGGATCCCGCTCCTCCATGCTCCAGTGACTGGGACAGAGACTGAGTATGTGGGAGGAAGTTAAGTTGTCCTCTGGCGGAGGGAACACAGAGACCCTAGGCTTTATTCTGGTCTACAGACTCACACCTTGTCCTACCGAGAAACTGCCCCTCTTCAGGTGATCGACAGCAAGAACATCCCTCCTTTCAGAAGAGACAGGTCACATATTATAATCCAGAAGCTAAAAAAAAAGAATAGAATCTTCGAATCTAATGACCCAGAAAGTGCTGCTTGAGATTAATTAAAATAAGCAACGAAAGAAAGAAACACACAAACAAATAAATAAAGGATGGGACACCCATACCCCTGCTGGTAAAAGCTCAGAATAAAAGAGAAGAGAAATCCTCTCAAACTTCCAGAAATAAGAAAACTGTAACCAGGGTACCTTCAGAGGCTTGAAGATTAGATTATCACATAACTTCTCTGTGGCAGTGTTGGAAGCTAAAAAGAGTGGAACATGCTTTTTACAAAGTTATGAGATAAAATCATTTTGAAGCTAGAATCCTAGTACAAACTCCCAACTAAATTTCGAATGAGAGGACAAAGTAAAGATATTTGAACAACCCAAGGAATCATACAACTGAGCACTCAGAGAGCCTTTGAATAAGCTTAAGCACAGATTCTGACAAATACATAATAAATTCAAGAAAGGATACAGGTTTAAAAAAATGACTCTGCTAAATAAATAAATAAAACCTACAACAAACAAAACCACACCACAGAAACACCAGCAGCCAATAAAACTTACGGTTGAAGTGATTATTTTTGCACACATTAAAATATTTTTTTAAAGATTTATTTATTTATCTGAGAGAGCGAGAATGAGAGAGAGAGTACATGAGAGGGGGGAGGGTTAGAGGGAGAAGCAGGCTCCTCGCCGAGCAGGGAGCCCGATGCGGGACTCGATCCAGGGACTCCAGGATCATGACCTGAGCCAAAGGCAGTCGCTTAACCAACTGAGCCACCCAGGCGCCCCAACATTAAAAATATTTTAACGCCAATCTGAATGTAGAAGGAGGCTGAAGTTAGAGAGAGGAAGAAGGTGAAACTTTACTAAGGTTTTGCTTTGCTGAAGTAAAGGATGTGGATACCAGCTGGGTCAGCAGTCCATAAGTCACGCCACAATTTATAAGCTTTCCCCAGCAAAAGTGAAGTAGGATGCATAAACATTAAAATGCCAGAAGAGCAATATGAACAAAGAAAACTCAGCTGATTAAAACAAACCCAGGACAGAGAAATAAAATGATGCACCAAGAAAGTGGACTCAATAGAAAATACGGGTGCAAAACTAAGTCCAACAGACATCATTACGATGAATACAAATGGAAGAGAGCCTCAGATGGGGTGCTAGCTCTGAACCATCTACAAGTAACACACCTAAACAGAAGGAAACACAGGAGGCACAATTTATTTTTTATTTTATTTTTTAAACGATTTTATTTATTCGAGAGAGAGAGAGCACTAGAGAGAAAGAACAAGCATGAGTAGGGGGCAGAGGCAGAGGAAGAAGCAGGCTCCCCACTGAGCAGGGAATGAGTCATAGAAAATCATAGAAAATCCCTGGTTTTAGAGCAGGGGTTCAATCTCAGGACCCCAGGATCATGACTTGATCCAAAGGCAGACGTTTCACCCACTGAGCCACTCAGGCGCCCCCAGAAGGAACAATTTTAAGCAACTGTTTTAACTACACAAGGCACGTGGCTGTAGACAAATGCTCAAATAGCAATATTAAGTTTAGGCAAGAGAGAACTGAAAGTGAGGATTTCTAAGCAAGACAACAGAGAGATAAAATGTTTGTTATAACTGATAAATATGATATGAATGAATGAAGATATGAATGAACCAGGTTGTTTTTTAGATCTCTAACAATCTTGTTGCAAAATACGTGAAATAAAACTGGAGACACATTCTGTGTGTGACATGTTAATACATATTTTTCTGATTGGTAGATTAAGTAATCAATAAAAAAGGATGGAGGGCGCCTGGGTGGCTCAGTCGGTTAAGCGACTGCCTTCGGCTCAGGTCATGATCCTGGAGTCCTGGGATCGAGTCCCACATCGGGCTCCCTGCTTGGCGGGGAGTCTGCTTCTCCCTCTGACCCTCCCCCCTCTCATGCTCTCTCTCTCTCTCATTCTCTCTGTCTCAAATAAATAAATAAAATCTTTAAAAAAAAAAAAAGGATGGAAAGCTGAGCGTCCTGATTCTTCCCCACAGCGGTAGGGGCTGCAGATGGGTCACTCAAGTGCTGACATATTGAGCCATGTGGCCATGGCCTGTCCTGGCAGCACGTGTGGCAGCCACAGCCTTGAGTCAATGGCTTCAGGCTTCTAGCAGCTCTGCACATTTTCTGAAGGTGTCATCCAAATACATTTTTATATGAGCTGTACTCTGATCTGAGCAAATTTGGGAATGACTGAGGATAACTAAATGAAATCTGAAGCATGATGTGATGGGACATGCATGATACATCACATGTCTTTGTATGATATGTATTTGCATACAATTTCTATGAAACTTTATACCAGTAAGGAGGAGGACTTTTTTTTTCCAAAAGAGTAAATAATACAAAACATTGACATGTTAAATATCAAAGAAAATCTTAATAGAATATATAAAAAAGGAAGCATTCATATAGATCTTATTCTCTGGCAGTATTGTAATAAAATTAGAAAATACATCACAAGGATGGGTTACACTAAAAACTAATTTCAAATTTAAAAAAATTTCACACATCATCCTGATACTTTTTGTGCACTTTTCTCTATGTATGTTATGATTCAAGGCTAGAATGCAAAGATATAACATAAGCTTTGAATTAAAGAGGAAAGATATCTATTTAGAAATAAGTTACAATATGTGTATTACGTTTTTAAAAGCTATAGCATGTCAGTTTGGTAGTATTCATAGGAAAACATAGTCTTACTTTCGTGTAAGAGAAAAAAAAATTGAGAATAAAAGAAGTATACAACTTAAAAATGCAGGGAAAACCCTTAAAATAAATTTAAAAAATAGATCTTTGACAAAGAGAAAAACAAAAATATGGAAATTTTTAAAAAGTGACCAAAAAACCTGAACAGTTAAATGAAGTGATGATTCTTTGAAAACATCAATAAAGTGGAAGATCTCTGGCAAATTAACCCAAAACACATAATAGTAAAAAAAACGTAAAGGAACAAATATGGAGATTAGTAAATGACCATGATTAAACATAATAAAAATAATACATTCTTTCTCTTAATGAAAATTGAAAAACTAAAAATCATGGGTGATTTTTCTGGTGACATAAAATTTAGCAAAATTGAACAAATAAAAGTTAACATACCTATCTATTTACATGAGAGAGATGGGGGAAAAAGTAGCCAAGATCCAGCCCTATAGAAGATTCTTCTCCAGGTAGCTTTTATAAGTGAGGTAATTCCTATGTTATGTTAACTGTCCTAGAAGCACAAAAAAAGATGGACACTTCACAGCCAATTTAATATCCTGATAATAAAACCTGCACAAGATAACACACACACACACACACACACAAATCTTTGCCAATCTCACAAGCGTATGTCCCAAACTCAGAAGTAGCACGCTTATAAAATTGAGTTTTGCAGTGGAATTAAAAGAATAGTGCATTGTTCTATCTAAAGTTTCTCCCAAGACTTGCCATGTAATACTGGTTCTCCATGAGGAAACCAATAAAATTCACTGTTTAGCACATAGAGGGACAAGAGCTATGGGATCATCTAAATAGATACCAGAGACATTCTTGATAATACACACACACACACAGACTCCTCAGTAAGTGAACAAATAAAGGAAACATCCTCACTCCCATAAAGTGAGTCCACATAGTTTCATAATTCCTACAACGAATCAAAGAGTAAGAGGCATAAATACTAGAAAACAAAAACAATATTTGCAGACCATTTAATTATTTCAGTGATAACATGAACATACAAGAATAACAAATTGTATTAGGAGGCTAGATTCAAGACCAACATGAAATCTGAATAGATTCCAACATATAATAACTATTACTTGGAAATTACAAAGGAAAAAATGTACTTCCTATGGCTACAAAATGAATTAAAAATACCTAAGGAAAATGCTAACAGAAATATGTCCAGCCTTTGGGAAATAAATTAGAAAACCATTGAAGGATTTAAAAAGAATACCTGGATAGAAACAACCTAATATTATAAAAATATCACTTCCCCACAAGTCAATGTATAGATTCAATACAGCCCTACCTGTATCCCCACAAATTTTTTTTAAGATTTATTTATTATTTTTAGAGAGAGAGAGAGCACAAGCGGGAGGGGCAGAGGGAGAGAGAGAATCTGGAGCAGACTCCACACTGAGCATGGAGCCCAACTTGGGGCTCAGTCTCAGGAGCGGGACTTGGGGCTCAATCTCAGGACCCTGAGATCACGCCTGAGGGGAAACCAAGAGTCTGATGCTTAACCCACAGGCAGCCCCCCACAACAAGATTTTTAAAAATATTTAATAGGTTCAGATGTTTACATGGAATTGAAGATAAAGGTAACTAATGCAATTGACTAACCACGAACTGATGACGTAATTAAAACCCAAATCTAAGATGTTCAGAGGAGGTCATTTTCCTCTGTCCTCTGATGAAAACTTCAGCAGACATACGATTTGCCTCCTCATTCTTGGATAACAGATAGTTCTATGGTTACTTAATCTCAGTCCAGAAAGTAGAATTTGAAGTCCAAGATACCAAGTGAAAGTCCAAACTTTTAAGTTTAGAGTGAAATCTCCTCCCCTTCCCCATCATGAATGTATTTTCGCAAGAAGCCTTCCACTCTTTATTTCTCCACCTTACCTTACCCGTTCCCTGCACCCCTCAACCTACCCCTGCAGACACTGGCTTGGTTCCTTTGCAGACGGGCTTCCTGCTCCCTGGGTCTGGGAGATGATCAGCGTACAGTCTTTTGGATTCAGTAGTGTGCATGCTGGGGAGCCCCTCCGCCTGGAAGACCTCTCACCTGTGCTTCCCAAGTAGATGGCATTTACAGGCATCCTTCTGACTCCATTTTGAAAAATTATTTTGTTTTAGTCAGGAAAGGATATTAATTTTCTCAAATGTCAGCTTGCTCTCTACAGAAACGATCATAGGGTTTTTCCTTTTTTATCTTGTTAATGTTCTAAATTCCTTTCATAGATTTCCTAAAGCTGAATTACTTTGACATAAATAAAATGAATCCTATTTGTTCCGTTTGCTAAAACTGCTACAATGGTATCCCCTGTGCCCTGTTTTTATATCATGTTTTTATATCATGAAATATACAGTTGAATTTGTGAAAATGTAATTTATACACATATATTTCCTTTTCAAATGTTAGGTCTGTGGTTTTATGTTTGGATGTCTCTACTACATTTTGACATTAGAATTCAGCTATAAAAATAATTGGGAAACATTCCATCTCTTTCTGTGCTCTAAAAACATAATAACATGAGAATTATTGAATCCTTCTTTTTAAAAATATTTTATTTATTTAGGAGCCCCATGTGGGACTTGATCCCAGGACACTGGGATCATGACCTGAGCCCAAGGTAGCGGCTTAACCAACTGAGCCACACAGGTGGCCCAGAATTATTGAATCCTTAAATGTCCACTTTTAAAAATACTTTGTACTATTCCCATTTTAGGGGGCTGGTTTTAAGTGACTTGAGTTTTAAGTGTCTTTTGAAGTTATTGATCCATTCAGATGTTGGTTTTGTTCACAAGCCAGTTTTGGAAATTTGTGTTTTCATAAAGGGTTTTCAAATTCATTAGCATTCCGTTATACAGAGAGTTGTCTTATAATTTAAAATTGTCCTTTAAAGTTCTACTTTTTGGGGCGCCTGAGTGGCTCAGTCGGTTAAGCGACTGCCTTCGGCTCAGGTCATGATCCTGGAGTCCCGGGATCGAGTCCCGCATCGGGCTCCCTGCTCGGCAGGGAGTCTGCTTCTCCCTCTGACCCTCTTCCCTCTCGTGCTCTCTGTCTCTCATTCTCTCTCTCAAATAAATAAATAAAAATCTTAAAAAAAAAAAGAAATAAAGTTCTACTTTTTGTTGCTTTTAAATTCTGCTTTATCTCCTCTTTTCCATGAGATCATTTACTAGAGAATTATCATTTTATTGGTTTCTTCCCTCAATTCTATTTTTAAATTTTTTTTTAATTTAACTTTTGTTGTTTTCTGATTCACAATAAATTATGGCTTTATCTTTAGGAATTTATTCCCAGTTTATTTTGTTTGCCTTCATTTAACTTTTTGAGCGTGATGCTTATTTCATTTATTCTCCATCTTTTTTATTTAATAATGAAAAATAGCCTAAACTCATGGATTTCCTTTAAGTAAATGGATAGGTTTTTCTATGCTGTGTTTTATTGTAATTAATTATTAATGTATTAATAATTTATGACATCAAATTTGATTTTTTTAAAAAACAAAAGTTACTTAAAAGAGTGGTTTTATTTTTTTTTAAGCTTTTTTTTCCTAGTAATTTCCTCTTTTGTTGCAATATGGTCATAGAATATGGCCTGTCAATCTTGATTTTGGAACTTTTTTCTATTTTGAGTTTTCCATGACCACTATCCTGCGTACATTTGGAAAAATGATTATGTAGTTGAACTTGCTTGATGTGTACTTTAGCCTATCCTGTTATCGTTTATTGTCTATTTGTAATAGCAAATTCTGAGTAAACTTTGGAAAAAAAGCTTTCTAAGTGTACATAGGTATTCTATGTTCATTATGAAGCACTGTTTCAGTAAACCGTAATGTCCCATTACTGCTTTTTTCTTGAATTCCACTTTGTTATTATAATGCGATCACTACAAGCTGTATTCTGTTTGCATTTTTCTGGTGTAATTTAATCTATTATTTTATTTTAAACTTTTGATATATTTTATTTTCATAACTCATTTACATTTATTATGGATAATGGATACGCTGACCTCATTCCTGCTATGTTATTTTATACTTTCTGTTAGTTTTGCTTTCTTATTATTTCCCCTCTGGCTGTTTACTGTATTGCTTTGGAAGTTGTTAATCCTAATTCATTTCTTCTCATGATTACTTTATATTTAAAAAAAATGCACCTGTGTTTCTCTATCAATGTCAAGAATAAAGCAGAATGTACATATTTACCACCTTCAACTCAAGCAAGATGACAACTTGAGCCTTCAGAGCACAAGAGGTTTTTGCTTGTTCCGTTCTGTGTTTAAGTGTGTTCTTTTTTCTTTGGAGAGTCTGTCTCCCTGTGTCCCGTTTGCTCTGAGTGCTGAGCTCAGCTTGCCTTTTGAGACTCCTGAAAATTTTCAGATACCCAATGGTATTGGTGCATCTAATCCTCTCCATAGGAGGCCAAGCTTGTAACTGAGATGGGCCCCCACAGAGATTGTAGAATCTTGCAATTCCTTCTATGTACAGACTCTTCCTCACGTCCATCCTGTCGATCCAAAGCCATCCCATGTCCCTGGCTGTCTGTGCATGGGTGTTAAAAACGATGTGAGAGGACTCTTGTTCTGATGAGTTCTGACACACGACTTTATTCTTCTTCTGTCCTTGCTCTCCATCCTGAACAATTATCCAGTAGATATTGTGATATTGGCGGGAAGCTAGGAGGTATGGCAGTGGGACTGGCTTCATTTACTTACTGCCTGGGAGGGCATCACGTTGTGTATACGAAATGGCTGCTCTCTCCACCCTCATCTGTGGTCAGGCATGTAGTGTGAAGCTCCGCTATTTTACAGTGATGTTATACAGTTGCCATCTTTTTCCTGGCTGATGCACTTCAGTGGAAAGTTGGAAAGGGGAATGGGGCTGTGGAAGGAGTCAAATATATGGTCCATCAAGACCCTGGACATCCTACTTGATGCTATATGGCATAATTATTTGTGTTCTATCTTGTGCTCTTTACTCACCTAAAAGTTCCTTGAGGGAGTGATTCAACATTATATTTCTATAACACACGGCACAGGCTTGACTGAATAGTGAGTGAACACCATTGTATTCATACCCTTTTTTTATAGTTGTAAACTTCTTTGGGGGTTAGGAAGTTTCTTGGGCTGAGTTTCCAGAAGCAGACGGTGAGGTGAAATTCATGTGCAAATGATTTATGTAGAATGTGCTGCCAGGATAAACCAGTAAGGGAGCGATGGAAGCAGAACAGAAAAGGGGAAGGAGGAAGAAAGCAAGCAAGGATGAGATTACAAGCAAAGCTCCAGGCTCAGCCTGCTTCCAAGGGGAGCTCTGGGGTGTGAATGCACCAGAGTTGGTCTTCCCTTGAGCTTCATGGAGTCCCTTGGCTAAGAGCGGATGGGTGGATGAAGAAGAATGTAAATCCCCAGGCCCTCTGGCTCCAGCTCCATCTGCTTTCAGGCAAATCTTCTCCAGAAGCTGAAGGAAGTGTCTCAGGTTGAGGCTGTACAAAGCAAAGGCAGAGGGAGAAATAGGTACCCCAAAATAGTACAAAGACCTCAGGGGATCTTGGTAGAGTCCCTAGTGTCACAGAAACCTTGTTTTAGTTTTATTTTCTTTCTTTTTTTTTTAAGGTTTATTTATTTATTTATTTATTTGGCGGGGGGGGCACGAGCCAGGGGAGGGACAGAGTGAGAGGGAGAAGCAGACTCCCTGCTGGGCACAAAGCCCTATGCGGGGCTCGATCCCAGGACCCCAGGATCATGACCCGAGCCAAAGACAGACGCTTAAAGACTGAGCCACCCAGACGCCCCTGGTTTTATTTTCTTAAGCCATTGCTTCCCAGAGTGTCATTCGTTCTCTCGAAGAGTATACTTGGCCACTATCAGGCATCTCCTTTGCTGTAAGCAGAGGCAAATGTGGTCATTTCAGCAAAGGGCCAGGGCTCATGTTTCTGTTACTGGTGGGTGCTGGGTCAAGTACAGAAAATGCTCACACTAGGCCTTTCCTTCTGGAAGATTCTTTGGGGACTTCTGATGGCCACCTGCTACTGTCACTTTCAAATAGAGACTTCCTATTGTTGCAAAAACTGAAAGCTTTCCAGAGGAAATATTCACTGCATAGACATTTTGGTCTAGACTTCGCATGGATTTGACAAACACACTTTTGAAGATGGCTAGCATTTTTTCATTAGAAAAATTTTTAATTTTTTAATATTTTGAGGAACCTCCATATGGTTTTTCATGGTGGCTGTGCTAATTTACATTCCCACCAATGGTGCACAAGGGTTCTTTTTTTCATGTCCTCACCAACACTTCTCTCTTATCTTTTTTTTATTATGTTATGTTAGTCACCATACATTACATCATTAGTTTTTGATGTAGTGTTCCATGATTCATTGTTTGCATATAACACACAGTGCTCCATGCAGAACATGTAGCAGGCATTCTGTGGCTTATAATTCTGGTGCCATATCCAAAGAAATTCTTGCCAAGACTAATGTCAAGGCAGTTTCTACCCTATGTCTTCTAGGAGTTTTATGGTTTCAGATCTTACATTTAAGTCTTTAATCCATTTTGAGTCAAATTTTGTGAGGGGTAAAAGATCTGGGTCTAGTTTCATTCTTTGCAAGTGAATAGCCAAGTTTTTCCAACACTATTTATTGAGGAGAATATCCTTTCTGCATTGAGTATTCTTGTCTCCATTGCCAAATACTAATTGACTGGATATGCATGAGTTTATTTCTGGGCTCTCAGTTCTATTCTATTGGTCTGCTTGATTGCTTTTACTCCAGTACCAAACAGTTTTGATCACTGTAGCTTTGTAATATAGTTTGAAATTAGGAAGTGTGATGCCTCTATCTCCCCGCCCCCCACCACCACCCCGCCTTTAGGATTGCTTTGGCTACTTGGGGTCTTTTGTGATTCCATATAAATTTTAGGATCCCACTCTTACTTCTGGGTATTTATCCAAAGGAAATGAAATAACTCCCTAGAAAAGGTATCTGCATTCCTATGTTCATCACAGATTATTCACAATAGACAAGACATGGAAACAGCCTAAGTGTCCATTGATGTGTGAATGGATAAGGAAAATGCAATGTAGGGGTGCCTGCGTGTCTCAGTCAGTTAGTGTCTGGCTCTTGATTTGGGCTCAGGTCATGATCTCAGGGTGGTGAGATAGAGCCCCATGTCAGCTCTGTGCTGAGTATGAAGCCTGCTTAAGATTTTCTCTCTCCCTCTCCCTCTGACCTTCCCCCCAACTGCATTTGCTCTCTTGCTCTCTTTCTCTCTCTCTCTCCAAAAAAAAGAAGAAGAAAGAAAGAAAAAGAGAAAGAAAGAAAGAAAAAAGAAAATGCAGTGTATATTTGTACAATGGAATATTATTCAGTTACAAAAAAAAGAGGAATCTTGCCACTTGCAACAATATGGACAGACCTTTAGGGAATTATGCTAAGTGAAATAAGTCAGACAAAGAAGACAAATATTGCATGATCTCATTTATATGTGGAACCTGAAAAGGCAAACTCGTAGAAATAGAGTAGAATGGTGGCTGCCAGGGCTGGGTGGTGGAGAAAAGGAGGAGATGTTGGTCAAAGAATATAGATGTCCAATTATAAACTGAGTTAGTTTTGGGGATCTAATGTACAGCATGGTGACTGTAATTAACTATATTGTATTGTAACCTTGAAAGTTGCTAAGAGAGTAGACCATAAATGTTCTCACCACACACAAAAAGGAGTGATTAGTATGTTGTGAATTGTATTATATTATGAATGTGTTAATTAACCTTATGTGGTAATCATTTTGCAATATACATATGTGTATCAAATCATCACATTATACATTAAAATTTCCCAGTGGTATATCTCAATTATATCTCAATAAAGTTGGATAAAATTCACAGAACAAATATTATGGGGAAGAATAGGAGAGAGAACGGATGAAATGAGACTGGCTATGACCTGATTATTGTTGCTGCTGGATAATAAGTTCATAGGAGTTTGTGGCTACTTTTGTAACTGTTTGAAAGTTTCTATAATAAAAAAAAGCTTTTAAAAAGGACATGAAAATGCCTGGGACTTAATGGAATTCAATATCCACACAACCTGGTAATCAGATTTGTCTATGAGTAGCCCCAGGCCTGGAACTTGATTTGATCAGCATCTTCCTGTTTCTTCTGTTAGAAAAAAGCAAAATGTGTAGAACATGAAATAGACTGTATAATGTGATTAATAAAAAAATGATAATAATTATTCAGTTTTACTCAATTCCACAGACTGTCATAAAATTCCTAGGACGGGGACACCTGTGTGGCTCAGTCGGTTAAGCGTCTGCCTTCAGCTCAGGTCATGATCCCAGGGTCCTGGGATCGAGTCCCGCATTGGGATCCCTGCTCATTGGGATCCCTGCTTCTCCCTGTCCCTCTGTCCCTTCCCCCTGTTCATGTGTTTGCACTGTCTCTCTCTCTCTCAGATAAATAAATAAAATCTTTTTTAAGAAAAGAATTCCTATTATGTGTCAGGCACAGTGTTAGGGGAGATTTAACTTGTGAGATTTCTAATTGTGTGGGGGGCAAGGCTGGGGGACGCTAGCATAGAAGGGACTGGAAAAGATGACTCTGTAGCTGGCAGTATTTCTCCAGCCTGCTACACATCAGCTTATCTTGGGTGATTAAAATAAACCAAACAGTGAGAGAAGGATGGAAGAACAGAGCGTGCAAGGTTGTTTTTGTTTTGTTTTGTTTTGTTTTATGAGCAAGGTCCTCATAAATTTTAACTACAGAAGGTCATTATTTTATGACAAGTACATTTCAGAATAATATTTCCTATAATGCATATGAGACAACTTCATGGGATTAACTACTAAAAGGAATACATGAAATAAGGATCTAATCTTCTATTAGAAAAAGAAGAAAACAAACACACAAATAAGGGAAACATAGATCTTTCTCACTTTTAAGTATAGATGTAAAATTCCCGGATACAACACCAGTAAGCTGGACTCAATAGTGCATTTAAACATGTACAATGATCTTTTAATAATATTCTTACTGAATCTATTTTTATCACTTTCCAAAAAGTTTTCCATTTTTTTTAGAGTTCAGATCCATTGGCACATAGCTTTTCTTATTCTCCTTTAATTAAAAATCTCTACACAATCTAGAGTAGGTCTCTATTTTTTTGTAATATTATTTTTAGCCTTCCATTTTTTTGTTTGTTTTTCATATTTTATTAGGCTTTTGAAAAGAAAACCTTTGGAAAAAACGTTCTTAATATTTTGTTGATTTATTTTCTATTACTATTTTATTTGTTTATAAAATTCCTTTTATTTTGATTTATCATGTTATTTTGCTTTCCCTCACTGCTAGTTCATTTGTTTTCACTTTTTCTTGTTTTCTAATTGAGACATTTGGCTCCATATTTGTATGTCCTTTTTATCTACATGTCTTAATTTTAAGATGTAGTATATTCTGTTCATTTTAAATACTGAGTGATTTCCTTTTTTTCTATTTCATCGTGAATTATTTAAAAATGAGTTAGTAGTATCCAACTTAATATACATTTTACTTTTATTTTAAGTTTTATTATTTACAATCAATAAAATGCATATTTACTGAAGTATTTTATCAACTTCTTAACTCACTGTTGTTTTTCTTCTGGCTTTTTCTTTTTGCTGAATTATATCCTTCAGTATATATATTATTGAGTAAATGTTATAATTTAGAAACTGTATTGTTTTACCTTTCACATTTAGGTAAACAATCCGATGGTTTATACGATGAATATGATAAAAAGTAAGGGTCAAGACTTATGATTTTCTTTTTTTTTTTAAGATTTTATTTATTTGTCAGAGAGAGAGAGAGAAAGAGAGAGAGCACAAGCAGGGGGAGCGGCAGGCAGAGGGACAGGGAAAAACAGACTTCTGGCTGAGCAAGGAGCCTGACTCAGGGCTCCATCCCAGGACTCTGGGATCATGACCTGAGCCGAAGGCAGACGCTTAACTGACTGAGCCACCCAAGGCGTCCCAAGATTTATGATTTTCAATATGAAAGTCTACTTGAACTAGAAAAAAAAATTATTGAAAAAGTCCTTTCCCCATGGTTTTGCAGAGCCATTTTGTCATAAATAAATTCTCCATATATATGTGAATCTGTTTCTGAATCTGCTGCTATGCTTCACTAATTTCTTTGTCCTTAAGCCAATGTCATACACTCTTAATTTCTATAGCTTTCTAATAAATCTTGATATCTGAGAGTGCAATTTATCCAATTTCCTTTTGTTCTTCATGATTATCATAACTTATTTTGTTCCTTTGCATTTCTTTTTAATTTTAGTATCAGTTAATTAATTTTCCCAGAAAAAGAAACAATAAATACAAATGAAATAAATACAAATGAAAGAAAAAACACCAATCTGCTGGTAGTATGATTTTGTGTACAATGAGTTCTGAAATAAAACTGGGGAGAATTGATATCTTCATAATATGGGGCTTTCCATTCTATGATATCTTATATTCCTGCATTTTTGTCTTTTTTTATTTATCTCAGTAATGTTTTGCATGTTTTTTGTATAGAGTGTTTATATATCCTTTGTTAGAGATATCCGTAGGTGTTTGATATTTTCTTTATGTTCTTATAATGGAATTCATTTTTAAATTCATTTGCAAATTTTTTTGTTGTTGGTATATGAAAATACAATTTTTGTTTATTAATCCACCCAGAGACCTATCTAGCTAAAATCATTTACTAATTCTACTAGTTTGGATGTAGATTCTTTTGATGATTTTTTATCTGCAAAATCACATAAGTTACAATAATAATATAATAATAATAAATAAAATAATAATAAAAGTTTTATGTATGTCAAAGCTTATCATTTATTTATTTTTCTTGCTTAAAGGCATTGGTCAGGAATTCTAATACAATGTTAAATAAACAAGTGGGAAGCTTGTTAGTATATTTTAGTAGAATACCTTTATTAGATTAAAGTAGGCTCTCACATTTAAAAAGTATCACTAATGAGTATTGGATTTTATCAAATGCACATTTAGAAATGAATTAATTTTCCACCAATAACAAACATAAAATTTTTGAGGCAAAATGTAAATATGAAAATTGATGCAAGAAGAAGTAAAGGGGGTCAAATGGTAAAAACCTCCAGTTATAAAATAAGTAAGTCATGGGGATATAATGTACAGCATGGTGACTATAGTTAATAATACTGCATTATATTTGAAAGTTGATAAGAGTAAACCTTAAAAGTTTCTATCACAAGAAAAAAAATTGACTAGACTTACTGTGGTGATCATTTTGCAATGATATATATAAATGCCAAAGCATTATGTATTGAAATGCATAATGTTATATGTGGATTACATCTCAAAGAAAAAAACCTTACAAGAAAAAGAAATGAAAACCTTAAAAGATTACCATTAAATAACTTTCATTTAGAGTTGAAATGTCCAATGCCCAGCCACCAACCACTTTGTATGTTCCCCATGCTCATTTGGCTAAAGATAGACATTTTATCAATTGTCAAGGAAGGAACAGCTAACCCCTAACTTATAGAAAATATTCCAGGGGAGCCTGGGTGGCTTAGTCATTAAGTGTCTGCCTTCAGCTCAGGTCATGATCCCAGGGTCCTGGGATCGAGCCCCACGTTGGGCTCTCTGCTCAGTGGGAAGCCTGCTTCTCCTTCTCCCACTCCCCTGCCTGTGTTCCCTCTCTCGCTGTCTCTCTCTGTCAAATAAATAAATAAAATCTTTTTTTAAAAAAAGAAAATATTCCAGAGAATAGGGAAAGAAGTAAAACTGACCAACACACTTTATGAGGTCATTAGAACCTTTAGATCAAAGTTAGGTCATAGCTTGCATAAGATAGCAAATACAGGACAATTCTTTTGAACACCTGTTTGATGCATGCTAGAATTTCATAGTCTAGCTTCCATTCCTCTTAGATTCTGTTGCTTCTGCATTCTAGATGAATCTCTTTCTTGGATTTGTTTAATCAATTAATAAATGACTGAGTTTCCCTCCCACTCTGATTTTAGTCCTTTCCTTGTTCTTTTTAAGAATTCACATTTTCTTTTTGAAATTTATCCATTATGTTTTCATTCCATACTATTTGCTTATATTTTCCCTTCCTTAATTTGTCTCTCTGGATGTTTTAAACAATGCTGATTGAAGTCTCTTCTTTAATAAATTCCCTTCTTTGTTGCAGCTAATGACCTCACGTGGCAGTTCTTCACGTGGTTTCTCACACTCAGTAGAATTCCTTTTTGTGGGAGTTCCTTTGTGGATTGACTTGCAGAACCAGTCATATGGAGACCTATGAGATTAACTGGAACTAGGCCACTTTTTACTTTCCCAATTCAGGAGTTTTACAACTTCTAAAAAGTGCTCATTAAGGCCACATGATAGTGCCCTTTATAGCCTTAGAACTTTAATTTCTCTGTAGTAACTCTGCCTCTATCCCCTACTTGGTTAGGTCATCCTGCTTCCTATGCACTGGTTAGGATATTTCTAGGTTCAGTCCACAGCTCTGGGCTTCATGCAGTGAATGCTGTTCTAGACCCTTCCAAATACATGGCCATATCTCTTCATTTTTGCCACAGGTATTAACTCTTGGCTCTTGATACAATACAAATACTCATAGGAGTTTATTTTGATGTATACTCTTACTCATCTGTGAACTTTGGAATTCTCTCTTTTTTCTTTCTTACCGTGGGAGAAGCAGAGGAGTGTGATAGAGCTCATTATCAGCCTACTGTCTTGCTTGTATGTCAGGAGCAGTAATTAATAAATGTTATTAAAAAAACATATATTTTGGGCGCCTGGGTGGCTCAGTTGGTTAAGCGACTGCCTTCGGCTCAGGTCATGATCCCAGGGTCCTGGGATCGAGTCCCACATCGGGCTCCCGGCTCAGCGGGAAGCCTGCTTCTCCCTCTCCCACTCCCCCTGCTTGTGTTCCTGCTCTCGCTGTCTCTGTCTCTGTCAAATAAATAAATAAAATCTTTAAAAAAAACAAAAAAAACATACATTTCTCCCATTTGTAAAATATGTCTATTGTTTATTTTGAAATGGGTGAATTAACTAATGGTTGGATAGCTCACTCCCTGAACAAGATAATGAAGTGGTTCTCAATTTAATTTATAGCTTATTAGGTACTTAGCGCATTTAGCACATCAGATGCACAGCATTAAAAGGAATAAAAGCAAATTCATGACCATCAATGCCTTCCAAAGTCCCATTAGAGCTCATAGAAAAGGCCTTTGAAGTGAATTTAATGGCGACTTTGTTTGCTTCTGGATATTTAAAATCAAATGTGCCAAGAAAGTTCCTTAAAGTGAAGGAATAAAAAGAGTTTTTCTTCACTCAGCTCCTCCTTCTGAAATGCGTTTTGCACCTGCATTTGTTAGAATATACTGGGCCCAAGGTCTTTGTTCTCAATGGAATACTCGTATGCTTCCTGCATTTTGGGGGTTAGATGCATGCCTTACTGTCATTAGAGGGTCAGATCAGGAGTTGGGAAGCCATCCAGGTTTTCACACAAAGGTCTCCATATTCTTTCCCAGAGACAAGAGTTTTCACGTTCCTACAGCAGTCCTTCAAGATCAGAGAGCAATAAGTGACCGATAGAGACACTTCTCAGAAAGGCAGTTATGATAAAGGGGAGGGAAAGAGGGTTCTAGAGCTCTGACTGACAAAGGGCACCGCTTCCTGTCAGGGTGGAGCGATCACAGGCCAGTCCTCACAGTCTCAGGTGGCTTAAATTAGTGAGCATCTTAAGCATCTTGATACTTACTTTCTGTCCCGATAAACTATTTAAAAACTGCTCCCCAGCATTGTTGTTTTTATTTGTTTATTCTTATTTTTGTTTTTATTGTTTTTTTAAATTTTACTTACTTAGCATACCGTGCAATATTGATTTGTAGATTAGAATTTAGTGATTCATCATGTACCTGTAACTAGTGCCATTGCTGGATCATACCCTGGATTTGTTTTTAATCAGATATGGTCAGACACAGAGAAACGGAAGTGATTGTCACAAAGGAAGCATTTTTACTCAAAGTTCCCTGGAAACAGGAGGCATGGCAGGCCACACAGGGCCACACAGGGAAGCACCATGTCAGTCAGGAGGCAGAAGGAAGGAGAGGGAAAACATGGGCTTTATATTGCGGCTTCTGAAGGAAAGGCGAGGTAAAGCAGGATAAACAGATGTAGCCTTGACTTTCTTGGGTAATTTCAGTAGGCTCTTGAGCATAGGGGCTGTCCCTAGTTGTCTGAGACCTGGCTTTGGGAAAAGTAGGGCAGAGGAATATTACCTTCAGGAATATAAAAGCCAGATAGAGGAGGTGGTTGGGAATATGGGCTCTGGATTTGTGAGCCATGCACAGGAAAGTTGCACTCCCAGGCAAATCCTTTGCTATCTCAGAGAATTAGCTAGCTCTGGGAAGGTTATCTTCTCCTTGGTCAGTGAGTCTCCAGATACATCAAGACAGAATATAGTTAATGTACCAACATTCCTACTTCTTGTTCTTGTTCTTGTTCTTGTCCTTCTCCTCCTCCTCCTCCCCCTCCTCCCCCTCCTCTCCTCCTCCTCCTCCTCCTTCTTCTTCTTCCTCTTCTCCTTCTCCTTCTCCTCCTCCTCCTTCTTCTTCTTCTTTCTTCTTCTTCTTCTTCTTCTTCTTCTTCTTCTTCTTCTTCTTCTTCTTCCTCTTCCTCTTCCTCTTCCTCTTCTTCTTTTTTAGAGAGAGAGCACAAGCAGGGGAAGAGGCAGAGGGAGGGTGAGAGAGAATCTCAAGGAGACTCCATGCTGAGCACAGAGCCTGATGTGGGGCTCCATCCCACAACCCTGAGATCATGACCAGAGCCAAAATCAAGAGTGGAATGCTCAACCAACTTAGCCATCCAGGTACCCCCCAAAATTCCCTACTTCTGACTCCACTCCCCCATAGCGCCCCACTACCCCAGACCTCATACCTCATTCCAGCTTCTTCCTTTCTTGGTCTGAAGCAAACTTCTGTTTCTGACACCTGCTCTAGCTGATAGCCTCTGGCAAGTGAGAGCCCTGGCAAGTGAGAGACTGCCTCCCAGTGCCTCCTTCTGCATCAGCACCAAGAGAATGAGGCCGGGGAGTGGTAAGAGGGAGTGATGCCTCAGGAAACCTCCCCTGGAAGAAAGAACAAGCCCTGCCTCCAAGCCCTGCCTCACCACCCAGGCAAGAGACAAAAGGCATACCATAGAAGGTACTAATTAATATCTGGGAAGATGGAGGGGGCAGTGGACATTTTCCTTTCTTCTGTCTCCTGAGAGAACACAGCCCTTCATTAAGGGATCTCAGAATCATTCCACTTAAGCAAACTCTCCTAGCTCTGGTTCTTTTGTAAGATGGGAACAATAATACTGCTTTTGCATGGTTATATCAGCTTGAATGGGCTTGCGTACGCACATTTTCCAGTGTAGTTTCTGGCACGTTGTAGGCGCTTGGTAAATAATTTTTTTTTTCAAATTCAAATAATTTAATTTTCATGACTATCTTTCTTTTTCCTTTGGCTTTAGAGGCATCCAAAATGGAAACAACTATTCAAGCCACAGCAGGAACCTTACACCCCATGTTCCCAGGCAGAAGGGTGGACGTTTCCAAACCTAACAGTCTTGGTCCTGGTAATGCAGTTCACTAATGAAATTTCCATCATGTTTCTGCTGTCCCAGCATTTTTACTCATACTAAGACTTACAAGGCTTGAACTATGCTTCCCACATAGCTGAGGGATATTAGATGCTGCATCAGAGAGTACTGGGGGGTTGGGCAGAACAGGCTGGGCCAGGAGGGACAGGAAATTAGCATTATGGGTTAATTAAGATATAGCAAGTTAATTAAGGAATCATTTTTCTGCATTACTAGTACAGGAATACATAACCAATGTAGAATTTGCCAAAACATAGAAATATACAGAGTTAGAAGGAAAAGGTCAACACACACTCATAAATGTACACAACCTACGCCATTCCCCAGAGGTAACCACAGTTAACTGTTTGTGGTATCCTTCCAGAACTTCTGCTGTGCATTTGCATACAAATACATATACACATACAGATATATCCATATTAAGAAAAAACATGTAAATGTGGTTATTTTATATGTAATGTTTTGTAACTTGCTTTTTTGATTTATCTCGTTGATCTTTTTAATATTAGCACAAATAGATATTCTGTATATTTTTAAATGTTACTTTTATTCCCTGTAATAGACATATTACCCACAGTTTACTTAAATAATTCTCTTTTGAGTAAAAATTAAGTCTATTTCCAAATGTCCCCGACTGCAAAAACAACGCTTCACAGGACATATACATGGCTTTGTGCAATTATGTTCTTCATTTTATGTTTTAATATTATGTGTATTAGTTTGCTGTAGCTGCCATAGCAAAATACCACAGACTGGGGGGCTTAAACAATAGAAATTCATGTTCTCAAGATCTGAAGGCCAGAAGACCAAAATCAGGGTGCCGACAGATTTGGTGTCTGGGGAGAGTCTGCTGCCTGGCTCCTAGACAGTCAGCTTCTTCCCGTGTGCCCCCCTGGCCTGTCCTTGGTGTAAGCTTCTGGAGAGAGAAAGAGCTCTAGAGTCTCTTCCTCTTATAAGGGCACTAATCCCATCACGAGAGCCCCACCCTCATGACCTCATCTAGACCTAACCACTTCCCAAAGGCCCCATCTCCAAATGACATCACCTTGGGGATGAGAAATTCAACTTAGGAACTTTGGAGGGAGACACAAACATTCAGTCCATCAAAATAATGAATAGTAAACAAATAAAAATATAGTTTTAGATATTGATAAATATTACGAAAGTAGTAAAATACGGTAATATGATAGAATGTTATAGAAAATATTCCTTTAGGTTGGGTGACACAGACAGGTTGATCTGAGGAGGGGACATTCAGCTTTTGAGACTTAAGAGATAAGAAATAACCATCTACTTGAAGAGAAGGGGGGGAGGCTTTGCTGACAGAAGGAACACGAACTAAAATCACTTTCAGAGTGCTCCAGGAAGAAACGGAAGTCAGTGTGACTGAGGAATGGCACGTGACACAGAAAGTGATTCAAAACTGGGTTACAGAGAAAGGCAAGGGAGAAATCCTAAGATCAGTTTAGATTTTATCTGAAATTCATTCGGAAGCAAGTGGATTTTTTTTTTTTTTTAAGGGAGAGATGTTATTTGACTTACATTTAGAAAAATAATTCCAGTTACTCTGAAAAACAAGAGCAGAGAGTGGGAGAACAATGATGGGATTAGGAGTTATCTGGGTAACTCGTTGTCATGGTCTGGGCCAGGACGGTAGTAGGGTAAATGGAGAGGAGGGGAGTCAAGATGTATTTCAAGAGTGGAACCCTTAGGACTTACTAGTAGTTCAGATGTGGGGACCAAGGAAAAGTGAAATCCAGGGGCACACGTAGGCTTTGGCTTCACAGCCAGAAAGAGTGGCGTTTTGGGAGGCATGGGATGGAAGGCGGGCTGTTTTGAGGGAAGATGAGACTCAAGGGACTTTTTATTTATTTTTGTATTTCAAGTGACACATACTTTGCAGGGCTGTGGTGAAGCTTAGAAACAGTGCACATCACACATCTGACCTCTAACCTATGCTCAATACGTTGAGTGTAGTGATTACTAGGTTGGTCCCCTTTCCCATAGCATAGCTCTAGAAAGAATTGACCATTGGCCCCATATTCTTTTTGAGCCCAAGATTTTCTAACTGTCCCTCTCTCTCTCTCATTTTTTTCTTTTTTCCCTCCTTCGGCTTCCTCTTCCCATGCCTGGCCAGTTTTCCAGATCTCACAGAATTCCAAAGTAAACAAGAGATATCACCCATGTGGACAATACCCTTCTAAAAACACACTGACATGGCCTGTTTTGTGAAGTAGGAGATACTTTGAGGAAGTAAAGGGCAGTGGTGAAGAAGCCAGTATTTTAAGACATATTACATGAGACTTAATTCCATTTCCACCACTCAGAGGTTATGTGAGGTTGGACAAGTTATTGACACTTTCTATGTGTCACTTTCCTCATTGGCAAAATGGTGGTAATGGCACTTAGCTCATAAGGTTGCTGTAAGGAATTAAAGGGGGTAGGGTGCCTGGGTGGCTCAGTTGTTGGGCGTCTGCCTTCGGCTCAGGTCATGATTCCAGGTCCTGGGATCGAGCCCCGCATCGGGCTCCCTGCTCCACGGGAAGCCTGCTTCTCCCTCTCGCACTCCCCCTGCTTGTGTTCCCTCTCTTGCTGTGTCTCTCTGTCAAATAAATAAATAAAATCTTTAAAAAAAAAAAAAGGAATTAAAGGGGGTAGAGTACTTGGAGAAGAGCCACGTGTTCAATACGAGTAAGTGTTCAATAAACGTGAGCTACCATCTATATTCGGGGTTTCAACCAGATGGATGAATGGCCTCCCTTCTGGGAATCTCTCCCTACCAGAGTTTCATGCCTCAAGAAGGAGGTGTGGGATGACTTCTGAGGCCCTTTCTGGCTTTGACATTTTTGGATTTGATGACTAGTGGGACAATGATTTGGGGGGTGGGCTGTGTCCAGAAGTGGAAGGGAAGCAGAAGCATTTGTCCCCACCCATGGAAAGCTGAGACACATTCAGGCAAAGCTATGAATTTGGGCCAAAAAGTCAAAACCACTTCCATTTTCAATAATGCCTTTTTTTTTTTTCCAATGTCAAAACTTCATCTGCTTTTTTGGGCTCATATGTCCTATTTTATAGTCTTCTTTGATCATTTATCTTCAGTTATTAAGGCAGAACAATATAGAGAAAAGGCCATGAATTCAGAATTAATTCTAAATTCAACTCTCGGCCCCTCCACTTACTACAGAGTGGAGGAATGTCCCCGAGCCTCAGTTTCCCCAACTTAAAAACAAATAATAACCCTTCATTTGCAGGGTGATTGGGAGAATTAAGTATAACAATGTACATCAAAGACTCAGCAAGATGGAAATGATGCTTTTCTTCTCTGCTTATCCGACTAGACTGCAACCCCTCTGCTTGCTCGTTCCCAATTTCCTCTCAGATTCACAAATATCAATGCAGTTAGCTCTTTCAGAACCTGGAGAAGTATGTCTACATTTGTAGCAGTAGGTCCTGTTATTAGGTGATATTTCTATTTAAAAAAAAAAAAAAAAAACCCTACTGAAACCAGACTTATGACTTGAATTAAAAAAAAAAAAAAAAAAAAGAGTAGTTCCTGCAAGTTCCAGAAATATCACTCAGAAATAATGCTCTTTCCAGACCCCTAATGCTGACTAAGGTAAACTTAACCTCTCAGTTTAATAGGCTCCTGATAAATCCCTTCTTGCCAATGGGAAAATAAGCTAGTGCCAAGATATTTTTAACTGGTCTGCACAAACACATCTTCATTTGCATCCAGCAAGATGTAACCTTAGCAACAGTGTGTATTTTTGGACTCGTTTTCATTTAATGCAAATGAAGCACCACTGATAGACCCGGAATCTGATGACAGAATTCAACGTGACCAATTCACGTGTCGGAGGCCTCCAAGTCCTTTGCCCGCCCAGCAGGATTCTGATTTCCTTTCACCCGCATGAATCAGTATGACCCAAACCAGAATTATTTTAGAGCACTAATTTCTCTTGTTCCCTTTTTTTTTCTTAAGTCACGCTTAACTGTCACTCCTGTTATAAATGGTCTAAAATATGGAGGAAGCTGTCTCTTGTGCAAAGAGTTTAGGTTTCACTTTTCAACAGATAATTAAAAATGTGTCTACCCTTCTTCGGACCTCTGACCTGAGAGCTGTCACCTACCATCTTTGAGTCAGAGTGTCTTCTATGAAATGGAGGCAATCATTCATTTGGCCATTTTTCTCCCTTGTAAAGTTGTGAGTATTCAATAACATTTCATATTTGAAAGGGATTTTTAGGGAGGGCAGAGGGACATCAGTTTGAGGGCATGCTTTTATAGTTTGCTGCCTTCCATCATGGCTGCCATGATACCTGGCACATAACATTGCTGGCGTTGAATCCAACCATCATACCTTCTGTATAGTGGGAATGAGTTGGAGGAGACTGGTCTCTCAGAAGACCAGCCCCCTCCAGCTTCTGTAGTTAGCACTTGGTTTGAGTTGCTGGGCTTGATCAATTTAAAGTTGGACACACGTGGAATTGTTTGTGTATGTGGAAGAACAAGAAATTCTCACTTTTCACCAAAAGTAGAGCAACAAAAAACCTGAATAACAGAGGGCTTTGCCAGTCCTATTTGAAGTGCTGAGGCTAGCTTCACACTAGTTTCTTCACTTTTCACCTGCTGTTGCTATGGTCTTCAATGGTCTTCAATAGTCACACTGGTTTTCCACCTTGTTCATCCATTGTGTGCTGGAATAAGGGTTTACATGAGTAATTACATTGTCAAATAGATAATGATTACATTGTCAAATTGTCAAATTGTCATCACAATTCACCAGGTCCTAGGGTCACAGACAGGATCATAAATCCACGGATAAACCATGAATTAGGACAAAGAAATTTGAGTGTAAGTATCTCTGTGTGTATGTGTGTGTGCATCTGAATATGGACATGGGTCCCAGTGTTTGCTTTTATGTCAAAGTTCATTCTATCTATGCATGTGACTCTATGGACTAGGGTTTTGGGGCACATATGGAAGTCTGTGAGTTCCTGTGATATGTCTGTATACGTATGTGTTAGTAAATTTATGCATGCGTATGTAGATTCTATATGTTTGTTGTTGTGTAGGAGGAAGGGAGCGGCTGAGGATGAAACATCATTTATTTGTTCATTCAAAAAATATTCACTTAGGAGATGAGCAAGCCAGACTTTGAGTCTGTGAGGTCACTGGTTCAGTTGATGGAAGAATCATGCCAAACAGAGATGGAGAAATGCTGGCTTCACTTATGTGTTTTGAGCAGTGCTGTGGCTGAATCCTTTGTCCATGGATGCTGAAGTGGCATCTCTGGGTCACAGTGAAACCCCTTAATGATCTCCAAGGTCAGACACATTACATTGTAGAGGGTTCTGTCTTTCCCTTCCTGCCTTCTGCCCTGTTCCCCTTTGTTACATGTCCATGTCCCTTTCTGTAGGTCTTACTCTTTTCTAATTAGCAGGGGCACTGACCTGGTATGCTCCTTCTAGTGCAGTTCAAGATGGCACATCCTTGGCCAATTGGTTCAGTTTTCATTCCCCACAACGAGGGTCCTAGGATGTCTACAGGGGCTTAAGAGTCTAACTCACTTCACACTGAGTATTTATAATTAAGAGACTTGGTTAGGAAGATTGGTAGTAGCCCAATCGTTGTCAAAGTAGTATATTTGAGTGTTCTAGGGAACAGAAAGAAAGCTCATCATTTCCACTTGCATTAGTTAGAACATTAGGAAGAGATGATAACTTCAGATTTTTTTCTGGACAGAAGAAAAGAGAACAGTGCATTCCAGTAGGAAGACATGCCCTGCCCAAGACCCTCAGGGGTGACCATTATGGGGACTCGAGTCTCCCATTTCAGGATCTTTCAAAATCCCGCTCCCTGTGATGGTTAGTTTTATGTGTCAACTTGACTGGGCCATGGGGTGCCCAGATTAAACATGATTTCTGGGTGTAAGTGTGTGTGAGGATATTTTTGGACAAGATTAACATTTCAATTGGTGGGGTCAGTAAAGTAGATTGTCCTCCCTAGTATGGGTGGGAATCATCCAATCCCTTAAGGGACTAAACAGAACAAAAGGTAGAGGAAGGAAGAATTCACCCCTTTTGCATCCTGCCTGCCACCTGGAGCTGGGATATCAGTCTCCTCCTACCTTGGACTGTGATTTACACCCTCAGCTCCCTGGTTCTCAGGCCTTGGAACTTGGACTGGAATTATACCACAGTGTTCTGGGGCTTCAGCTTGCAGATGACAGATTATGGGACCTCTTAGGCTCCATGATCCTGTGAACCAATCTCTCATAATAAATACCCATTCCTGTATCTGTTCTATTGATTCTGTTTCTCTGGAGAACCCTGACTCATGCGTTCCCTGATCTTTCTTTTCCCAGAAGACCCCGGGCTGATTGAATGGCTCCTGGTCTGCCCCGTGCACCCCTGAAACACGTCGAGTTAGCTGCACAACACATCATGCAGCCCCCTACAGCTCACGAGGCATTTGGACCAGTGCTCACTCTCTTGGGATCTTCACATGCTCCACATGAGAAGGGTCACTGGAACTATTCTCAAGATAGAGAAAGTGAGGCACCAGGAGCAGGGTAGTACAAGGCAAAACCAGAGTGGAAGGCTTGAATCCAGGTCTTCTGACTTGAGCATGCTCACCTGCCCCAGAAATTAGGAGTTACTCAGGGCAGGGGGCGCCATCTTCTCTGGGTGCCTCCTCATCAGTGAGCTTGGGGCCTCACCTGGTGTCTAGGGTGGATTCTCCAGGAACCAGCCTGAGAAATTGAGATTAGGGTGCAGGAAGCTCACTGGGGAGGGGCGCCTGGGTGGCACATTTGGTTGAACATCTCCCTCTTGGTTTCGGTTCAGGTTGTGATCTCGGGGTCCTGGGATCAAGCCCCACGTTGGGCTCCACGCCCAGCGTGGAGTCTGCTTGGGATTCTCTCTCCCTCTCCCTCTGCCCCCCCCCCAAATAAATCTTTACCAAAAAAAAAGGAATCTCACTGGGGAGGCTCCTCAGTGTTGGTATCTACAGGGAACAAAGGCTGTGGATTAGGCAGAGGGAGAAGCCACACTGCAGTATAGTTGCAAGAAAGGCCTCAGCTGTTGCTCCAGACAGCTCTGGAGCGGGGATGTCCCCTGAGTTGTTTTAAATAGAAGAAGGGAGTCTGGGCTCTTGTACCCTATTAATGACCAGTCACTGGATGTCATTGCCTGCCTCTAGGAAGGGTGTGACCTTGGGCAAAGTGTTTCACTTTAAGGAAGTGCAATTCAGGGATTCAAAGAGAGGAACTCAGCTGAGAACCATCTGCTACCAATACTCCCAGCAGTTGGGGGAGTGAGTGATTCAGTCCTTTGGGGCAATCTGGGGGACACGCTACAGAACAGTCAGGAAGGGGTTGTGAAATGGGCTTTTCTCTGCAACACTCTTCCCTCTTCTCTTACCAGTGAGCTCCCGTGGCACACGTTTGCATGCCCTAGATCTTTAAACACTGCTGCTTCTCTGCCGCTCCTCCTGGGCTCACGTTCAGGATGTTGCCTTGGCGTGCGCGTGTCCGCGCATGAGTATGCTTCTCACCACTACCTACGAAGGCTCATGTCTGTGTTGGTTTCTCAGGCAGGGGACTCGGTATTTCCTGGCTGCCCTGGCTGCCATGTAAAATCAAAATTATAATGAAGGTATCTGAGCCTTGGCTTTGCTCTGTTTGTGTCCAGGGCATCTCTGGGCTCCAAACTTGTGACCCTGGGAAACTGCCGTGACACTTGCAAGAGCCTAGACTCCACCAGATGGGAGAATGTCTCCAGGTTGGGTGGTTCTGGGGCCTCCTGGGCCCCTCTGGGACCTCTCACAGGGGAGGACCCCAGCTGGGAGGGTGGACTGCTGCTTTGGCAGCAAGAGACTTGGAGGACGGACGCCGAGAGGCGGAGGCCTGTTCCGGAACAGTGGCTCCATTCTCCACAGAGGGTCAGCGGTCACACTGCGGCGAGTTCACTAGGGCTGCTTCTGAGCCCCTGAATTCAGACTTTGTGGACCGTGATTAACTAGGCCATGGGGCATGACCCCTCCCCAGACAGTTGTACCACTGCTCAGATTTCTCCCGTGTTCCAGAGGTCACACAGAGGGCCGGGTGTGAAAGGTCTCTCCTCCCCCAGGAGTTCATCCTTGCCCCCAGCTCGCACTTCACATTTTTCAGTTGGGGGTCAGGCTGGACTAACCGTCTAGACTGCAAGTCTGGAATCTGGCCACCCTGAGGCTGCCTTCCAGGCTGATGGGCTGTATGAGGGAGGAGATTGCTTCATCCCTGGGCAATGTCAGGGTCTCCAGGAAGACCTTCTGGCTTTGCCATGAGGCCCCTGCCGAATGATACCAGAATTCCCCTTTGGTAGACAACAGCATTTTTCCAAGTGCTCAGACACAGAACATGGTAAGAAGATAGATGGGGGTATGCAGTGTCTGACCTTGGATTTGGGGGTCTGGGTCAGAGGCGGGGCCCTTCCTGGGAGCCGGGCGTGCGGGTTGGGGGAGGAAGGGAGTGCGGGAGGTGTGGGAGCCTGGAATGGAGAAGGCTATAGACGCTGGGAATGGCATGAAAAGCAGCGCTGGGAGTTTACCAGCCCTCAATACTGTTTCATCTGGCTGGCATGTGACCTTGGGAAGGTCAAACAGAGAATCCATGAACGGGATTTCACGGACTGTAGTGTGGGCCTGTGGGCCCATGCGTGTCACCTCATGCTCACGGCAACGCTGTGTGTCCCCAGGTTCCTTAGGAGGAAGCTGGCTCAGAAACACAATGTGGATGCTCATTTGATAAATAGTTTACCTCGCTGGCAGTCAAATGAAGCTTTCTAGAATAGCTGATGTCTGAGATGGGGCTTCCAAAATGGGTGAGGACTTCGACAAACAGCCCTTGTTCCGGTCTTGCTCTGTGCTGGGAGTTCTCAGTGGGAGGGGGTGGTAACACCCAAAATTGTTGGGGTCACCCCACCGCCCCACCCCAGGGGCTGAGCCATAGCCATAGTCCTCAGTACTGAATAGACCAATAAGCAGGAGCTTCCAGAAGCAAGAACAGAGAAACAAAGGTTATTTTATTTTATTTTTTTAAAAGATTTTATTTATTTATTTGACAGAGAGAGACACAGCGAGAGAGGGAACACAAGCAGGGGGAGTGGGAGAGGGAGAAGCAGGCTTCCCGCTGAGCAGGGAGCCCGATGTGGGATTCGATCCCAGGATCCTGGGACCATACCTGAGCCGAAGTCAGACGCTTAACAACCGAGCCACCCAGGCGCCCCAAAGATGATTTTATTTTATAGAGTTCTTTGTTTTTTAGGTCTGCAGTCAGAACCTTCATAGGAAGGGATCAAGGGAGGACATGGCCTTCAGTGGTTTTGATTCCTGGACAGAGGCGCTTACTTGTCTTTCACAAAGAAAACTAGGAGGTAGCTATAGCCTGAGTAAAGAGCCTGGCTACGGCCAGCACCTGGCTCGGCTCCCCAGCTGCTTGGTGCCCTCGCTATGTGTCCTTGGGCAGATGCCTTGTCCTCTCCTCTCTGGGTCCCCCCGTGCAAAATCATCAACTGAAAGGTGCCTTTCAGTTCTGACCCTCTGTGGATCTGTTTCTAACAGAAATCACACTTAGCTGCCACCCTCGGAGCTTGCCTTAATAATATCTCTAGCTACCTAAACGTCCCAGATTCTGAAAGAAATAACATTTGTGAAGTGTCAGCTCCTTAGAAATGACGGGCAACCGGGGGGGTTCCAAGCCCATCCCCAAAACCTGCTCTGTAATTTGAACACAGGCTAGGCTGAGCAGGCCTCCTTCCTGGAGCTGCTGTGTCTCTGGCGTGTTCTTACTGACGAGGCCACGTGTTCTTCGAACAGAAATAGAATCCGTCTGTCGCACAGCAAGTGCACTCCTGGGAGGATTGGGGAGTGTGTGTGTGTATTTTTATTTAATTTTTTTAAAGATAATCCTCTGGCATGGAGGGTGGGGGCACTGAGAAGCCGTCGGCTCCCTGCTAGACAAGTCACTTAGCACAGCACCCCAGTGTCCCCAACTAGACAGTGCCAAGATTGCCCAGCCTGCATCCTGCAGGCATGTCTTGGGCTACAGAGAGGGGCCTCCTAGACCTTTTGGGGATAAAACTCCACTGCAGTGGGAAGTGTCACCGGGTGTGGGGATGCAGAAGCTGCCTTCCAAGCATCCTAGACTCAGAATTCCCATGAGCTAACCTAAGCTGGTAGCTCTGAGCTCATGCAACCCATAGACCAGAGACCATGATGCTCTGAGGTCACGGTTCCATTCACCCACTTAGAGAGAGCTGTCCTCCTCTGCTTCCCTGAAAAAGGGCATCCAGCTGCCTCATTCACCACCTGAAGTCTGCATAGTGGCCAGTGCACTTGCTCGTGTCCTCATCTGATCTAGTGCTGAAACTAGCAACAACCTGAATACCCCATGATAGGAAGTAGAATTGGAAGTTCAAGTCCAAACTCCCCCATATATAAGCTGTGTGACCTTGGGTGGGCTTTTTGACCTCCTCGTGTATTATGTCACCTATAAATTGGAGCTCGTGAGAACATTTGTCTTACCTGTCTTGTGGGTTATTGTAAACATCACAGAGAACGTTGGATGTCCAACTCTTTTAAGCATGTCCTGGGCTGAGCAAAAGCCTGGGGATGCTCTGGTTGTGGCGCTGGATGCTCACAGCTTGCAAGAAGGGATTAGAATAGTACCCAGATGACAACTACCAGGACGGGAGCTAGAACCTGGAACACAGGACATTGGGAACATGGGAGAGTAGGGGAGGCAGAGGCATCTGTAAGCATTTCATGAAGAATTCCCTTATCCAGGCAGCCCCACCTCCCTCCCAGAACTTCCCCTTGGACAACCCTCAGGAAAGGGATCACAGGCTTTCTCATATATGTAAGTTCTGTCCCCCAGCCCTGTGACAAGTCCCTGAGTGGCCAGAGATGCTTCTCTCCATGTCCTGTCCTCAGAGCTGTCCAGCTTAGCACCAGTTGGGCTCATCACAGGGGCTCAGCACCCCTTTCAGAGATATCCCCAGCCTCTCACCACCCCATCCCTGGGGGTGCATGAGCACTGCTCTCCTGAGATGCCCAGCTGAGCCAGGCTCTGGCACATGAACTCCTCTGTTCACCTCACTCCTCTATTCTCCCCTCCCCAGGATGCCAAAATGGGGTCACAGCCTCAGCATCAGGCTCCTTCAAACGTTATTCGGGCCCCTTGTTTCCTGTTGACCCGAGGAGGATGGGCACATGTTAGACCCCAGGTGGACACGGTGGGGAATTCAGAGATAAGCAGGCTTGGCCCTGACTCTCCCACGGACCTCCTAGCAGACAAGTCCTTACCAGGTCTGACTAACTCATTGCAGATTTAAGGATGTGGATAGTCACATTTTAATCAAGGCCATGCCAACAGTGAGCCTCTAGAACATCTAGCTACTTCTTTTCATCTATGCAGCTCCTCTGTGAGGATTTTCATACCTATTTTTCTGATGGGGAGACTGAGGCTCAGATAAGGGTAGTTAGAAGCAGAGCCAGGATTAGAGATAAACTATTCTACCACCAGGTAATGTATCTTCCTAATAAATGAAGACATTTCACATGGCGTGCTCTACGAGAGGCCCAAGATAAGTTTGAGGATGAGCATAGTGGAAAAAATGCTCAAATTGTTCTTGTTCTGCCTGGGATTAGAAGTTATTCAATAAATGAACATGAGTCAGTGGGGAGGTGTCATTTTCTCCCTGGAAAACATGGGTGTAATCTGCAATTAGAGCTTCCAGTAAAGTGGGCGGGCACCTCCTTGGAAATAAAAATCACTTCCAATAGGCAAAGTTGACCAGCTGTAGCTACAGAGGCTAGAGCCAGAGGAGGTCAGGAACTTAATGTTTTATGTCATGACCACCTTAAACCTGCCCTGACTTTGGCCAAAAATTCTTAATTCAGATTCCTTCTTCTTCTCATTTGCTTCTACAATCCCTCCTCCTCCCAGCCATCTCAGTGATAATTATTTTTTAAAAATGAATCTATCTATATATAATTTGTATATGCATATGAGTATGTGTGTGTGTGTGTGTGTGTGTGTTTGTGTGAAACATGTCACTTCCCTGATGAAAATACTTTATTGGCTTCCTCACTCCACAGGTAGAATTTAAACTCTAGTATGGCTTTTGGAGTTGTCTTAGCTTGGATTGTCCCCAGAGCATACCCTGAGACAAGGATTGGATTCCAGCATTCACAAAAGAGCTTTAAAGCCTACTGTTTTTTGATCTGTTATAATTTCTAACTATTATTTTAATCTCAGAATTACCTAATTCATAGGATAATATGCGTGCTTTTCTCTTTTGTTTTGTTTTGGTTTTTTTGAATCTATTTCAGGTTGCTTGTCATAAAAATTCCTTGATTCAAAAGCATTTGCTAAATGTCTTTTATGTGCCAGGCCTAGTGGGACACACCTAGAATTGATTATTCCTGTCCTTGAGAAATTTATTATCCTGTTAAGAAGCTGACATATAAACCCAGGAAATAACTAAGAAATTATTCCAGTGACTTGGCAAACCAGCAGGAGCTCATGCCATGGGGGAGTTCACCATGAGTTGGGGCAAGGCATCAAGGACATGAAGTTCTAGCTGAGTCTTGAAGGAAGAGCAAGATATGGTAATTCTAATGTGAGGAGGACATCCTCAAGGAGTACAGTATCAATTGCACAGAGCCGCAGTGGGAATAAGCAAGGTATGAGATAGAAGGAGATGAGGACTATGATGAGTATTCCTGGAGGTGCTGAAACAGAGCGAGAGATATGGTTGGAAGGGTGCAGACTGGGGAGAACTTGGAGGCCAGCCAATGAAGTTGAACATCAGACAACACGAAACCAGCCACTTCTTAAGAAACAGGGAGGCATGGAGATGTTTGTGTTTGAGGAAGGGCCATATGGCAGTTGTGTGCAAGGTGGATTGGGGGAGGATGGGAGAATGCTGTCCCACTATGGCCTTCAGGACACAAGGCTTGAGGTGGGGACAGGAAAAGGAGATGCATGTTTGATGGGACACTGATCTGGATAGCAAGAAAGAAGAAGGATGCGGTAGTGAGGACTTCAAGGTTTAGCTTTTGGCAAGAAGTGTGGTGGAGGTGGCGGGGGTTAGGAGAAATTGACCCAAAGAGGTTAAGACTTGTTAAAGCCATATGAATGGGGAGTGTGTGTGTAGGGGGCACAGAGTTATGGTTTGAGAACAGGTCTGAAGCAGGGAAGGAGACAGAAGGGGTCAGAGGTAGGATCTGAAACCCCAGTCTTTGAACATAGCTTGGTTTCAGACATATTTACTGCTTGAGCCACTCTTTGCCCTGACTTCTCAGAGCATCCATACTGCAACATGGAAATTGCAGGTCTATTCCTGAATAAAGATGCTGGAGTTAGGGAACTAAGCCACTTGAGAAGCCTGTGTTCAGAACCTGGTATGAAATCTGATGTTGGGCTTTTCAACATATCGCCACAGAGTTTCCATACTCTTTCTTTTTTTTTTTTTTTAGATTTTATTTGAGAGAGAGAATGAGAGAGAGAGAGAGAGAGCACATGAGAGGGGGGAGGGTCAGAGGGAGAAGCAGACTCCCTGCCGAGCAGGGACCCTGATGCGGGACTCGATCCCGGGACTCCAGGATCATGACCTGAGCCGAAGGCAGTCGCTTAACCAACTGAGCCACTCAGGCGCCCCCCTCCATACTCTTTCTTTTTGGCTGATGGTGCTACTTAATTTTGTATATAGATAAAAATGCAGCCCTTCAGAGCATGTACAGAAACACATTCACAGGTGTTCTGCTTGAGAGTCACTTAAGCTCAATGACTTAATATTTCTTCGCCCCAATAATTCTGCCATCCTAATCACCTGAGGGGCATGGTACATTTGGATCAATGATAGAAGATCAATTAACTATGATCCCAATTTCAGTGGGAGAATGGAAGGTCACACATCCTTCAGTGCTTGAGTCAGAATCGGGTAGAGAAAGCAGAGAGCCCTCCAAGTGGTCCTGGCAGAGCCTCAGGAGGCAGGTCCTCCACAATAGAGAGAAGAGGGCTCACTGTCTCCTAGTTCAAGCACAGCCTGGGCTCATCCTTCTGCCGAAACTGAATTCCACCATGCCCCCTCCCCCAAATCAGAAACCTGGCCTCAACCATATACGCCCTTTAAGACCCAGCTATAGTTCTGTTTCATCTCAGCCATCACCCCTGCCTCACACAGCTGAGGGAATCTCTTCAATGTGCTTTCCTTGCCTTTCATTATTTGATTATCTGAGGGTCGGTCTCCCCCACCAGACTGTGAGCGCCTTGAGAGCAGGCGCCATTTTCCTTCATCTTTGAAGTCCATATCTGGCGTAGTGCTTGGCACAGGGTCCATCCCCCGCGAAAGCTTACAGAACGAATGGCAGAGCAGATGAACAAACAAATGAATGAAAGCTGTGGTTAGACAAAAGTCTTCCCAGCTCTGTGGGTTCAGATGCTATGACACAAGTCGTTGCACGCTGTGGTAGTTTTTCAAGAACTCTTCACTTGTGCGGAGCATTTCAAAATTCCCCAGGCATCACGTCCTCTATCTTATCCTTACCTCCCTGCCATCCCAGGAGGTTAGCAGGGAAGGCATCATTATTCTGCTGTCATGCACAAGAAAACTGAGGCACTTGAGAGTCAAGGGACATGACTGAGGTTGCACATTAGCAGGTGAAGGAGTTAAGACTCTGACTCGAAACTTTGTTTTTTTCCACTTCATCACATTCGATCTTTTTCAATCAATTCTCATTCCCTTGTGCCTTTTAGGATTTGTGTGATATTTCCATGCCAGAGCCAAGTGGGGGACTCCATGCTGAATGCCTGATCCCTGCTTCTTCTGATTCTTATGGAAAGACAACCACTTTCCCTGACTGGAAATTCCAACAGGAGCTGTTATTTCTGAGATGCCCCATGTCTGACCTCTCCCTGCTCACTTTTCCCCGTTCTCTTCCAGAAGTCATGTTGACCCAGAGGACTTTCGAGCCACATTTAGGGGCTTGGAGCAAGATGGATTGGCAAACACTATTTGTTTCCCTCCTCTTAAAATAGAATGCTAGAATACACATTGTTCTATTTTTTATAGTTTTTTCTTCCTCCTCTCCCAACCCTCCAATTCTTCCATGCATGTCTATTTCTTGAGGCATTTTAAAGCTCCTCACAAATATGGGTAATTAAATGTATTCATTAAGTCATCCTTTGCTTTATCATAATGAAAACAAAGGTATATTTTTCTTTCTGGTAAAGTCTCTGGCTAGAACATAAGACACCTGAATTCTAGTCATCTTCCCTTAGTCGTTGGCTTTGTGACTTCAGAGGAGTCATATAATATTTCAATTCCCTTGTTGATCATGTTGCATTCTCAATTATTTACGCAATTGCCTCCTTTATCAGACAGTGGACAACCAGAAGGCATGGGCAATATCTTGTTCAAATCTGTATTCTCCACACTCAGTACGGTGTCCAGAAAATATTGGTTGAATTCAACAGAGCATCTGAATGGAAGAGAGAGTGTGGAAAGCAATTGACTGCAGGAAAGGGACACCAAGTAACCTTGATCATCTGTCTGATGCTTTCCTTGATTCTTGAGAAGGAAGACAGCAGGATCAAAGGTGGGGGGGTGGTGGTGGTGGTGGTGTGTGTGTGTGTGTTTGCACACTTGAGCGCCCAGATGTCATTTGTTCTGAATGGAAGACACAGAGTTGTTGGCAGCAAAAGAGGGGAGGGAACAACGAGTAATAAAAATCCAGACCAGAGGGTGGATCATTTAATATCAGGGTCTGACATGACCAGAGGACATTGAGTCTAAATTCTCTAGTCAAATACCCAACAGACACCTCATCAAATACCCATGATCTTAGCACCACTTTGTGGCAATAGGTGGGAGTCAAGAGTTCTTCAAACTCATTGAATGACATAAGGAAAGTTACCTATAATTCAGGCTGATCTTCAAATTTCCATGAAGGCAGAAGGCAATGAAAATCATTAGCTGGACTTGGGGAAAGGCAAAATTTCACATGGGTTATTGAATATATCATGCTATTTTCTGGGGAAATAGAAGCATACTAGGATTTACTCCCTGTGGTGGTGTTTCACATCAACATTGCCAAGGCAATGCTACAAACTACCAGAAAACCAAAATATTAGTACAAAGGGTGGCTGGACAAAGGGTGGGGACAAGGAACACCCAGAGGGTAGAGACTTTGTGTGAGAGGAAGACTGAGGGATATGTATGAAGGCAGGGAATGAAGAGTAATCACATGTGATTAGTATAATTGGGACGAGGATATTATGGAGAAGGCAATCCTGCTCAATAGTTGAGAGCACTCAACTCAGGAGATTGGCAGGGTACTAGGAAGATAGGAAAGTATTTTTACCAATGGGGAGAGGAGAGTGGATTGTTCTTCAGAGGAGTAAAAATGCTTGGCATATCATATTCTTCTTGGGGAATAATTTCAACACTGAATTGATTTTCAAGATAATGCAAATAATTAAATTTAGAAAACAAAATAGTGTGAAAAGGCCCAGATTCTCAGCTATCTCTGAAATTCTTATGTATTTTGAGGCTGCCCCAGTAACAATATTCCAGGGATAAAGCGACTCTCAAATGCTCTGCCCATTACAATGGCCAGTGTAAGACTCCAAGATGCGCCATCCTGTTTTGATCATTCTCCCTTATGGAACAGGGAAAATAAAATAAAAACAAAAGCCACATAATTCCTGCGAGCTTCACACCTTATAAGTAAGAAAGCTGCAAATGTTGTCTTCAAGCATCAAGGTAATTTTTCCATAAAAACTCAGGTTTTGTTCATTTTCCTTAAACTTCAGAAGCAGGCTTTTTCCCATCATGATCTTGCAATGTTGGAGGTAATAGAGAGGCCTGTTTCCTGTGTGCTTGCTTCTCATGGAGCTCTGCTGGTTGTTTGGGGTTCCTTCCATCCTTCGTGTCTTCCCAGGATTTTACTGTGAGTGGAGGCTCTATTTAAGGGTCATTAATCTAAGGACCCATGGCAGAATGATCCAACAATCAACCTTGCTCTAAAACATCACAAGGAGTATCTGCTTTACACACATAGCCACTTTTCTTCTAACATAAATAAGCTATAAATATCAGAGCTAGGATAGTTCTGAGACCAACTATGGCCCAAACAGGGAGGGAAATGTAGCTCAGGACATCCTTCATTTGAACAAAAGTGAATGTAATTCCCGGACAAAATGTCTACAGGAAAACTAGATGGGCATTGCATTTTCGTTTGGCTATAGAGTGAGGGGGGCACTCAACACTGAGATGCACTCACCCATTGCTAAGCTGTCAGATGGAGCTGACCATGGGTTGGCAAAACTGGGAAACCAGAGGAATTTGCTTTCATAGGCACTGGTGTCCATATTCCCTACAGGGATTTCAGATCTGTTGATTCCCAACCCCTTAAGAGCTTGGCATTCAGACATTTTCCACTTAGAGAGACTCTGAACCATGCCATACCTCTCCCAATTCCCCATTCTCATCGGACCCGGTTCTCTTCCCTCCTCGAAAGTTATCTATCTATAAGGTGGACTTCACATCTGACAAGCACCAGTCAGCCCAGAATTTAACCTTAGCCCAAGACCCCAGTGGGGAGGGGATTGGGCCTAATGTTCACTCTCTGCATTTCTTGATGTTAGTTTTCTGGGTTCATAGAGCTTCTAGGAGTCCTGAGTTCTAATCACTGCCCTGGCAATCACTCACTGTGAGTGATTCTTGGCAATTTCCTTCTCTCTTCGCCATGATTTCTCCATCTGAATTTTCAGCATCTTTTTTGATGCTGTCCCTGAAGGCAGAAAGCAACGCTCAAGTGAAAGAATTTAATAAGGGGCGCCTGGGTGGCTCAGTTGGTTAAGCGACTGCCTTCGGCTCAGGTCATGATCCTGGAGTCCCGGGATCGAGTCCCACATCAGGCTCCCTGCTCAGCAGAGAGTCTGCTTCTCCCTCTGACCCTCCTCCCTCTCATGCTCTCTGTCTCTCATTCTTTCTCTCGCAAATAAATAAAATCTTTAAAAAAAATTAAAAAAAAAAGAAAGAATATAATTGTAATGATTTTCCCACCACAGGGGAAAAAACTTTCATGTTTCTTTTCACTGAAATATTGATAGACATCAGTCTCCCTCCTACTCAAGAGACCCTCTCCCTTCCCCTCTGAGCTGAGGTTCACATCCTATCTTCCAACAAGAGAGTGCTGCAAGGCTATTCAGAATAAACATATTATCTGTGCCTCACTTAGAATGAATCTCATCCCTTTCACGCACATAAAATATGACATCTCGGGTCATCACAGAGAGGAAATTCCATGTCTGCTAAATGCCTTCCTGCTCATGACACAGGAGCATGAGTGAGGCTCTAAACTGGCTCTGGAGCCCTTCCTCATTTTCCAGCCTTACCTCTCCCCGCTCCACCAACACGGTCCCCATGCTTCAGACACACAGTGACTTGTATTTTTCCATTGTCCATCTTCCAAACGGCCTCTGGGCTTGCATACACTGATGTCTACTTCATCTGGAGATCTTGCATTCATCCTTCAAAAAAAGACATCCCACTCTCTGAGACATCTACATGGGACTTTGCTGCTTGAAGGGGGCGGTTCACTCTCAGCCCCTTCACTAAATATTTGCATGATTTCTTCTCTTATCCTCCAGGAATGGTTGCTGGGTACCTCCCTGGGAGACCTGGGGCCACCCACTCCCTGCCTGGGGAAGGCACAGAATGCTCTCTAGGGGGCTTCCCAGCTTTCCAAGCCAGAATTCTGTGATGGAAAACACTTTACTTCTTGACTTTATTATAGGCCACCATTCATCTCCTACTTTAGAAACTGACAAAAAAAATCATTTCCTGTAAGGCATTCGGAATCCCCAACCCCCCACTAAAAATAATGTAGGTGCATCTTCTGAGTCTGTTATTAAGTAGTTGGCCTATGGACATGAGGAGAACTTTCATTATCAGTGATTATTGTTCCAGGAGCTAGCTTTCTGAAAAAAATCACATCAAAATGAAAATATATTACCCACTGCTCATTCTTACTGAAGGTTTATGAAGCCTGTCTAGGTCCTTTGGTCTTAAGGATTGCCTCAGGAGTCCTGCATTCTCACAGGATCAATTTCAGAGAGGTAGCCAGAGCTAATTCTTCTGCCCAGTCACCATACAGAACCATTTTATTGATTCTCAGCCCCAGCAACAGACTAGGCCTGCGAGTCTGTTGTATTTAGATTCCCCCCAATATTTCAGATTGTCCTCAGTTCCCTTCCCTCAGCTTTTAAGAATAGAGTTGTAGGGTCACACGGACTGATTTCTCAGAACTCAGTGGCCCCGTTCTGTCACAAACCTGTGACAGTGGTCTTCCGTTCGTCCCATGCCCCAGTGGGCCCAGTTTCTTCACCACACTTGCACCTCAGTGAGCTTGTACCCAGGGTGCTGACGCAGAATTGGGGTGGGGAGATGTACCAGCAGCATCTCAAGGACCCATGGCCTTGGGGGGGTGCAGGGGTGAGGCGGGGGAGACGTGGGACTGTGTTAGGACTTCCAAGGCCTTTGGCACTTTTGGTTTTGTGGGCCCTTCCCCTGTTAGACTTTTTTTTAAAATTATAGTTTATGACTGTGTTGGTATGAATATGATTTCAGTATGGGCTGGGTTCATTATTACATGTTCATCGTCATTCCTTCCATTTTCCTTCTGATTTCCAAAGAATTTAAAACATTTTTGTCTGCCCTTAGCAATATCGTGGGCCCCGGCCCCAAGCCTGAAGGTCCACCACACTTATGAACGTGGTTGGGGCTACCGGCAGGATGGGTCCTTGAAGGCAGGGACTCTGTTTCAGTGTCTCTTCAGGATCCAGGCCACTGCCCATCAGGCAGGAGCTGGGCTAACCCTGAATCAATAGACTTTTTAATCATGAAACTTTGAGCCTCACTTTTTAGATTTTAGGCAAAGTGCCCCAAATATGAAAAAAAAATCCATAAAGCAGGTTTTTAAAATTTAAGCTGTACTGAAGTTCCATTTACAGAACTGTCCATGCTTTCATCCTTCATTTTTACAGAATTATCTAACTTCTTCAGAGCTTGTAAGTTTCATACTAGAGGGGCCAGAATCACCACTAAGGGAATTTTTTTTTGGCGGGGGGGTATAAAATACTTTCAGGCTTACAATTCATGTCAATGCATTCTACTATAGTGGCTTTTCTAATTGAACAAAATGGAATCATGCATGTGTTTAATCAGAGTTCAGTTTTCTGACTTGATTTTTCTGCTTGACACAGAGGAAGGCATTTAGGAATGAGCTGAATGCATGTAATTCACATGGTAAATCTGGAGGATGATGTGTCCAGGGCCCTCAGAGGAAATAAAGATGATGGAGTATATTCTGGGCCCCCTCAAGATCAAGGCTCTTCTGTTTGCTAAGGATGAAGGAAGAGAGCTAAGTGCTTGAAAATTCCTAAGTATGTGCCCAAGTCTGCAAGCAGACTCCTGCCCCAGAGGCTCAGTGCTCTCCTTTGGCTCGCAGCATCCTCTGGACCCAGAGCAGAAAGACTCAGGCTGGGCTCTGAGCCGGAACAGACTAGAAGAGTGCATTGCTACCATTTATTGAGCGAGCATGGAGTGCCAGGCACCGTGTGAGGATCCAAACAGACATGATCTCATTCAATCCTTATAGTTCATTCATTCCAGAAATGTTTCATAAGCAGCTTCCAGACATCATAATGGGCAACGGAGATACAGAGATTATTAAAATGGTTGAAACAACAACGTCTCAATTTTCCACTGAGTCTACCTCCTGTTTGGGAAGGTACACAGACAATAATTAAGCATATAAACAAGCAAATAAACAAATGAGTGTTGTGTCAGTGAGTACAGCAAGGAAGCAGACAGGGCAAGGAGATAGTGTATTCTAGCAGGCTGTGCGCTGTTTCAGAGAGATTATGAAAGACGGTCTCTGACAAAGTGGCATTTTGGCAGAGACCTGGCTAAAGTGATGAAGTGAATCATGCAGATAAACAGGGACAACAGCTTAGGGAGAGGGGACAGCCAGTATGATGGCCTTGAGTCAAGATTATGGGTAGTATGTTTGAAAAACAACAGTCATCCTGCAAAGTAATAACTATTATTCCCATTTTACAGATAAGAATCACAGGCATCATGAGGCCTGTGGTGAACCAAGGCCTTGGTTCTTCTCATCACATCATGTTGCCACACCTCAAGGCAGCTCTCAGTGGTTGAAAAAGAGAGTGGGGTGACCCATGACCTTACCATCCTGCATCACCCTCCCAGAGAAGTTTCCTGGATCCTTCCTTTAGCTGTATACCAAGCGGCATATATTGCCTGAGCAATGATGTGCCCACCTGTGCTGGGCAGCAAGGGAAACCCGGTGTTTGAACCACCTGCAATCTAACTCAGGAGACAGCTAACAGAGGGACAAAAACCAAGCCTAGCGGTGGTCAGAGAGGCAGAGGTCTCTTTCAACTTGGGTGGCCCAGAGAGGCTGGCTGGAGGAGAGAGGATATGGGCTGGGAGCATGAGAAGAGGTGATAAGCTTCGGGTTGGTGCCTGCTCAGCTTTCCCACCATCCTCACCTATGGTAGGGAATGTCTGTTGACTGTTTTTCCTTTCCCTCCTTCTCTTGCCAAGGCTTCCCTGTGGGCAGAATGTTGTCTGTCCCACTGACCTTGACCTTGGCCATATGGCGAGCACTGGTGAATGGATGTGGGTGGAAGTGACAGGTGCCTGTTTTGATTTGCAGCTTTAAGGGTCATGGCCAGGCTACACCAGTCTCCTTTTATCCCTCTACTTCACCATGGGAAGCAAAACACCCAGGTAGCTGCTGGCCCCAGAATTTACAGACGTGTGGAGCAGGTCTACACCCAACCCACTGTCAGGGCGAAGCTCTGCCAATCCCAACGGACTTGAGCCAAACCCGGCAGATGCCAACAACGTCACAGTGGGTGTGTCCACCTGTGCATGGGACATAACTATTTATTTTAATAAGCCTGTGAGGTTGTTGGGATTGTGTGTTACACAGTGTTATTATAGCAGTATTCGAACAATACTCCTTTGCCCTCAATCATTAGTAAACTCAGGTAAGCTTCTTAACTTCTCCAAGGGGATAGGGCACGTGATGAAAATCAGCCTGAAAATATATTAATCGCTCAGGTTCAAAGACTCCAAGTTCAAGATCCTATGTCTGACGTTAGACAGATATCAAGGATTGGTGGCTGTAGACTGCACATAGCACAGCACAGGGGGGATTAAAAAAAACAAAGTTGGTTGCTGTATCCCAGCATCTCTGCTCCTCACACTGGTGGGTATTAACCGTGCTCCACAGAATCCTGGAGCACCAGAAAGCTTGCTAGGGGCCAGCCATGGTACGAGGACGCCAAGGAGAGCAGGGATTCTAGCTCCATCCTAGAATTTTAGCTGCAGCTCAAAGACTTCTACTTTTATTGGTTGTATACAATCAGATTCTTTATAAGATTTTGTTTGAGGTTGAAATCCGCCAGTGAGAAATGTGTGGGATCGCTAGGGTACGTGAAAAGCTCAACCTTTGCATCCCGATATTTAGGGGCCTGCCTTCATGAATTCTCCCTATTCTCTTGTCTGATGGTAAGTCCATATCTCTTTTAGCTCCAGCCCCTGCTCCCAAAAGGGTGTGCACCCCATTTACTATCCTGCAAGTGAAGTCTTCTCTCCTCTTTCTCTGTGACTCTCTCGCTCCCTCACTATCTGCCACAAGCACACTCTGTTCCTCAGGGCGCTGCTTCAGTGACCGAGAAAGGCCCTCAGCGAGCACCTAGTCCATCCGCTCTGATTTGCAATGCTGCAGGGTTGATTTGTAATTCCAACATCTACTGTGTATTTCCTAAAGACCAGTACTGCCAAGCCTAAATTAGCTCAGGGAAGCCCTCAATATTTTGAGCCTGTGAACTATTATTCTTTCCATTTTATGGGTAAGGAAACAGAAGCCCAGAGAGGTTTAGTAACTCGATCAAGGTCACACAGCTATTTAGTTACATAGGCTAAAGAGACTGCATTTTAACACTTTCAAAATATCGCCTCCTTCATTTTAGATACAAAGAAGTTGTAGTATTAATGGAAAAGGATTTGCTTGAGATCATACAGCTGGGTTATGGCCCCGCAGGCTGGCTACAGAGTTGTGCCTCTGGGCTCACTCAGCCCTGGCCGTGCCCGGGTGTGGAGCTGCCAGCAGACCAGGACGCCTCACCTGCGTGCGGTCCACCCTGGGCATTTTCCCTTGCTGGCAGTTCCAGGTCATTTCCTCATAGGGTTACAGCTCCTTGCTGGAAGGCATGTTGAAGCATTCTGGGCCACTGGCTTTAAACTGACCACCCACTGATATCATCTGGGAAGTTCTGAAAACTCCATTGAGCTCTACTCTCAGGGATTCTGATCAAATGTCTGGAGGCTGGACCGGGACACCAGTGTCCTTGACATACTCGCAGGTGGCATCATGTGCCCCCAAACTGAGATGCTCTGCTCTAACCCAGCACCCTGCCACCCTACTCATTTCCCAGAAAGAGAGAGGACCAGGCAAGCCCCAAAGAGCAAGAGCCCAGCCTGGAAGCGGAGACCCTCTGATTATAAAGCTCATTTTTTTCCCCACCAAATGGAAAGTCCTCCCAAACCACTTCAGGTGTCTGCATTCTCTCTCTTCCTATGGCACCTAAGCCCAGAGCTCAGTGAATAAAAATCCTACCTGGTTGGAAAAAAAATAAAGACAGTTGCACACAGAACCTGAACGTTACTGAGGCTATGCTGGGGACTCAGTCAGATCACTGGGGGTCAGGAATTATAAGCATCACCAGCTTTTCCCATTGTCCTTTGCATTGGGTTTAGATTTAGGAACTCACCCCCACCACTCCCTGCTCCCTGCCCCCACCTGGATCTTGGGCCATGCGCGGGGTGCGGCTGAGGTGGGCTGAGATGTGGCCAATACCCTCCCACCACCCCCACCGCTCACTCCTGTGTTCAGACATAGCACTGCCCAAAGAGTGAATTTGTAATACAGTTGTAAGGAATTACCAAACATATCAGATTTTATTTTTTTGTCCTGGATCAAAAGCCTTTAAAATCTGACATGGCACTTCAAAAAACAAAATTGCATGAGTATGGGCATGCCAATTTAACTGGGGGTTTAAAACTGATGCTCACTTTTATAGCCTTTTGCCGCAGAGTTGCCCCTGGTTACTGTTCTGCCTCTGTCCCCACAGAGACCACTCTGGGCCCAGTAACCATGGTGATAGGAGAAGTCGTGAGCAGATGGGAGCTCCACTCTCAGAATTTAAACATCCTCCTGTTGGGGGAGGTGTGGAGAATGAGGGAGGGAGGAGAGAGAGCTAAGGGGGAGGGAGAAGTCACACTCTTCTCAACCCAGGAGTGGCCTACAATGCTGGGGACAAACCAGAAGGCATGAATTTTTATGGTCAGGCCAAGCTCTTCTCCTTGAACTCAATAATGATTTTTTCCCCTCTTTTCCCTTTGCAATCAGACCCTTCTAGACAATAGCATTCCTAGGGAAATGGAGACAAAAGGTTTCTGTAACACGCGGAGTTGGAGGCATTTTGAAAGCATATCCAATATACTTTTAACGATGCACTATTCAATTTGGAAAACACGGATCTGAAACCATGTTGATTCCGGTCCAATGTAACGGCGGTGTGTTGGGAAGACTGCAACCCGGGGAGGTGTGCCATTGGGACTATAAGTCTGGTTCTGTTACTCACCGCCCGGGCACCCTTGAGCCAGTCCCTTCTACCAGGGACTTGGTTTCTAGCTCTAAGTTTCCCTAAGACAACTGTTGACTTTGAAATTATGTGGAAACAAATCTCAGAGGGTGTTATACTGAGACTTTCTGCTGAGATCCCAAAGGCTGACACCAGTAGAGTGCATGCCAAGCAACGACCTGGGGCCAGGGAATAAATGGCAAAATTGGTTTTTCAGTCCTTAGTCAAAAAAGAGGTGGAAGAACGTGCAGGGAAGATTTCTTTGGAGAGTTTCAGGCTGCTGAGTATCCCTCCCAGCTCATGGGAGAGAGGAGTAGGGTGCCCTGCCCACCAACCACCTAGCTCTCTGGAGGGAGTGGTGATGAACCCACTCAAGAGAGCTTGGTGGAAACACCGGAACCTGGTTTACTTGGAATGGGGTCTCCAGAATGCCACAGCCTGGGGGCAGGGTGAGAAAGATGGTGAGTTCTGGAAACACCCAGAGGAGAAGGTAGAGTTTTTGTCTTAGACAGAAATAGACACATTTGTTTTATTTACTGAGGGCGAGTGGAAGAGCAGAGACCAGCCTGAGACTTCGCCCAGGGCTGGTGTGGGAGGGGGTGGAGGGGTGTCCATGCAGAGCATTTAATGAGGTTTGGTGAGAAAGAATGAAGTAGCTTCCTGTTTGCACCCTACCGTGCCAGCTCCCTCAGTGAATGAGTTATAGGCTGTTATGGGCTGAGTTGTCTCCCTCCAACATGGATCTGTTAAAGGCCTGACCCTCAGAGCCTCAGGATGTGACTGTATTAGGGGACGGTATAGGTCTTTAAGGTGGTAATTAGGGTGAAATGAGGTCACACAGGTGGGCCTAATCCGCTAAGACTGGCGTCCTTACAAGAAGAGGAGATCAGGACAGAGAGACACACAGAGAAAAGGTTGCGTGAAGACACAGGAAGGCGGCCGTGGACAAGCCAAGGAGAAAGGGCTCAGGAGAAGCCACCCCTGCGGAGGGCTTCATCTCAGACTTCTGGTCTTCAGAATTCTGAGGAATCTCCTGTTTTTCGAGCCACCCAGCCTGTGCTACTTTGTTAGGGCAGGCCTTGCAAACTCAGATCCTGGCCGGGATGATCTGGGGACTTCAGCGGCCCGAATCATTGGCCTGAAGAGATGAGAGGCCCCTCCAACGGTCTCTGCAAAGGGTTTTACTTGCCGAGCTGGAGACGGGACATGAGGTTTTGCTGTTTTCTACGTCCTCCCCAGTTCACTCTCGGATCAGTGCTAGAACAATTGCCTCTGGTTCAGCCGCCTCGTGGCTCTGAGATCCTGGCTGTTCTGCCACCTTGGGTTCAGATACATAGGAGTTCACGACCCTTCTCTGGGGCCTCAGAACTAGAAGTCAGTGTCAAGTTGGGTCCACTTGTGCGGGATTTGGGCGGCTGCCTGTGCCATGGTAGTTCAAGGCAGACGGGGCCACCAAACCTGCCCCAAACCAGGGGAACCCAGAGTCCTTCCCTTCTTGCTCCCCGATTCCAACAGTGCTTTTCCTGGGGTTCTCTTCTTGCCTCCCCACAGTGTGCAGAGCTGGGGATGCTACAGAACCCTTCTGTCACCACGATGTCCAGTTTGGGATTCCCACTCGTGCATCCACTCAGTCATCTGCTGGCCTCAAATAAACCAAAGAAAAGGGGGCAAGATATGCAAATAAGGGGATTTCTATCTTTCCATGACCTCCCTCTAACGATTCCTTTCTAGGTCCAAAGATTGCTTCTAAAGGGAAAGATCCTGCGCATCCCCAGGTGGCTGCTCATGAGGTGTGCTCTGGCTGATTGCAGAGGTGTGGTGTCCTACCCCAAGCCTGTTCTGCTTGGACACCAGGCCAGCCTGGACCCAGGATTGGAAAGTCCAGTGAAGGCCAAGTCCACAGTCATGCCTATGGGAGGAGAACAGAATGCTCCTTTTCAACTGCAGGCTACACTGCCTCTGGCCATAGGGTTAGGGATACAAAGATGTCCAGGTCTTTGGGACAGTCCTCTGGGGGGTCACAGTCTTGAGCAGGAACAGTCCCCAAACACATACATTGCTAGGACCTGTGCTAGGAAGGTTTCCTTGTTGTCCCTGCCAAAGCCTTGGAAGGTGGTCAGTGGCATCCCCCACCATGTAGATGAGGCAAATGGTGTCTAGAGAGGGCAAGGGATTTGTCCAAAGCCACCTGGTAAGTTTCAAATAGCTAGAGTACCCTAGCGTTCTGATGCCAAGGACACTGCCGGTCCTTTAGCTCAACACTTAGGAAACCTGGAGCTCTGTAATGGTCAAGAACGTTGCTCACTCACAGGTCCTAGAGACAGGTTCACACCCTGAAAAAAGAAAAAAATTATAACCAGCCTTCAGACACCTGCAGTGGACCCAAATCTCTTCCTCCCCACATGCCTGGCTGGGCTCCAGGAGCATAAAACTCACCGGATGGGCAGATCCAATGGCACTTTTGTCATATGCTACACTGTGGGACGGATCCTCAGGCCAGCTTCTTGCTTCCTCTGATGGCTGAGACTAGAACACACATGTTTCAGCTGCCTACACAGACCTGGGGAGGACAGGCCCTGCCTGAGCTCAGCCTTAGAGATGGGCTGGAAAGTCAGTCAGCTGGAGATGGAGTGCTCCTTTTCTTTCTGGGGTCCAAACCATTGATGCGTCCCTCCAAACGATCTGTCTCCTGGCAGGAAAATGGGTGCAGGTCCAGGTGGGAGTGTTGGGCTCCAGAGTGGGTCTTAGGAAGGAGAAATCATGGATAGCAGTCCTGGAGTCAGTTCATTGACTTACCGCCCTGCTCATGAGGAGAGCATGACCAAACTGAGATGGAGCTGGTATGTTCCCAGAGGTCTGGTTCTCTTCTCCCACCAGGCTAGATACCTTGCACCAGCTGACCGCATAGGCCTTCTATCTGTATGTGCCTTATCTAAGCTCAGAGCCCCTCGGTCACCTGTCCTTTCTCAGACACATCACCTACTCTGTGTTTCTCAACCTTCTACCCTCTTTCTCCTACAAGACTTTGTCCCTTTGCCCTCTGGAACTGCTGATCTGTGGGAAACAAATTCTCCTGCCCCTTCGGACTTGTCATCAAATATCCCATATCCTGAAGTGTCAAATCGGGTAATGTTACCCCTGAGGACACAACTTCCCCAGCTGCTTCCCTTCATGGTGGCTGTCAATTCTTCCCGAACCCCTGTATGTAGAGGTGGGAGGTGGGAGTTGGGACATGGATGCCTTTGGTGCCTGTCCTAGACTTGTATTCACGCTGAGGCGGCAGACTCCTGTTTGCTGTAAATGTGGGTCGCCAACTGCTTGCAGCTGCTCCTTTCTCTGCAGGATTGCCCTTGACCAGATGGGGCCACCAGGTGCCAGTGACCAACAGCTGACTGGCACTGGGGTACAAAAGGCTGGTCCCCTGCCTCGAGTCAGGGTCAATTTGTTGGTACAGTCTGTGCCCCAGAGCTCCTTTGGCTGAAACTTGCCTCCAGGCAAGACCACATCTTTGCTTAGCTTTCTTCCTCAGCTTTCTCCTGCTTCCCTCACTCCTCTTCCCCTGAGAGCATCCCCTCAATGAATCACTTTTGTGAGAATCCCTGCCTCAGGCTCTGCTTCTAGGGGACCTGACATAAGATGACACCTTCCTTTTTCCTTGGGGCCTCAGTTTGTCACTCTGAGATACTACCATCTTCTGGAGCTTCTGTCCCTCTGATTGTTAAGTTTAAACATACAATTCTTTGCTCATGCCTCCTGTGTTCTGGCTGCTCATTTCTGTCCCTTAACCCCTAACCTTTGTGTACTTCAATACTGCCAGTGCCCTGACCCCTCTACTACCTTGTCAGATCTATTCTGTCCTCCCTCCCTCCCTCCCTCCCTCCCTCCCTCCCTCCCTCCCTCCCTTCCTTCCTTCCTTCCTTCCTTCCTTCCTTCCTTCCTTCCTTCCT
>NW_023270305.1:5521988-5568607 GCF_011800145.1 Mirounga leonina
CCTTCCTTCCTTCCTTCCTTCCTTCCTTCCTTCCTTCCTTCCTTCCTTCCTTCTTCAGGGTGGGTTTTAGGGCCCATCCCTTCAACCTTCTCTGCGGACATCCTGCCCTGCTATCTTTCTGTTGGATTTTCCCGGATATCCCTAATTCTGCTCCAACGAAACCATCTCTGAGCCTCACTAGGACCTCTGGGGAAATTCACACAACTGTGCAGAATGCTGCCAGAGAACATTCATGGTCTCCAACCCTGATGCTGCCAAGAAATCCTTCTGTTCCCAAGTCAACTTTGTTTCCCATAGTAGCTATTTAAAATTTTCTTGATGATTCTCAGACTTCCCACCCTCCACTTCCCACTCCTTCCCCGCAGATAACCTTATCTTCCACTTCACAGAGAAAATAGGTGGTGCAGGGTACCATCTCCCTCTACTTCCTGACTTCATACCTACAGACTACTTGCAGTCATTCTCATCCTTGAAATACCTCCCCTCTATAGCCAAAAAAAATGCCCTGTTCTTCCTGTGATGTCTCAGATGTGATTCCTTCACTCTTCACTTGCCCCATTGATTATCCCCTCCATCACTTGCCTTTCCATCCTTCTCCTCCCCAGATCTGTCCCTTCGCTCCAGGGTCTTCTGTCTTGTGTCCACCTCTGAACACAGCCCCATCTCTCCCTTCCATTAACAATCAAACGTGATGAAAACATTGTCTGTGCCGTCTAGAGTTGACTATCCTCCTCTGAGACCGTACTCACTAAGGCCCCAAAAGAGTCCTGGGAAGCTAAGCCCTAGAGCCACTTCTGGGGACCTCCCACAGGCTGCCCCAAGGCTTTTATCCCCATGCCCACTCCCTCCTACCTCCACTCCTCTCTTCCTTTCTGTGACTCCTCAGGCCAGTCTCAAGCCCTTGGGCCATTTCTTCTCAGGCTCTTATATGAGCTCCTGTCTTTTCTGTCTCAATATGTATTCCCTGGGGCATTTCCTCTGTCCACTTACTGAAGATTTTTGAGTCTCAGCATTGATGGGGACACAGAGCTTTAGATTTATTTATCTAACTACCTTTTACTTAGCAACATTCAGAAATCTCAAAACCCTCCAATCCCAGCATATGAAAAATGGAGCTTGTGAGAGTTTACCCATGACAGCTTTCTCTTTGTGTTCCCAACCTTGGTGGGTAGACTTCTCAACCTTGGTGGGTTGAATGGAGTTCTTCCAAAAGATATGTCCACTTGGGCCTGTGAATGGGGTACCCTTATTTGGCAGACATAGTTAAGGATCTCAAGATGAGATCATCTTGGATTAGGTGGGCCCTAAATCTAAAGACAAGTGTCCTTAGAAGAGAAGGGAAGGGGCTAAGGGTGAAGACGGAGGCAGAGATGGGAAGGATGTAAGTACCAGGCAAGGAGCACAAAGACTTGCTGGCAGCCAGCAAAACCGGGAAGAGAGGCAAGGGTCAGAGTCTCCTTCAGAGCCTCCAGTAGAAATCAACCCTGACGTCACCTTGAGTTTGGACTTCTGGGCTTCAGACCTGTGAGAGGATCCAGTTTTGCTGTTCCAAGCCACTAGTTTTGTGACAGTTTATTACAGCTGCCCTAGGAAATTAATATAGCAGATGGCACCCCCCCCCCAAGCTTCAAGGGCCGGGAAACTGTCAGGGCTCCACCAAGTCTCGTAGGCTTTTTTCTGATTTTTCTTGCTTTACTGCTTTTCTCTACGCCCACCGTCGTGGCTCTTAGCCTTCCTAGAGAGCAGTGATCACTGCTGGAGGGCCTACGTGTGGGTTCTGGAGTTGGAGATCTGGCCTATGTTACCTTCGACAATTTATTTAACATTGTAGCATTTTTGTTTCCTCACCTTTAAGTTGGGGATGATCATTGGGCTGACTTAGGTTGTTGAGAGGTCAGAATAGGTGATACACGCGGACCGCTTAAATAATGCTTTTAGCCCAGTGAGTGGTCAAAGCCTGAGCTGTTATCACTACCGGCATGTTCTGTGCGTTAGGACAGGAGCCAACATCCGATCTCTCCGCCTCCCAGCTGACTGTGGTCCACACTTCGGCTGCAATAATGCGTTTAAAGAGCAAATATTGAGGGGCGCCTGGGTGGCTCAGTTGGTTAAGCAACTGCCTTCGGCTCAGGTCATGATCCTGGGGTCCCAGGATCGAGTCCCGCATCGGGCTCCCTGCTCGGCAGGGAGTCTGCTTCTCCCTCTGACCCTCCTCCCTCTCATGCTCTCTGTCTCTCATTCTCTCTCTCTCAAATAAATAAATAAATAAAAATCTTAAAAAAAAAAAAGAGCAAATATTGGGGCGCCTGGGTGGATTAGTCTGTTGAGTGTCCGATTCTAGGCTTTGGCTCATGTCATGATCTCAGGGTCGTGAGATCGAGCCTCACGTCGGGATCCCTGTTCAGCGGGGAGTCTGCTTCTCCCTCTCCCCCGCCCCCATGCTTGCTCTCTCTCTCTCAAATAAATAAATCTTTAAAAAAAATAAAAAGATAAAGAGCACATATTTCCCTGTCTCTCCCCCACCTCCATCTCTTCAGTCACACACCAGTATTTAGCATATATACCTCCCTCCTTCACGTGCTGTGCGGGTTCTTCATGATCTGATGGTTGCTTTTCCCTCCAGCTCCACTTCTCCCCACTCATAATTTGTGCTCCAACCATTGTCAGCCCCCAGCGCCTACAACAGGCTCTCTCACCCATTCCCGTCTCCCTCACTCTCCTGGTCACGTGGGTCACTCCTACACTTGAGAGGCCAGGGCAGGCTCCTCAAGGAAAGCAAGAGTGAAGGTGAAACATGATGCTCCCTGACTATCCAACACCGAGCAAGGTGCCCCATGCATGGCACCTGCTGTCCTGGGCCCACCCCCGCCAGAGCCCTTTCCACACTATGCCCTCACCGCCAATTACTCATCTGGGTTTCCGACCAACTCTTTGAAGATGGGAGTGCTTTGTACTCACAGATCCTTTCTGATAATTAGTTCACTGCCTGGCATATGCTTAGACACCTGGGGACTATCCGTTAACGGAATCCATTTACTGAACACTTTCTCTACGTTAGGCACAGTATTTCCTTGAACACTGGATTACTAGAGTAACGCTAACTCACAGAACATGTCGATCTAACTCACAGAACATGTCAGGGAGCCAGGCTGACGGGGATGTTCTGCCATCATCAAGACCTGGCTTCCGAGGCCCCCGTGGCCACCACCCTCTGGTGGGCAGGTGAAAGAAAGAAGACAGAGATCACGTGAGAGGGTTTTACAGGCCAGGTTTCAACGTGTGACCTTGCTCCCACCCTTATTCCGAGGCTGGAACTCGGTCTCCTGGCCCCGCTACAGTGTAAAGGGGGCTGGAACATGGTCCCCTGCTGGGGCCCCACTTCTCAGCAGCATGCATCTGTGCCCTACATCCATGGTCTCATTTAACCCTCATGTAACCCTGCAAAGAAGGTAGTATTGGCCCCATTTCACAGAGGAGGAAACTGAGGCTGACTCATTCGAAGTCACCCTGCTATGTGGCAGAGCCTGCACCGAGACCCAGGTGTGCATAACTCGCCAAACCTTAGTGTCTGCACTGGGAGCAGTTCACCAAGGCTGCAAGGCATTTCCTCCTGCTCTGGTCTCCTGGCCCCATCCTCTGGACCACCTGTGGCTACTGCCCGGGCTGTCTCAGTCCCTGGTCGCCTTTGGCTGTGGTGAGCATCAAGGAGTCCCGGCTCCTTCTGGAACTTTCCCCAGAGTTCTGGAACCCAGCCACATGACCACTGGTTATTTCACTCCTGGCACAGACTCGGGGCTGCTCTGCGCCTCAGTTTCCCTGGAAGGGAATGGATTTGACTGTTGGGATGAGGCCCTGGAAGTTCACAGATGACCTGAGCCAGTACCGGAAGGGGATCTATGGCCTCCTATCTTATAAAAATGAATTTCTGAGCTGAACTAAAGCCTTAGCTTAGTACTTCCTGAGTTTTCCACTACATGCAGAGGTGTACTCTCATGTGTAGGGCCTGGGGTTCCTGTCCTCTGCTTGTTTCTGGCAGAACAGGTGCTGATATTGAACTTGGAACATGGCAGTCAAGGCCCTTCATGATCCCGACTCTGGCTAAAACGTCAGGCTCGATTTCCACCTCACCTGCCCTGCCATCCTCAGGGCCTGAGTGAATCACTCATCAGTTTGCCAACATGCAGCTCCTTCATGTGTCCAGGCCCTGCCCATGCTGCTTGCTGTGCCCGCCCGGCCATACCCACCCTGGTGTCCATCAGGACCCTCCTCCTCTTGTAGCCCGTTGCTTCTCAGGAGCCTTCCTGACCCTCCACCGAAGAGCAACTCACTGCCTTTTCTGTGAGTCCCCCGTCCCTTGTCCCTCTGCATGACAGTATTCTTCCACTTCTTTACTCATGGCTCTATCCCTCGTGGAGTGTGAGCCCCTGAGCAGGGGCTGATGGTTTCCTGGTTTGAATCTTTGCTCAATGAGTCAGTGAGAGAACTGTGAAGGAATCCGAACCCCCTACAGCTCGAAGGAACTTAGAGGCCATCCGTTCAACACTCTCATCTTTCTTTTATTTGGAGAAAGAATATGCCTTAGGCTCAAGAATTTAAGCAACTAGTTGAAGTCTGCGTAGCTGGTTGGCAGTAAATCGGGGCAACAGTCTTGACATATAGCACGGGGCAGGGAGAACCCCTGGACCTCAAAGGATCTCCTGAATTCGGCCTTTCAGAAATTCTATTTTCCTTTTCTGGGGACTTTTGTCAGTGGTGTGTTGCCCATGGACACCGGTGGGATCCTGCCAAGGACAGAGCCCCGTGTTAGGGGCCGGGCTCAGGGCTTGCCCTCCACCCCCCGCAAGCTGCAGACGTGACCGTGGAGGCTGGAGCTGCTGAGCAAGGCCGGCGCCGTGAACTTGGCCTTTCAGGACGGACACTGCCTGCCCTCCCTCGGGGACTCTGCTGGAAGAGCACCCGTGAGCCATGCAGCGGTTTTGTAGAGAGTTCACGGAGCAGATGAATCCAGCAGATGCAGAGCAGCGGGCCTTGGAAAGCGCCGTCCTCAGTGTCCAGGGGCTGGCCTGTCTCCCCAAGCCCGAGCTGCCTCTGGCCGGGGGCGAGCATGGGTGGGGAGAAGGGGTGATGGGCCCCGCTTGCAGAACCGGGGCGAACAGTAAGTAGAAACAACTGTGAAGAAGCGCTCGTTCCGAGATCCTGGCTGCTTCCTGCTCCCAGCCCTTCTGCCTTTGGATTCTGGCTTCATCTCGTCTGTTTGTTTTTGATGCTTCATTGAGACCAGGGGCTCCGGAGAAGCTGAAAATGACACTGTGTATACAGCTGAGGTTTGGACACTCCCGAGTCCTATCAAACTTGGGATTTCCAAACGATTTCATCAGAGGAGATCAGCGAACAAAGAGAGAGGCTGACAAGATCTTCAAATATCCTCTGCTGTTAGCCAGGGAAAAATGCAGGCTGATTTACACATAAATTACATCTTGAGGCTTTCTCTCTCGGGCCTTTATGGAAAGGAGGGTATTTGACCAACCGAGGGGGCTGGCTTCTTTTCTCTGGCTGACATTGCTGCAGGCAGAGAGCCTCTTCTTCCTGGGGCGCCCCCTCCTCTGCCTCCTCTCTGTCCTCGAGGTCTCAGCCCTAAGCTGGGCTTCAGCATCTCGCTGCAAAGCTCCGATCCGTCAGCCTGGCTCCGGCCTTCCCCAGCGGCCCTCCCATGAATCTCACACCACACCACTGTCACAGTCAAGGTCATTCTCCTGCACTGTCGCCAGGCCGCTCTTCTGCCTAAAGCCCTTCGGGGACCGTCTCTTGCTCTCATACTGCCAGGCCCCTCACCATGGCACACGCTGCCCTCCAGGTTTTATTTGCTGCCTGCCACAGTTCCACCTCTTCACTGAACAACGAAGTCCAGCAAGATCAAAACAGCCCCCAGACTCCAGGCTCTCTTTCATGACCCCCAGCCTCTGCCTCGGCAGCTCTGTCTGCTTGGAACCATTGTCACATCTTCTCCTTTACTTCTCAGCTCACGTGTCACCTCCTCTATGACCCTTTCTTCACCAGCCGGGTCCCCACCAGACTTGGAGGGAGCCCTCTTCCCACTGTGGACCAGCTGTCCGGCTACCTGCACGGCACAGTGACCCCATCTGTGGACTTGTCTGTCCGTCTGCTGGTGCAGGAGTTCCTGGAGGCGGGGCCGGCTCCATCTGGGGAGCCTGGCCCAGATGAAGGGTTCGGCGGATGTTTGTTGACTTTGTCAGAGAATGAGACCAGATCTCAGACAAGATGGTCCGTCCCATCCTCTCCCTAGCCCTTGCCTGCCTTCGCCTCCTGTGGAGACAGCTGCAGGGCCCACAGGCCAAAGCCCCTGGGTCAGAGAAACAACTGTCTTGTGTTCACTCCAAAAATGAAGATTGCAACATCCTCATGGCCTTGAGGTCAGGGCTGTGGGAGGAGGCCACATGGGGTGATGGCGGAGGCTGGGGGCTCTGGGTGGAGATGTGGGGACCCTGGGCTTGAGTCCCGTGCCCAGCTCCCTGCTGAGACTGGCCACAGGAACTCAGAGGAATGGCTGTTCTCCCCAGCCCGCTTCCCAAGTTGCACTCTCTCCCGTATCCAGTTACGTGTCAATCCCTTCTCATCCCCTGGGAGCCAGCACCAGCACCCGAACATATTTACTAAACATCAGCCTTGGCTATTTTTTGCATGTCATCCAGCTCCAAGGGCATGCAAACGACCTTCTAGCTGGGAAGCACTGTGCCTTGGAGAGTGGCGCCACCTGCTGGCTGCAGAAAGTTATACCCACACTCCCAGCCGGCATGACTTTTAGGCCCACACAGGCTGTGTGACAACAGGGTCCGTGATGTCCTCCTGGAGGTTCAGAATAGACCTTGCTGTCTTTGAGACATCTGTCCAATGGTGGCAGGTCCGAGTGTGTGCGGCCACGTCTAGAATAAGCAGCCCCACCTCCTACTTGGGCAGTGACTGGGCAAGGGTGTTGACAATGTGTTCATCTGGAGTCTGTGAGCTGAAGGGTGGTGCAGGGATCCACCGAGCTCCACCCGCTCCCTTCTCAGACAGCCAAACTGCACTCTGTCCAGAGAGGGGAAGCCCTGGGATAAATTACTTGAAGAGTCAGGACAAGAAGCCAGGTTTCCAGGCCCCTTGTCTGATATTCATCCATTCTAGTACTTTAGAACAGTTCATTGGGATGACCTACTTTTCATTTGCATTGCTGTTTTAGAGGAAAAGGAGGGCTAACCTGCACTCCAGTATGAATCTCCTTCTCTCTTCCAAATGTCTATCAACTGGCTCCAATTCTGGTCCTCCTTCCTCCAGAAGATTCTGGTAGAGCAGTTGCAAGTATCCCTTCTGAATTCCCTCCAGCAGCTGGCCATTCATCCAACATTTACAGGGGGACTGACCTAGACACCAGGCAGCAAAACACAAAAGACAAAGTCCTGCGCTCAGGGGACTTCCCTCAGTGGTTGCAGGGGGAGAGGGAGGGATGGATGGATGGATGGACAGGTGGACGGATGGATAGAGAAAAGCAGACAAACAGGTAGATCGATAGATCATTGCAGGTACTAATAAGCACTTTGAAGATGATAAATAGGGAAACGTGATAAAGAACAACTTTGGGGATAATGAGCAAGAGTGATCAGGAAGAGCTGTCCTGGAGAGGGCCCCACTACAAAGGAAGAAGAGAGGGCGGGAAGAGAATTCCAAGCAATAAGAAGAGTAAGTGCAAAGACCCTGAGTCTGGGGTAAGATTGGCAGGTCCAGTGCACAGAGAAGGCCAGGGAAGGGGTGTTCTAGTGGACAAGGGGAAGAGTGGAGGATAATGGTATCAGGGAAGTAAGTGGAGACCTGATTTGGGAGGTGAGCTGGGTTTGTATGCTGCGTGCGGTGGAAGTCACTAGAAGGTCTAAGCAAGGATGTGTCACAGTCATATTGACGTCTCAGAAGATTCCCACATGAATTCTGCTTGAAGACTCCTGCTTCAACACCTCCTCCTACTCTTAGCCTGCAGAACGTCTTCCCTCACCCACCAGGCTGGAGGAGGCGTCCCTCCTCCGGGCCCTGGTGCTAATAACATCTTCATGTCACTATCAATGAACGATTTGTGTGTCTTTCTACTTGACTAGAAAGCAAATTCCATAGACAGGGAGTCAGTGGTTTCGGGTGATGTAGTCAGTGTCTCTGGGCCTCTGTTTCTTTGTCTGCGTAATGGGGATAATAGCACCTACTGCCTGGAAATGTTGCTGCAATTAAACAATATGTGTAAGAGGTAACAGACGGAGATGGACGGTCAAGGCTCTCTCTCTGACCTGGACTCCTATCTACTGCTCGGACTCTCTCCTTTTCACACCTGAAGCTCCAGGGGCCCTGAGTGGCCCCCAGGTCTTTGAAAACACCCTTCATTTTACTGTGGAAGGGGTGGAGAGAAGGTAACTAACTTTTGTTGAATCCCTACTCCATGCCAGGTCTGTGCAAGGTGTTTCATGGGTGTGTTCTTGAAATCTCAAATTAAGTCTTATCATTCTAACTGTATTAATTAGAAAGGCATAGACAAGTGAATGAGCCTGTAAGAGGTTCAGTAACTCAGTGAAAACCACACAGCAAGAATGGTCTGGAACTAGGCCTCAAACCCACTTGCATTTTCTCCAGACCCTTACTACCTTTGGACTCTGGTAAGTAGGTAGAATCTTCTGACATCCAAGGAAGAAGAGAATCATTGGTACAAACCACTGCCTCAAATGTCTTCATGATCACTCTGAGATACCAAAGGACTTGGTTCTACCCATTTCTTGGTGCCAACTTTCTGTGTGTATTGTCATTTGAGCCTCGTGTCTCAGCCTGAATTGTCAGGACAAGAAAATCACTGTGAGCTTGACAGGAATTGGGACTTCTGCGAACATCAGAGGAGCTGAGAGGGAGAGATCTACAAGGCTGCAGGCAGATGATGGTAGAAACCGTCACAGATGACTTCAGCCTGAGGCAGTGAGACAGGTGGGGAAACCAGGGCTCACTGGGGAGTCCGAGGAGCCGCCATGTCTAGGGACCAACGTGGGAGCTCATGGAGACGTTTATGAAGCCACTTGTCTCACCTTCATGACCACTCCACCTGGTGGCTTCTGCTTCACCTCCACGCTCCAAATCCCGTGGGAGTTCCTCTCTGACGTGGAACTGTGTGGGGAAGGTGATTCTGGATCCACAGCTCCTAGCATTAGAAGAAAGAGGCGGTGGAGTTGAGTGGACAAAAGACTTTCCAGCACACTCCTCCACAAACCTAGGAGGTAGGGGTTGCTATCCTTATGGTACAGGTGGGCGGAAGATGTAATCTACAAGGTGATCTAGGGAACAAGTGTTGAATCCAGGATTCACATGCAAGTCTCCCTGACTCTAAAATCCAGGTTTGTTCTTTCTAGTTTGTTTATTTCATTCTTATTTTAATCCCATGGTACCATGGGTGAGTAGCAGCCAGTGTTGCTCATAGCAGATTTATTGCCCTAAATGATCATGCCGGTGTCTGAATTCCTACCATCAGCCCTGTCCCTGTCTCCTGTGCTTGTGAGGTTTATCTTCCTCTTGTGGGGCTGGACTCTTGGGTGTATGGGTGTGAGCTTTCTGCTCTAGGTGACGACACTGTAAAGACAGAACTATCCTGTCTTTCTTCAGGTCCCCAACCCCAAATGGACATAACATTCAAAAACAGATTGGACGCTGAAATTCACATTATAGATGTGTCTATCAAATATCCCAAACCATGTTCTATATATATATATATATATATATATATATATATATATATATATATAAATATATATTCATACATAAATATATATACATACATATATATTTCAATTTATGATTTGCCCTCTTTCAGTATTACAAGTACAAAAATACAGGCTGTGCTGGGAGATAGCAGGACATGGCAGTGCAGAGTTTGGATCCGCAGTTCTCCAGGAGAGGCTCTGCGGCCTCACACAAGTTAACTCTGTGTGCCCAGCTTCCTCATATGAGATGAGTATAATAATATAATAATAGCACCCACCTCCTGGGTGCCGCGCACTGCTTGGAGGAGCACTGGGTCCACGGTTAGGTGGTGGTGGTTGCTATTATTCCTATTATCACTCCAAAGACAGATTTGAAATCTTATTAAGAAAAGGCTGAACATTATACTGGGCAACTAGGGACAGAAGAGTTACTGAAATAGGGTGCCACGTTTAATTTTTTTTTTAATTTTTTTTTAAGATTTTATTTATTTGTGAGAGAGAGAATGAGAGACAGAGAGCATGAGAGGGAGGAGGGTCAGAGGGAGAAGCAGACTCCCTGATGAGCAGGGAGCCCGATGCGGGACTCGATCCCGGGACTCCAGGATCATGACCTGAGCCGAAGGCAGTCCCTTAACCAACTGAGCCACCCAGGTGCCCAGGTGCCACATTTAATTTTTAAGTGAAGACAAAACGAACAAAACCTAAGCAAAGCCAAGGATAAGCACAGTATTTCACAATATTCTTATGGTAAAGCTATGGCCGTTATGCCCAGCTAGTAGGTTAGAAGAGTTGATTGTTACCTTGGCAATGAAGTGAACTTGAAACCCTAGAACAGCTCTAGCCTTGTTCTCAGCAGCACATGCCTGTGCAGCTACTGGTTTTTAAATTACTTGGGCTGGTGTCTCTACCATCACAATACAATACAGGGCAGCCACTTCTCAGTCCCTCCAGGGCTGTCTCTCTGCTCTGGCCACCGCCATCTCGTATCTGTTTACATCAGCCTCAGCCTCCTAATGGGCCTCCCGGCCTCCAACCTTGTATCTTCATATTCTGTCCTCCACTGGATCCCAGTAAAAGCTCAGGTCCTCACCGCGGCCCATTCAGCCCATTGTGATTTGATGCAGGGACTTCTCTGATTCCTTACTCCTTTCTTCTCGGCTCACTCCCACCATTCTCTACCTGCAGAAAGGGTGATGAGCCTTGGTGAGAAAGTTATTGTCAGGATTTCTCATGAGCAGGAACAATTTTCTTGTCCCCTTTCCTTTCCCTAACCTTTCTCTTCTCTTTCCCTCCTCTTCCCTCTCTGTTACTTTTATTCCCCAATTACTAAATAACTGACAGTGTTTCTTAAACAAAATGGAGGTCGGTTCCCTTGGTGTCAAAAATGGCGCCCATTGTGCTCTGAGTTCCAAGCAAATGGCATCAACATGATTTGGAGAGCCTTAGGAAAAGGTTAAAGTCTGTTAACAATGGTTTCTAGACACTTCTATTATGAGCTTTATGTTTTTATCTCAAGCAACTGGCTTCAAGGGTAGAGGTCTCTAACAGCTCCATTGAAAGGTTCCACTTCGGTGGGCAAATTTTTTGGAAAATCGAATGGTCAGCTATTATGAAACTAGATTTAAGAAAAATAAAATCCTGGTTAAAGATCATTAGGATAGCACTCCAGAAAATTTCTCAAATTCTAATATCTTTTCAGAGTGAGGTTGTAAATAACCTCATATAAAAACATTCCTTCCCAGAAGAGATTTAGTGTAATTTTTCCTGCTCACTGCTTTGAAGAGAATAGCTCAAAGCAAATCTGGCTAAAACTCTGATCTTCATTTTGTGACACATGTCTCCCAGTTGAAAGAGTTAGCACTGAGTCTGAATCGAATGTTAATTTGTTCATGATTTGTACACAGGGCAGCTACACAGGACCCAAGGGTGTTCAGTTAGATGCTCCACAGGAAGTACACCAAAGCTCTGTCATAGCAGAGGGGAGTAGCCATCTGCCTTCAGGCCCGGTGGGAGAAGCCACCATCTTGTCATGCATAATCATTTCAGAATGAAGTCAATCGTGGGTGACTGACTCTGCTCTAAATATTTTGATGAGTCCCTTGGGTGGTAGTAGTAGACTGAGACATACCTCAGGCCATGGACATCTTTTAACTTAGATTTTCTAGTTGTAAAAGAAAAGAAAATTGTATTGACTGGTATTTAGAAATTTTTAATAATTATAAAAATGAGAAAATAAGCTATCTACATTATGAAATCTACAAAATGAAATTATTTTCTTATCGCCCCAAAATATTAAGTTGAAAACAATTCATGCCTTGGGATAGAACATCCTGGGTCCTTTCTTTCTAGTAATTTATGGTGTTTTTACATAGTCAGTACAAGTTTACCTATATTTTTAAAATATTTTACAATAATTTTTACAAAAATGTACAGTTTTAATTGGCTTAAACATTTAAAAAAATTATAGTTACATCCAAAGTCTTTTCTCTTGTAAAATAAAGCTTATTCTTCATAGAGCTTATTTTTCTTTGTTTTATTGAAGGCTAAATAGTTCATTGATTGTTTCTTTAAAGAAATATAATAGGACAATAAGGTATACAGCATAGAGCACCAGTCCTCCTTGCAAGATGTGCTGAAAAAGGTATTAATGGTGAGCATGAGGCTAAAATTGGGTCTTTGTCCGTTTTAGTGGAGCCCCAAACTGAGAGCAGCAGAAAGAGGTGCAGAGAACCTTCCCATGTAAAGCCAAGTGTGAGATCACCTGCCAGGGGCATGATCAAAGATCGTGACCCAGATTCTGCTGGGATGAGCACCCACCTCTGTCTGTAACCTCCAACTGTAAGAAGAGTGGAGGGACAGAGGTGCTTGATGGAATGCCACCAATGCCCCATCATGGCCCCTTCCTGCCTGGAGGGCTCCATCCTTCTGTGGGTCTGGCCTTTGCCCAAGCCTGGTGGCACTAGTGTGGGTCAGCAGACACTGTGGCTTAAGAAAGATCCAGGCACCAATAAGATGCCCCTCTGCACTTTATGCAGACACCCACATGTCATGAGGGATTCTTGATAGCTCAGTTGCCTCTGGAGCCTTCTGGCATGGTCTTCCTTCAGTCTACTTACTGGCGGGAATCTGGGTGGGGAGGGGAGCTGGGAAAGAGACGACTGTCTCAAGTTGCTATCATGAGTAGATGCTTGCTCTCACTCTGCATGAAGTCAATGTGTGTGAGTATTGCTACCACTTACTTCATTTAGTTACGCTGAAGACATATAAACTCTTTGCCTAAGCAATTCCACCTTTAGGGATTTGTTCTCCACATAAACTGCAATTTGTGGGCAAGCTTATTTACAAGAACATTTGTAAAAGCAAGATGGGAAACCCTGAACTATCTACTTCTGTAGGTGTTGGGTTAAAATAATTATGTAATATCCATATAACGGAATATGATGTGGCCATTAGTGAGATTGAGGAAAGACTATGTTTGTTGCCATGTGATTGTCTCTAAGATATATGTTTAAGTGAACAAAGCTCATTTTCAATTATTGCTCAACATCCCCAAATTTAAACATGCCACAGTTCTACGTTAATGGGACCTATTTATGTGCCTTCCTAGGCTTCATTTGTCCAAATAGGATCAGAACAAAGATCTTTGTCCTCAGACTTTTGCTGTGTGTTTTTAACCATCATTATGATAGTCCTGGCATTAGAATATTTGGATCAGGGGCACCTGGCTGGCTTAATTGGTTAAGCATCTGCTTTTGGTTCAGGTCATGATCCTGGGGTTCTGGGATTGAGTCCCACATGGGGCTTCCTGCTCAGCTGAGAGTCTGCTTCTCCCTCTCCCTCTGCTGCCCCCCAATCTCTGTCAAATAAATAAATAAAATCTTTTAAAAAATATTTGGATCATACAGTATACACATTTGTTATTTGGACACATATAGCTAAATAGCTCTCCAAAAATTTGTGCACATTTACAATTTTATCAGCAGAGTATGAAGGGGTCCATCTCACCAGAGCCTTTTTTGAGGTAGGCTGACTTGGAAGAAGGCCCCCAAGTTTCCCCATCTCCTGGCATCTGCTTTTGTGTAATCCCCGCCCTTGGGTGTAAGCCTGGACCTGATGATTGCTTCGGAGGAACTGAATAAGGCAAGTGATGGACTATCATTTCTATGATTTATGCTATGCACAACTGTGGCTTTGTCTTGCTAAACTGCTCTCTTGCTGGCATTTTGTCCCACATTGTCATCTTGTGTGCTGTGATGAAACCAGATGCCTTAGTGCAGCATCCCACCTGCCAAGGAACTGAGGGAAACCTCCATCCAGCAGCTAGCAAGGACCTGAGGTCTTTGCCCCAACATCCACAAGGACCTCAATCCTGCCAACCACCACACAAACAATCTTGGATGTGGATCCTCCCCGGTTGAACATTCAGATGAGATTGCAGCCCCAGTGAACACCATGATTGCAGCTTCAGGGAAGGCCCTGAAGCAGAGGACTCAGCTAGGCTATGCCCAGACTCACAGCCCACAGACCCTGTAAGAGGATATATGCATGTTGTTTTAAGCCTCTAAGTTTGGGGGTAATTTGTTACACAGCAATAAATAACTAATACACCTTACAACTTCTTATTTTAGGTAAGTTTTTTTCATCTTGTGGCTTCTTTAAGAAATCTAATGAGTCCTTTTGCATGCATGAAATAATCTAGAAATAAAAAATCTTCCCATTTCCTCAAATGAGTAACTAAGGTGCTGACATATGCCATCTGTCACATGGCCCCTCCTGCAATCCACTCAGTTGAGCAAAATGTTGCTTATGTGGAGCTTGGTTTCTGTGACTCCTCCCACCCAGATCCGGCCTTCTCTCTGTGTTTCCCTCAAAGCGCTCATTCAACACTGATTTGAGATCCTAGTATGAGCTGGAAACCACAGAGGAAGGAGAAATACAGGAAGTCAGTGCATGAATCTCATAACCTCAAAAGATCCTTTGGATTCTGTGTCTCCTCTCAGATATGCCTTGTCTTGGGGAACCCCTTCCCTCTTCATTCTGACTTCCCCAATTTTACACATGTTTCAAAACCCCAGCTGAGGCCTCTGGTGCCCGTCCCTCTCCTCTAAATATCATAGACCTCAGAAGCACACATATAAAGCCCTGATTTTATCAATTTTCTGTAGTTAACCTCTGATTTTGTAAGAGGTTACAGTCAGTTATGACCAGTGAATGAGTCAAAGGCTATGTTCCTAATACAGACAGAAAGGTGACTCCCAGGCAGGCTTGTTATACAATACTCCAAGATGACATTAAAAGGTCACACGATAATCATTTCCCCTTACCTAGGCTTGGAAATACACCTAATACATTTTAGGTCTTAATTATATTTAGTTTTATAGTACTTAAAGTCTTTCCAGGAATATTAACTTGGAACTGGACATTAATAATTCACTGATGGACTAAATGTAACCCCCCTGACCCTAGCCAAACAGAGAATTTAATTTTAAAGAAGTGTGGGGATCCAATTAGCTATCATACTTAAGTCCCACGAGGCCACCTGTGTTATGTAACTGGCACTACCAGGGATTCTGTTGGTGGCTTACATCAAATGGCGATCTTTATTAAAGCCGAATATAATGAATTACACAATCTTGAACTATTCCAGTCTAATTTCACTAACATTATATCATGAAACTGGGATATTTGCAGCATTTTTGGCAGAAGGGAAACAAGCATGAATAATTATTCAATGTTAAAATCATGGCATCGAACAAAACTGGACTCCTTCGGCTTCCTGTTGTTGGTGATGCAAATGCCCCAAGGTTGCTCACATGTGGACTGTTGAGCACATGGTCACTGTTGAGGATGCATGTGTGTGATTGGTCTAAACAGTAAGCCTGCTATGGGACTATGTGCACAAATATTAGCTGCTCAAAACAAATAAGCCAGTTGTCCATTTATTAGGATGAAACCACCACAGTCCACCTCTATTATATGATGGATTATCTGGGGTCTTGTTAGAAGCCCGAGCTCGAGGGATGATTCCAGAAGCCAAATCTGACAAGTAAGAAAACTCGATTCCCATAAAGTACTTGGGAACTGAGGCTGACTCTTGTCTCAGATCCTCTGGTCTCCCTGTGCTGTCATCTTAAGTTACATCACAGACAAAACACCAAGCAAAGCCAAGAGTGTTTCTCAGCATCTGCATCAGTAATGTATTGCCATAATAGTGCTGCATAACAAATCATCCCAAGGTCAAAGTCTTAAAATAACACCGACTTATTATTGTTCACCAGTCTGCAGATTGGTGGAGTGGTTTGGTTCTGCTAATTCTGGTTGAGTTTGCTCTGGCAATTCCTCTCTCCCGTGTCCAGCAGGTGGCAGGCTAGTGGCTGATCTCAGGTGGCCATGGCTCAGAAAACTCCTTCTGTTCCACTGACATGTTCTTTTTTTTTTTTTTTTAAGATTTTATTTATTTATTTGACAGATAGAGACATAGCGAGAGAGGGAACACAAGCAGGGGGAGTGGGAGAGGGAGAAGCAGGTTTCCTGCCGAGCAGGGAGCCTGATGCGGGGCTCGATCCCAGGATCCTGGGATCATGACCTGAGCCAAAGGCAGACGCTTAACGACTGAGCCACCCAGGCGCCTCCACTGACATGTTCTTATGATGACCTCAGGGTATGTGTGGGAAAGAGAATACAAGCTGTTCACCCTCTTGAGGGCTGGGCTCAGAAGTGGCGCTGTATTGCTTTTCCAACATTCTGTTGACCAGAGCAAGACAAAGACCAGTGCAGATTCAAAGGGAAGAAAATAGACTCTCCTTTTAGAAGGAAGGATTTGGAAAGACATACTGTGAAGGAAGGGAAAAATTAGGGCCATTCTCCAATCAATATATCACAGCATCCAAAAATGGATGAACATATTCATGTTCGCCTTCAGAAAATATACAATCAATTATTATTTACAGTATAGTTATATTCTATAAACTCATCACCAATACTCAATTAGTGAATGTTGAATTATTGCTCCAAGGGGAAATACAGGGTCAGGTCACAATATTTTCATCACCTTAAATGCCTTTTGTGTAGTATAGGTTTGTTTGCCAATGTCCCTGTGAAATAAGCCAGTCTCAGCACAAAAAGCATGCTCTTCCATGAAATCCTTTTCTTGTAAAACACTTAGTACAGATTTATAAAATTCATCTGCAGCCTTCTGATCTTCAGAAATTACCTTGCCTAAGTGTGTGATCGCCAATGCAACACGCTCTCACAGTATGGAAAAAAATACTAGAGCTTCTAATTCTACAGTTTTATCTCATCTGTTCATTAAAAAATATATTGGTATGCCCTTACCACAACAATCCCTTTGTGCTGAGCTACTTTAATTTCTCACTTGGAACAAATGGAATAGCCCCTTAATTAGGTTCTGTTGCTCTCTATGTCCCTGACCCACAATACTAGCCTCCTCTCCACGGCTGGAAGGATACTTTTAAAATGTCAGTCAGAATCTTCCTTTAAGACCCAATGCTATATACCCTTGAGTTTCCTTCTGGTTTCCTTTCTTCCCACTCCCTGTGTCTTACTCCACTCCAACCTCAGAGGCTTACTCTGTTCCACAAATGTGCCAGACACTCCTGCCCCAGGGCCTTTGTACTGGCTGTTCTCTCTGACCCAAGCCAGAAACTCAGACACCAACATGCTCACTTCTCCCATCTCCGAGTCTTATTTAAGTAACATCTTTTCAACCTGTCCCCAATACCCCCCCAACTCAATCCCCCTCACACAATTTGCTCATTTTCTTCTCCCATAGCACTTACTACCTTCTAACATACTGTGTAATTTTCTTACTAATTAAGTGTATTATCTGATTACATGAGGGCAGACATTTTTGTCTTTTTTATTTGTGGAAATATTCCAAATGCCCAGGACAGTGCCTGACCCATAACAGGAACACAATAAATTCAATATATATTGGTTGAAGGGTGGATTGATTAAATGGCTATGTTTTATATATAGTGCATAATACACTACTAATGTTATAATGTATATAACTTAATAAAAAATAAACATGTATTGGGATAGATACCACTTTTTTTTTTCTTTTTAGGAGTTTTGAAAAAAGACCTTTAAGGAACACTGACTTAGATGTGTATGATAAGATTTTGGGGTAATCATTAAAGCGTTTCTAATTATGTCCACGAGATGGCACTCATTCCCAACAAGTCACCAAGAGTAGACTCAAGTGCTGAGCACCTCATATTCCTGGTGCTTTTTAGAATCCTGCTACTGTCATGTAATTATTAATGGTCCTGGTACCATCGTGCGACATATCCATGCTGGGTACTTGGATAGCTATGTTCCCGAAATTCTTATCCGGTGGGGAAGGACTTTAGAGTATCACTTTACAGACATCAGCTGCTCTATGTCAAGGTCAAGGGGATCTGACCCATCACACAGGAGGTGTGGCAGGGGCAGGGTGCTTGTGGGGGGCTCTCAGGGCCCCAGCTGCTCCTCAGCCCTTCTGTTAGAGGCCTCTTCCCAGTATAATGCCACAGACCTCCTCAGGACTCTGCCTGACCCATCACTCCGACAAGAGCTGCCGCCTGCAAAGTACCATTTATGCACGAGGCACTGGGAGGGACCCTCTCTGTACAGAGTTGAATACTTTCAATGGTCCTGGAAAGAAGGGATTCAGAACCCCATTTTACAAAACAGGAAACGAAGATTTCGAAAGATTCACAGCAAGTGGTAAGGAGGAATTCCTTGCTCAGGAAGGCAAACAACACTTCTGCCCTGTTCTTTGTCTACACAGGGAAACCCAAGGAACAAGGAACTCAGACGTGAGCAAGTTCTGGTTCCCTGTCCTCCAGGAGTTCACCATGTAGTTAGAAGGACACACACACACACATACACACACTGTTACAAGCCCCATTGTAATGGGTGCTGAAACAATAACTTGCCAAATGGGCATTTCATCCATGCTTACAGGTTTCTGTGGTTTTTGCTATTAGAGAGAAACACTTGTTCTCAACACCTCATACGGGATTTTTCCAGAGTTTTATTTAGGATCTTGTTCAGAATGCAGATCCCACTTCAGGAGGTCTGCTGAGGGGCCCGGGGCTCTGCATTTGGAAGAGCCCATCAGGTGATGGGGATGTTGCCCGTTCAGAGGTCACCCTGAATAACAAAGAGACCAGAAGGGAGGTTGGCCCGGGACCTGTTTATGTGGCCCAGGAGCTCAGGAGGGTTGTGGGGGGAAAAGAAGAGATTATGTGACAGATCATACGTGGCCCTCAAAGACTAAGATGCTGACTGACCCTTCACAGCACAAGGCTGCAGTCGCACTTTAGTCAGTCCGCCGCCCTCTTTCTGAGTTGCCCTGAAGGGCAAGTTCTCTTCATGGGGCAGAGGGACGTGTGGATGAGAGAACCAGGCCCGCTGGCTTGCTCAGATCCACCCTTCTCCAGGTTGCAGCTAGAGGGCTCCTGTTGAGCCCCCAAAGCCAACCCTTCCGTGTTTCCTCCGTGTATTTCCTCTAAGTGTCTGTCTCCTTGCTGGACTCCCGGCAGGCGCCACGACCCTCGCCAGGCCTGGCATTCCGGACCCAGCCGAGGGACTCACGCACGGCCTCGAGCGACACCCTGTGCTGCTAAATGCCTCTGAGTCCACCCGAACCACCAACCGGTTCTCACATCAGAGGGCTCCTTACAAGTCAGAGTCAGTCTCTGGGCTGGGAAGCTGGTCTGCACCTCGGGCCAAGGCCTGGCCTTCCAGCGGAAGGGCTTTCTGGTCCTTCCCGGGCCGCCTCAGTGAGCTCCTCCCGAGAGCAGCCTTCAGCAACTTGGCAGCGCTGGGCCTGAATCATAGAAAAGCAGGCCTGATCTGACAACCGCGGCAGCCACACGTTTCTTGCTCTTGGAGGTGTAACCATGGCAATGAGATGAGATGACGAACTGTTCCTTAATGCGGGCGACACTCAAATGCACGCGGCAGTTTGGGGTAGTGGAGAAGAGTTTAATTTTAGAATCGGAGCTTGAGCCCATGAGAACGGGGCCTGCCACCGACCTTCCTCCCCTCCGAGGGCCGCGCGCCCAGCTGTATTCATCAGTCGCGGCTTTGACTTTGCCCGTCACATTCTTCTCCCGGGGCAGGTACGGCGGCAGGGACGTGCTGTGAGCAAGTCCTTCCACTGTGGCAATCCCCAGGAGTGTTTGCAGAGCACCAAAAGAACTCACCTCAAAAGATGCAGGTGTTCTCATCATTCCGTGTTCACACTAGCTCTCCAAATCCTCACCTCAAACCCTCCATGACCAATGCCATTACTACCCCCATTTTATAGATGGGGAGGTTGAGGTGCAGAGATGATGTGACATTCGATCCAAGAGACCTGGCTGAGAGCCTGCCCTCTACCATCTCGTCGAGGGAGACAAAGGTTCCCCGGCAGGTGTGGGTGTTACCGGACTCACGTCCTTGGACCCGGCAACAGTAGAAACCAGGCAGGACCCCAAATTTAAAAGCACAAGCAAGGCTTTACTGGGGCTGATGCTCGAGCACAAGGTGGGGTGCAGCACAAAGGGAAGAATCCTCAGGCTGACTTCCCCAAGGAGAAATCAGGGAGACGTTTTTAAAGAAACTTAGGTGGGAAAAGAGCGGTGTCTGAGTGTGGAGAGGCGGGCATTTATTCGCACCTGCGCACTTCAAGGTCATGTTTCATCACGCATCATATGTGTAATTAACATGTTTAGTCTCCACCCCTGGGCAAGGTTTTTAGTATTGTAATGCAGGGGGTGGGGAGTGGGTGAAAGGCCAGCGCTGGGGTTCACCGTGGCACAGACTGGCATGGTCTGGTCTTCGCCAGTCTTTGTAGGAAGCAGCCTCCTTTCAGTAAGCACCTCACCTCCCAATTCCTGCAAGATACGCTGCTCAGGATGCACAGAACTTGAGCTTTTATTTTGTTCTCACGGAGGTAGCCAAAGAATGCTGGATTCTGCGGTCAGGGTTGAGGGCACCGGAGTCCAGTCCCTGCTCTGTCTCATGTGGGGAGACCTCAGGAATATCTAAATCCGTGCTATTATTGTCCAGGGATCCAGAAAAGCCAGTCAGCTCCCTGGAAAACCCATGGCTGTTGGTTACTGCTTCCCAGTGCTGACGTACACCGTCCCAAAGGGGCAGGGTTGGAGGAAACTGAAGCCCACTGGGGGTAGGCAGTGGGCGTATAATCAGTCTCACGTCTCCAAAAGCAATTTTTTTCAATATGTGTAAAGAGCTTTCAAGTGTTCATATGTGTTAATCCACTAATTCAATTTCTATAGATCATCCTAAGGGAATAATCCAAGTTCAGAAGATTTTTTTTCTAACAGTATGTACATCACAGCTTTACTTATAAAAAGATATTTCCAAGAAGAGCCACCTACATAGTTAAGAATTGGGGATGCTCTAGTAAACAAATCCATGAAGTAGAATAATACATAGCAAAAAATGTATTTTTAAGAAATTTTTAGGAATGTAGGGAAATATTTGTGATATAAAGCTGTGTGGAAAAATCAGGAAACAAAGTTACATGTGGCATGATCTCATAAATTTGTATATAGATGATCCAGGAAATGAACAGAATGTTTCACAAAGATGGAATGAGGGGCATTTCAATGTCTTTCTATTTTCATAATCTTTGTAATACACAAAAACTCTTATAAATAACAGCAGTTTTGCTAACAGAAGAAATAATAAGAAAAAACCAGCTGTCTCTGTTTATTAAATGCTTATCATATGCTTGGCAGTGAAAGAAAAATGATTTACCAGTATTTAAAGTACTTTTCCTTACAAATCTGGCAAGATAATTTTTAACAAAAAGGAAACCGAGACTGAGATATTAGGTGATTTCCTTCTGATCCACTAAAAGAACAAATTATTAAAGGTAAAAGTTATAAGGCTTTGTAGCATGCACAAAAAACGAGAAGCAGCTTACTTAGCTGCAGGACAGAGTTGAGGGAATCATGGGAAATGAGGCAGCAGAGAGGGTGGGGCCATATGGCGGAAAGCCTTGAATGTCATCCCCAGGAGGGAGAGCCTGTCCTACAGGTAATGTGGAGCCAGTGCACAAATTAAAAGGAAAGAAGAAGAGAGAAAAAGAGAAAAGGAAAGAAAAGGAAAGAAAAGAATGTGTGTGTGTGTGGGGGGGGTGAGCGCATGCACACACAACTGCGTATACACAAGGGTGATGGAGTTCTAGGGAGCAGTGCTTAGAAAGTTTGGCTGACATTGCTTATCAGTTCTTACCTTCATCAGGCATTCTATTTCCATACAGTCCCCCCAGCATATGCATTATTAAATTCTGGAATGTGTTCTCGGAGTTTCCCAGGATAGAAAGTAGAGGTAGCCCAGCGCTCAAGGCAGCTGGAGGCAGAGGAACACAAGTGAACATGGAATTATCTTTAAAATCCTCTTTCTCTGCTCCTTTCTTTTATAGCATCATCAAGTCATGGTGCGTCTTGAGCCACCGGGTCTCCAATTGTCCTGTGTGATTAATTTCATCCCCACTGCAGGCTCTAGGGCTTGGTTGATGCTACAAGCCCACTTTCCTTGGCCTGTGCTTTCAGCCCAAGGGCCGCCGCATCTCCAGCCTGCACACTGCGGGGTGTTTGCATGTCTGCAGCCTGCAATCCCTTCCCGTATGGCTGAGTCTCTCGGTCTGTGTGGGTCATGATTCACAGAGCCCCCCAATCCCCCCAGCTGTTCACACCTCCTGAGTGGAACAGCAATCCTGTACTCAGCAGTTTGGTCCATTTTTCCCCCAAACTGTGCATCGGATGGCACAACATTTCGATCTCTTTTTCTTTCCACCTAGGGTGTGTGCATCTACACATATTTAAATTTATAGACACTTTCATAACACGTACTCTGTGTCAGGCCTAGGTCTCGAGACTTCACTTATATTCATGCCAGGAATCCCTGGGATGACTCATCAAGGTAGGCGCCATCTCCACTTTACACCCGAGGAACCCAAGAGGGGGCCAGTGACTTGTCTGAGATGCAGTCGTTAATTAGGTGCAGCCAGGATTTGAATGCCACAGTTTGGGTTTCAAAATCAGTGTTCTTAATCATTGTGCCTTCCCTTCGCCTCTGCTACAAAAAGATCCCATATTCCCCCTCTCCTTTTTTTTTTTCTTTTGGTAAATTCTTTCCTGGTGACCTCATTGTACCCAGAATTTTACTACCTATCCCCTCGTTGATGATTTTCCTTCCCAACCTCCAACTTGCGCCCACAGTCTGATCTCAATGTCCAGCGCTACCCTGCACCTTCCCTCCGGTGTGTCACACAAAGACCCCAAATGCAACATCCCAGACTGGGCGCCCACTTCACTCTCCTGTCTTGTCGATGGCATCGTTGTCATTTTGTGGCCAACTCAGAAATCTCAGAGTTAGTGGTGCTTCTGCTTTGCCTGCTTCCAGTATCTCTTAAGCATCCCCTTTCTGTTGATTTTTTTTACCTCCTCCTTTCTGGAAGCAACACTCCCACTCATACCTCTTGCTCTGGTCTATCCTTCTTTTGGGATGGTCTCTGAATCTGGGATAGGGTTAGAGACTACAGGGTCAGGGCCTTCCTGAAACATTGTACTCCTTCCCAATTCCCCATTCCCACCAATTTCTTCTCTGGATAATACTCCTATGCCAAGATAATGGAGCTGGAGTGTGAACAAAAGCCTGAGCGATTTCTATCAAGGAGAGAGCCCTAGAAATGTGCAGCACATGGACAGGGCAATGCAAGTGTGGGAAGCCACTGGGTCTTGAGAAATAAAGGTTCAGTCGTCACTTCCCGCCCAGTCGCTGCTCAGCCCCATACTAATACCATACCTTCTCACAGACATCGGAGTGTGTAGAACTCCTAGCCATCCCTCTAGGTCCGCATTAAATGCCATCTCCTTCATGAAGCTTTTCCTGATGTAACTCCCTGGCTCTCTAGACTCCTTGAGTAATTTGTTCCTCCCCCTCACACGACACTGAGTACTGACTACATCGTCCATCTTTTTGTGTACTTATCTCTCCTTCTCGATAGGAAGCTCTAGATCAAAGTCTGTTTCAGATTTCTCTTTGGTCCAGAGTAAGCTTTGCTACAAAGGTCCTCACTGAGGTTGTCTGAGTGAATGAATAAACAGTCGGTCCCAAACAGTGTTAGGTTGTATGGAAAAAATGGCCACAGTAATTTTCTTCCCTTCCGTGCTCGTGAGTAGTTTTCCCTCCCTGACACTGGGCTTGTCCGTGTGACTTGGTTTGGCCAGTGGGAGAGCTGAGAGGGCTTGGTCACTGAAGCTCCCCTCTCTTGCCACACAGGGGACCCTGAAGCCACAAGGTCAATATATATTGCCTATTTCTCTTGGTTGACCTTTGACTTGAGAATGAAGCTCTGACTCTCCCCTCAGAGGAAAATGCCTCTCTTTCCCTCTCTCTCTCTCTCCCTCCCTCTTTCTCTCACACACACCTCTCTCACCCCCTCTCTCCCCAACTTCCTCTCTCTGTCTCTCTGTCTCCCTGCCCCCCGCCCCACTTCTCTCTCCTTCCCAGTACAGGTAACTTTGCGATTTACATTTATTTACCAATCTGGCCAAACCAGGTAGTACAAAATTTCCCCAAATTAAGTCCCACATTGGTTTCTGGGGAGTTAATTACTAACACAAGTGCATAAATATGCCCTGGAATTTCCAAACTAATAGGTGTTCCTGCTCCGTAAATACTTCTCATCCCCAAGACCAGCCAATAAATAAAACAGCAACCAGATTAGGAAGACAATCTAATTGTTCTCCATGTGGGGTCCCTTCCTGCTGCATTCTCGGAGTGTCCATGAAAAATCTTAGATGAAAAGATTGGGGGCATCTATTTCTGTCTCGTCTTTTCTCAGGCAGTCTGGGGCCCCAGAGTTAGAATATTTCTGGGCCGCTGGCTACAACACTTCACCAACTATTCACTACTTATTGGCCAATTAGCCTTGGTCTGTGTCCTCATCGTGCTTTTACTCTCTGAAGAGACACGTCTAGGAGTGACGCTGTCTCAGCAGGGGTGTGGTGGTGGTTACACATTGGAATAGTAAGTATATAATGTGTTCCAGGCACTAGGCTAGGCACGTGCTGTGTGTTTCAATGACTCAGGAAATTTAAAAATAGCAACAACCCCATCTAAAATAGACCCCCTCTCCCTCTCCACTCTGCCCCAGTCCTCTTGGCCTCATCTCCTCCTTTTTCTTTTTTTCCGCTCATATATGGTACTCTAAATTTATATTATTTACCTATTTGTTTACTTCTTTATTGTCATCCTTCCCATGGGACTGTAGGTCCCACGAGGGAAAGAGCTCAGCGTGCCTTGAGTATTGTCGCCTAGAGTGCTGTCTGGCTCACAGCGGGCTCTCGTTTGCTGAACAGTGTGGGATAGACATTAGAGTAGTTACTGGTCTCTCTCACAGAAACGAGAAGCTCTCCAGGATGGGTGCTGTGTTGATTATGCAACACAAACTCCCAGCCCCGTGCCAGGGACATCGTGGGACCTCCATCAGTGTTCGATAACAGAGGAATCTTGAGATTCCCCTGGAAGACAGCAGTAAGCACAGCAAACAAGTAATTCCTGATATCTGAGTTTTCCAGACTGTGGAAGAAACTCAGCAATTAAGTTCCCTTGGACGGACATGTTTTAAGTAGCAGTTGCAAGGAAAATTAAATAAATGTATAATTGGTCTTTTTATCCATTCCTTTGCATTCCCAAAATAATTTGGGTTGGTACAACGTAGTTTCGCTGACCCAAGGTTATCATTGATAATTGTAGATAGTATGCCATATTTAAGGACTGCCATGTCTTTTTCTCCAGGGACTCGGAGCCCTTGGTAGGCAGATCTTGTCTGATTGATCTTTATATCTTTAATGACAGGCTCAGTGTTTGTTTATAGTACATGCTCAGTAAATGTTAAGTTGGATAAATGGAAAGACGGATGGACATTCCTACCATCCTGTGCTGTGAGTAGTGACGGCCTCAAGGACCGACCAGCTGTTTGGCTAGCTGACCTTGCACTTGTTAGCTCCAGGCTGCTACCCTCTTTCATTGCTATGGCCCCATCTGAGGCGCCTTCTCTGTTTCCCCTCATGACTCCAGTTATGTCTCATTTCTGTTCAGTTTGCTTGTCCACCAGAGATAATGACCAAAATATTTAACGGCTTTGCCTGCAACGATATCTTTTCTCTTTCTATCTGCTCTTTACCTCTTATGGAGAGAGGACAACAGCTCACATTTGTTGGTGTTTGCGGCAGGTTAAAGAAAGCTGAAAGTTCTCTGACTACCACCATTAAGAAGTGGGTCTGCATCTTCCCCTGTTAAATCGGGATGGCCTTGGTGACTGCTTTGGCTCAAAGAATATGGTGGAATGGGCTATGTCAGTTTCCCAGCACAGGCTTAAGAGACTGCCGGCATCTATTCCCTGCAGCTCAGGCACTTCTCTTGGACCCTGAGTCATCAGGTAAGGAGTCCACCTACCATAGGACGCTAGGAGAGTCTCTGAGCTGGCATGATAGAGGAGAGGGCCCCATCTGAGCCTAGCCTCTCAGCCAGCCCACCAAGGCCCCAGGCTGGAGAAAGAAGCCATGTTGGATCTGCAGAGCCGGCCAGCTCTTAGCTGCTCACTGCCAGTGAGTTCAGTGGATGCCACAAGGGGCAGAACCGATCAGTCACAGCCTGCCAGCATGCCTAACTATAAAATCGTGCAATATAATGAAACAACTGTCATTTAAAGTCACTACATTGTGGGGTAGTTTGGGATGCAGCAATAGAAAAGCAAAACAGCATTGATTATAAGAGAGGATTAAATGAGTCTCAAATAGTCACTTAAATAAAATGAGTATGTTACCTTTTATGGTAAAAGGGGCTTTGAGGATGTAATTACTTTAGGACTGTGATATGAGGAGATCTTCCTGGGTGATGCGGATGGCCCAATGCAATCCTGAGTCCTTATGAGGAGGGGGCAGGTGGGTCAGAGCGGGAAGGGGGATGTGGTCACAGAAGCCATGATGTGCTCTGAAGAAGGAAGAAGATACTGAAGAGAGCAAGGAAACAGACTCTACCCTAGAGCCCCCGAAGGGAATGCAGCCCTGCTGATGCCTTGATTTTTGCCAGTGTTACTAGAATTCGTGTGTTGAGGTCCTAACCCCGGTACTTCAGAATGGGACTCTATTTGGAGACAGGGTCTTTAAAGAGGTACTTAGGTTAAATGAGGTGATATGGGGGGGCCCTACTCCAATATGACTGGGGTCCTCATAAAAAGAGGGAGAGACACCAGGAGAGAACGTGCAGAGAGGGACGACCATGGGAGAACACCAGGGGAAGATAGTTCCACAAGCCAAGGACAGATGCCTCAAGAAAACAACCCTGCCGACACCTTCGTCTTGCACTTCCAGCCTCCAGAACTGTCAGACAGGACATTTCTGTTGGTTGAGCTGCCTGCTCTGTGGTGCTTTGTTGTGGCAGCTGGAGAGACTGGCACTGTGGTCTGGCACCAGTCGCAGCAAGTCATTAGGGGCAGAGCGGAGACTTGACCCCAGGAGTTCTGGCTCCTTGCGCTCTTCCTGCTGCTTCAGGTCCCTGTCCCTCCTGCTAGACTGTGGTGTGGTGATTATGAATTTCCTGGATCCTCATCTCAGCCTCCTTCCATCACGAGCTACACTACTCTTGGACAAGTTACTTAAATTTATACGAGGTGTCTTTGTCTAATAGCGTATTTCTGTGCTGCAGTAAGGACCAATGATAACCTTGGGTCAGCAAAACGAGGTTGTACCAACCCAAATTATTTCGGGAATGCAAATGATCAAATGAGTTACTACCCATAGGGTGCTTGGCATGCAGTAATCGTTCAGTGAACCTCAGGTGTTGTTTCTGAGCTCTGTATCCCAGATTGAGAGAGGACGAATGGAGTTTTCTAGCAAAATCCCTGAGATTTGGGGAAGAGGAAAATCAGGCACAAGATCACCAATGAGAAAACTGCACACAAGGGAGAACATTTCTCTCCTGGTGTAAAGTGTTAAATTTTGCAGCAACATTTCTATTAGATCAGCTATAGAATCAGTAATCATTTGCAGGGGTGGAAACTATTATTCATCAATGTCACTGTCATCAAATAAAATGTAAGTGCCTACAGAGACACAGTGTGGTCTAAGGAGGCTTGTGAAGAACCTGTAATTACCACCCTGTCATTCAAATCAGCAAGAAAGTGGGCGCTTGAGGCAGGAGCTTCCCGCTGCAGATTTTGATCATGATTCTCATGAACCTCGAAATGTCTGACCCAGGCAGCCCCCCTCGACTCTCTCTTGTCCAGCAACTTCCTGAGGGGGTGCTCCTCCTCTGACATGGGCACTCAGGGCTGCGTGAGAATGTTCTCAGCCCCCAGAGAGCCTGAGGAACTTTCTTACTGCCACTGTGAATCTATGATTTCAGCCCCAGAACCCAGAGAGGCAAGCCCAGGGAGGCAGAAAAGGTCCAGATGCCTGTCTGTGCAGCACGGAAAGCTAAACCCAGTCCTCTCCTATCTTGATGTTTTCTCCTTTCTGCAATAAATCCTTGTGCTCGCTGCAGTGAGGCATAATCAACAGAATGAGCACACCGGCCTATGGCCACACTCAGCTGCTCCAGAAAACTCAACAAAACCAGCCATGTGTGGCCACGGCAAGCCAGAGCATATTAATGCTAAAATCTAGGACATTTTACATCAGAACACAGGTATTTTAGAGTAAGAGAGCACAAAATACTCTTTAGCTCTCTCCTCTGGTAATTTTCAATTTTTGTTTTATTTAACTATAATCAGGATTATCGAATCTAATCTTTTTATCAAAAAATTTTAAAAAATCTTCAGGATAGCTTTATGAGCCGTGTCCACACATGCACGGAGTGTTGTCAGTCATAAGAGGCCTTGAGTGCCAGACTAAGGGTTTAAGTTACATTAAATCATATGATTACTCATGACTCATGCTAGCTAACTCTTCATGCTGTCATTCATTCATTCATTCATTCATTCATTCATTCATTCATTCATTCAGTGTGTGTTTTAAGGATTTATTCTGAGCCAGATGCTGTGCTGAGTCCTAAGGATTCAAAGACTAATAAGCTGGAGTCCCCACCCAGAAAGGAATTTACAATATGGTGGACAAATACTAACAACTATTGTGTTTGGATAGTAGTCAACAAAATGCCTCCATAAGCATCTCATTTGTAGAAAGCTTTCTTAAAAATGCTGGAGCAGGTAGGTGTGAGTCAAACAGAAGCTTCAAACCTCTTCTGGGCTTTGGAGACCTCCTTCCTGCTTGGCCCATCTCTCCCTAGGCAGTGACGGTAAGATCACAGTGCAAGTAAAAAAGTACCTCCGAGGAAGAGACAGCAGACAGCCTGGGTGTCTGTTCTTTGAGGGTTCACTCCAAGGTTGAGAAGCCCCCAATGGAAACAGAACTTCTCAGGATGGAGCTCCTTCCAGGGCACTGACTACTGCTGCAGGCCTGGCTTCCAGGCCGGGGGAGGGGAGATATGGGAAGTAGAGAGCCTGCATGTAGGAGAGGGAGACGAGGAAGCTGTCGTCGTGAGCAGGCCCAACATGGACTTGTAGAATCTTCTAGTGGAGTTACAGTTGCTACACTCGAAACTCCTATTTCACTATACTAGAAACCTCCTGTGGCAAGTTTCTACTAACAATCTCTGCAGTATATAAATACTATTTACTTATCACTTATAGATATTGTTTTATCTAATAGAATAATCTGGGTAGAGATATACTCTAGGGATAGGACTTCATAATGTAATCAGCATTGCATTTTGGATGAAGGATTTATGAAGATACCTACAAGGCTTTAGTAAGAACCTTGCAGAAATAAATATTCCTTCATGCTTGACATGGACTCCCACTCAGTCATTTAAATAAGTTAAATAAATAAATAAATAAATAAATAAATAAATAAATAAATAAGTGGCATGCACTGGGAAATCAAGATGGTAAGATACAGCCCCTGTGCTCTGGGGGCTCACAGACTAGTGGTAAGACAGATGAGCAAACAGACCATTATGATTTGGTATGAAAAGTGCCAAGCCTGAGAGCTCAGGGTCCTGTGGGATGCCTGAGCTGGGAAATGAAACTCCATTGGTCATAACCCAGGTAAACACTGCAAGGCATCAGTATGCGCAAAGGTCAGGAGGCAAGGTCTGTTCTAGGATTTGCTGATGCAGTAGAGGATGGTTGGGGTGCTTGCAGGAGATGAAATCAGAGAGAGAAGGGCCAGAAGACAAGCAGTTTTAAGGGCTTCCTACCTTCTGGAAGTTCCCATGCCAAAAGCCTGCTGAAAAAAATCCTTAGATTTAGCAAACTTTTCTTAGATGTACCTGATCTCCATGCCTCTCTCCTCCCTCCCTCCCTCCCTTCTTCTCTCCCTCCCTTCTTTCCTTTATTTTTTTATCCTATCTGTTCTAGAAAAAACTAATTCTTAAAGTGGCTTCTGTAGTAGGTGGGGGAAAGTTAGGAGCTCTGATTCCACCCAACTATTTTGTGATGTTAGTGGTCATTTCTCCTTTCCAGGCCTCAGTTTCCCTATATGTAATACAAGGCAGGGTTTAAGTTTGTTGTAATTGCCCTTTTAGTCCTAAATATTCTTTATTTCTCTCTTCAGAGCTTAAATCTGCTAAAGAAGGATATTGAGAAGGTAAGGATTTTGTTGGGAAAGGTGTGTTGAGTAGCTATTTGGTCTGAAGAGGTGTATTTTGGTTTCAGAATCTCATCAAACATAGACTGATGTAGGAGGGAGATGGGGTCCCTTTTTTTCCTCTGGCCAGTGGCTCAAAGGGCTGTTATGCATCCAGGACTCCATATCTGCATCGGAATGTCTCCAATCTGGCCTCAACACTGGAAACCAGCCTCTGAAGCTTGTGCAATCAGGTTTTTCCCACAGTTTGGGTCTTTTAGGTCTCATATTTCCATACACTGTCTCCTTGTTTCTTTCAGAATCATTAATTCCAGCCATTTCTTAATTGCCTACTCTGTGCCACACACTTGCTAACTTTAAATAGGTTATCTTGTTTCTTATACACCAAAGTATGTATTCTTACCCTAGTTGTGCACACAAAGGGAATAGTGTTCCTCAAGGAGGTGTGGTCACGGAACTGTAAGGAGAGAACTGAGGACTTGACATCAAATGGGTCCAATTCTCCAGCCCCAGTTTCTCTCTTATGAAGCACATCCTCCCCAGACTCTAGCATTCACCGCCCTCTCCTGCACTGGGCTGTCTCATGCTGGCCTCCAGGGATCAATAGCTCAGGGGCAAGTGGGATAATTTTAGGTCTTTTTCTGGCCTCCATGAAAGCTGAGCTCCCAGAATACCACTGCATGTCCCCTGGGTTCAAGTGTCCACATGCCACTAGCTTGTTACACTGGCCTGAGCGTGTGCAAACACACACACACACACAACACACACGCCCTGATTTCCCACTGAAGGTGCTATCTCCTCAAGGAAGGGCCACCTTTGCCCATGCTGTGCTTTCTGTTCTTTATTATTTCCAGAGTCAGAGATGTGGAAAAGAGCATGGCCTTTCCCTCTGATGGCTCCCTGGGTCTTCATCTCTCACTCCCAACTAATCTTTGACTTCTTCAAAGGTAGATGCTACAGCCTCTACAGTGAAGCTGGAAAAACTGAACAGAGAGTTCTGAGTCAGGCTCTGATTCCATTCCACTAGAACTGTGGGGCTCGGAGGTGCCTCTGGGTGGTCCCAAATTCTTTTTCACGAGACAGGTCATTTCCAGGCCTGCCCCTCACTGGATCATATCATTAACTGTCATCTTGAGAAGAATCAATGATGAGGAACACCTTTTCATCCTCCATGGCCAGTAATAGGTAGCTAATAATTGAATCAATAAGTATGTATCAGACTTTGAAAAAAAGAAATCCCAACTATTTAAAACTTAATTTGAACTGGATATTATCCAGGACACATGAGCATATGACACTTTATTTACATCATGTCCATCTTCTCTTCTTTCCCTCCATCCAACACCTTTTATAGTCAAGGAATCAGGCACCAGAAGGCAGGCTGTCTGGCTAAACTTCACAGAACTGAGTAGCCACTACTCTATGAATTCACACTCAGATTGTTTTATTTCAAAACTCATGCTCTTGGCGTGTAGTTGGCTCCCAGTGCAAATTAATTTGATGGAACTGATTTTTTATATTTAAAAGAAGATGGTGCGGGGCGCCTGGGTGGCTCAGTTGGTTAAGCGACTGACTTCGGCTCAGGTCATGATCCTGGAGTCCCGGGATCGAGTCCCGCATCGGGCTCCCTGCTCAGGAGGGAGTCTGCTTCTCCCTCTCCCACTCCCCCCTCTCGTGCTCTCTCTCTCTCTCACTCTCTATCTCAAATAAATAAATAAAATCTTAAAAAAAAAAAAAAGAAGATGGTGCTTTGGCTATATCCTGGCCTGGCAATTCAATGACTATGTGGCTTTAGGCGAACGCTTTGGCCTCTCTGTGCCTCAGTTTCCCCATCTGTCAAATACTGTCAATAATAAACCCAGTGGGAATGTCCATGGTTCTGCGACAAGGCAGTAAGGTGGTTGGTCTGAGTGGACCAATTCTCTCCTCTCCTATAACTTGTGTAATTTGTCAACTAACTAATGGCTTATTTTCAACATGTGCCCTTCATGTGTGATGCATTTTTTTCAGGAAGGTCATTCCTTGAATTATATCTCTCCAGGAACTGGAAGATCTTAGAGAAACCCTTTCCTTTTATTGATGGGGATTGAAGATCTCTGAAGGCAAAAAGAGTGCTGAGTTATAGACGTCAAGTGATGTCTCCAGGATGCGTTTAACGTAGTTCCTACCCAAGAAGTGGCAAACAGCTGATGTTCAGTCTCGTAAGAATTATGCAAGTCTCTGAAGCTTCTTAGTCACTGAATAACTAGCAACTTCTTCATTGGAACTTCCTGGGGGCAGAGACTGAATTTCAGTGATGCTTCTCCTTGTGTGACACAAAGTAATGAATAAAAATGGGAACTAATAGCCACCTCTGGAGGATTAGGTGTGCTTTATGGTGCAAAACCTGTTTTCTATGAAGTACTCGAAAAAAGGCCATCAAATAAAAAGGCATCTGCCTGTCTTGTCTGTTTCGACCTCTCAAGCTGAGGTAATGTGACACGGTAAAAACAGTCTAATCTCAGGATACAAAAATATTTTGTTTTAAATTCTAGCTCCACCACTTGTTTGCTCTCTAATCTAGTGCTTGTGTGTAGCACCAATGGTCTGGCCTCAGTTTCTCAAGCTGTAAAATGGAGCAATGATTGCTACCTACCTCACAGAGCTGTTGTGTTCAAATAAAAAAATGGGTATAAAATATATTGGAGGAAATTGTTATTTATGTATTACCTAGGACATTCTAACAGCATTTTTGGAAGTGTTTCTTCTCTTGGGGGTTTATTCCCTCTTCTGGATTCTATTCTTACAGCTCTCTATGCACTTCTCTGATCTGTCTTGTGCCATGAACCTTCTATTCCTTATTCCTTAATAATACATTCATTTTTAAAGGAAGGAGAACTTAGGCTTACTCACTCTTCTCACACAGCCATGGACTTAATGGTACCTGAAGCTCTGGTGAAGAGGGGCAGTTGAAAGATCCATCGGGCTTTAAATACGAAGTTCAGGAAATCCATATTTAGGATTGAGCTAAAAACTCCATCGAAAGAGGAAAGCCACATTGCTAATGGCTCCAGTGTATCAAGGTTTCTTTTATTAAAGTAGTTGAAAAGTCAAGGGCTATCCACTGAGAGGAAACAGACTCACTAAAACAGCCCCTTGATGTGTCCCCGGGTCAGAAAACATTGTGATAAAAATTGCTACTGTCAAGCGAAAAGTTCTTAATGAAAGAACACCGTCTCTCAGCTCTTGTGATCAAAATCTTTCCAGCCTGATAGACTCTCATTGCCAGCATGTCTGCTGCTCTAGTCTAATAAATAGTTTTTCTCCCATCACCTTAGCAATCAGCTTCCCTTGTGCCAGGAGGCAGAGGCTGAACAGGGACTGTCTCAAAGCACTTCTTTCTTTAAAATGTTTTCATTTCTACCATCTCCTGATCCCTCACACAACCACTCACTCCTCTGTTAATTAAAACACTCATTAATTTATACCGTAATTAAGAATATAGGAAATATCGGGCGCCTGGGTGGCTCAGTTGGTTGAGCGACTGCCTTCGGCTCAGGTCATGATCCTGGAGTCCCGGAATCGAGTCCCGCATCCGGCTCCCTGCTCAGCGGGGAGTCTGCTTCTCCCTCTGACCCTCCCCCCTCTCATGTGCTCTCTCTCTCTCTCATTCTCTCTCTCAAATAAATAAATAAAATCTTAAAAAAAAAGAATATAGGAAATATCTACTGTATTCCAGACACTACCCAATAGGAATACAAAGAGGAATAAGAGTGTCCTTCTCTCAAATACCTGACATAATTGTGGGGAAAGCAGACAGACCAGTCCCTAGGTACAATACAGTGCCATACGGGCTTTGCTGAGGATGGAGCACATAATAAGGAATGTCCAAGAGTGTCAACAGGTGTCAGGAAGCCATCACAACTTAGAGTCTTTGAGAATAAGGAGTTCTAAGGACTGAAAATGGCATTGGAAGCAAAGAAAAACCCATATGCAAGGGGCACCTGGGGGGTTCATTCAGTTAGGCGTCTGCCTTCAGCTCAGGTCATGATCTCTGGGTCCTGGGATCAAGCCCTGTGTAGGGGTCCTTGCTCAGCGGGGATCCTGCTTCTCCCTCTCCCTATGCCCCTCCCTCCCACTTGTGCACACTCTCTCTGTCTCACATAAATAAATAAAATCTTAAAAAAAGAGAAAGGAAGGAAGAAAGGAAGGAAGGAAGGAAGGAAGAAAGAAAGAATGTATGTTTCCAAAGGTCCTCTGACTTTTTTTTACCCCAAGGAGTAAAAGCTCACCAGGAGTAATATAGGGAAAAATAATGGGGGAAAAATATATATAAAATATACTTTTAATTAAAAAATATATAAAAAATCTAGGGAAAATAATAAATTGATAATATTAATTTCCACTATGTTAGTAGGCAATGGAAGTGGAAAGAGAAGGAAGTCAATCTTGCTTGACCCTGAGCTTCCAGAACCACTGGGCCACCATGTGATCACTGACACTGGGGCAGCCACTGCTCACAGAGCCGGGCAGGATGTGGCTCAGCTCAGATGAGCAAGCTTAGGTGGCAGAATACCTTCTCTGGCCGTACTAATCACAGAGGCTTGAAGGCTCCAATTCCAGCACTCATCGATTTTGCCAAAGTCTCAGCTTTCCTAATATAAAACCAGAGGTCCTGAAACCACATTGCTTGAGATGATTTTGTAGACCAGGATTGGCTTGGAAACACAGGACAAATAGCTTCCTGACCACTGATAAAGTCTTTTGGCAATGAACTCCTCCCAGGACCTCTGAGAATAACCATCTGGGCTGAAGGCACTTGAGGAGCAGAAGGACTTATGAAGCAGGGGTGGGGTGCTGCTCCTTCAGGTACCAGGGAAATGCAGCCCCATCTGATGTGAATTAGCACTACGAGCTACTTTTTGCCTTTCAGCTTTTAACCCCCAGAAATTTCTTATCATTTTCATTAAAATTAAAGCTTGCTATTGTGAAATTTTTTAAAACATTAAAATAGAACAAATATGTAGCTCTCATTTATATACTCACAGCCAAGATCAACTAAATGTTAACTCTTGGACATTTTTTTTTGTACCATATGTGCCATAGACTGAATGTTTGTGTCCCCCCAGAATCTATCTGTTGAAACCAAATCCACCAGTGTGATGGTATTTGGGGCATGGGGGCATGTGAGAATGGCATCTAGGAACCAGAAAGTGGGCTCTCCCCAGACTCGGAATCTGCTGGCTCCTTGATCTTGGACTTCCCAGTCTCCAAAACTGAGAAATAAATTTCTGTTGTTTATAAGTCATCCAGTCAATGGTATTCTGTTATAGCAGCCTAACTGGACTGAGACAAGGTGTTCTCTTTAAAATAAAAATAACGGGCGCCTGGGTGGCTCCGTCGTTAAGCGTCTGCCTTCGGCTCAGGTTGTGATCGCGGGGTCCTGGGATCGAGCCCCACATCGGGCTCCCTGCTCCACGGGAAGCCTTCTTTTCCCTCTCCCACTCCCCCTGCTTGTGTTCCCTCTCTCGCTGTGTCTCTCTCTGTCAAATAAATAAATAAAATCTTTGAAAAAAAAATAAAGATAATTAAAATCCACTCCTCTGGACCAAATCTTTCACCCTCACTCCCCAGAAATAACCATCATCCCAGAGTTTGTGTTAATGGTTAATATATATGTTTTGTATTTTACAACATGTCTACATCTGTATACAGCACATTTAGTGTTCTTTTCAAGTTTCAAAATTCTTATAAATGGTATCTTATTCTGTCCATTTTTGAGATCCTCCATAAGTTGTAATATTCATAGATTAAAGTGCCGTAAGCCTAAATGTGCTGTGCGTTTTGCATGCATGAACCGCTAGAGCAGAAAGTTCCCTCACTGCCCTTCACAGACTGTCCCTATTCCCCAAGGCTACAGCTACTCTGACATTTATCACAAAATAGGAATTCCTCCTTTTATTGTGCTTCACTATATTGCACTTCACAGATACCGTATTTTCTACAAATGGAAGGTCTGTGTCAAGCACATCTATTGGTGCCATTATTCCCATTGGCACTTGCTCACTCTGTGTCTCTGTGTCACATTTTGTTAATTCTCACAATATTCCAAAGTTTCCTTTATTATTATATTTGTTATGGTGATCTGAGATCAGTGGTCTTTGATATTACTGTTGTCATTGTTTTAGGGTGCCATGAACTATACCCATATAAGATGGTGAACTTAACTGATAAATGTTGTATGTGTTCTGACTGTTCCACTGACTGGCTGTTCCCTCATCTCTCTCCCTCTCCTTGGCCTTCCCATTCCCTGAGATGCAACGATATTGAAATTAGGCCAATTAACAACCCTACAATGGTCTCTCAGTGTTCAAGTGAGAGGAAGAACAGCACATCTCTCATTTCAATCCAAAGTTAGAAATGATTATGCTTAGTGAGGAAGGCATATCGAAGATAGGCTGAAAGTTAGGCCTCTTGTGCCAAACAGTTATGTAAGTTGTGAATGCAAAGGAAAAAGTCTTGAAGGAAATTAAAAGTGCTACTCCAGTGAACACACAAACGATAGGAAAGCAGAACAGCCATTTTGCTAATATAGAGAAAGCGTTAGTGGTTTGGATAGAAGATCAAACCAGCCACAACATTCCCTTTAGCCAGAGCCTAATCCAGAGCTAGATTCTAGCTCTCTTCAATTCTATGAAGGCTGAGAGGTGAGGCAGCTGCAGAAGAAGTTTGAAGCTGGTCGAGGTTGGTTCATGAGGCTTAAGGAAAGAAGCCATCTCTGTAACATAAAAGTGCCAGGTGAAGGAAGCACCAAGTGCTGATGTAGAAGCTGCATCCAAGTTCTCCAGAAGATCTAGTTAAGATAATTCATGAAGGTGACTACACCAAACAACAGACCTACAGTGTAGATGAAACGGCTTTCTATTGGAAGAAGATGCCATCTAGGACTTTCATAGCTAGAGAGAAGTTGATGTCTGGCTTCAAAGCTTCAAAGACAGGCTGACTCTCTTGTTAGGGGCTAATACAGCTGAGGACTTTAAGTTGAAGCCAGTGCTCATCTACCATTGTGAAAATCCTAGGATTCTTAAGAATTATGCTAAACCCATTCTTCCTGTGATCTGTAAATGGAATAACAAAACCTAGATGACAGCACATCTGTCTAGAACCTACTTTACTGGACATTTTAAGCCCATTGTTGAGACCTACTGCTCAGAAAAAAAGATTTCTTTCAAAGTGTTATTGCTTGTTGACAATGCACCTGGCCACCCAAGAGTGCTGATGACAGTGCCCTTGCTCACCCAAGAGCTCTGATGGAGATGTACAACAAGGTCAATGTTGTTTTCATGCCTGTTAACACAACATCCATTCTGCAGCCCATGGATTAAGAAGTAATTTCAACTGCCAAGTCTTACTATTGAAGAAATACATTTTGTAAGATGATAGTTGCCATAGATGGTGATTTGTCTAATGGACCTCAGCACAGTAAACTGAAAACCTCTGGAAAGTATTCTCCACTTCCGATACCATTAAGAACATTTGTGATTCATGGGAGAAAGTAAAATATCAACATAAACAGGAGTTTGGAAGAAGCTGATTCCAACCCTCATGGATGTCTTTGAGGGGTTCAAGACTTCAGTGGGGGAAGTACCTGCAGATGTGGTGGCAACAGCAAGAGAACTAGTATGAGAAGTGGAGCCTGAAGATGGGACTGAATTGCTGCCATCTCGTGATCAAACCTCAATAGATGAGGAATTCTGCTTATGGATGAGCAAAGAGAGTGGTTTCTTGAGATGGAAACTACTCCTGGTGAAAATGTCAACATGACAACAAAGGATTTAGAGTACTACATACGCCTAGCTGTGTAGGCAGCAGCAGGGTTTGAGAGGATTGACTCCAACTTTGAGAGGATTGACTCCAACTCCAAGTTCTACTGTGGGTGAAATGCTATCAAGCAGCAACGAATGCTATAGAGAAATTGTTCATGACAGGAAGAGTCCATCGATGCAGCAGACTTCACTGTTGCCTTATTTTAAGAACTTGCCACAGCCACCCCAGCCTCTGGCTGCCACCACCCTGATGAGTCAGCAGCCATGAACCTCAAGGCAAGACCTTCCACCAACAAAAGGATTACAACTTGCCGAAAGCTCGGATGATGGTTAGCGATTTTTAGCAATAAAATATTTTTTTTTTAATTAAGGTGTAAACCATCCGTTTTGCTGTATAAACAATGCTCCCAAGATGATAAAAACTCTTCTCAAGCTCACCTTGGTTCATGCTTATAAGCAATACTATTAATCAGTACATGTTACATCTTGACCAGAAGTCAGTCCCATGAAGGCAACAATGAACATCTCAGGCTAATTTCAGGCCCGCTAGAAATAATTCCGAAATCACAACCACCTATTGCCTTGTACAGGACAACATCAATAGACCCAGAGACCAATCCCAAGATGAATACTGGGGTTAAAATGGGTTACCTATCTTCCCCTATAACACCATCAGAAGTAACACAGCATGGCTACCCATCCAGCTGGGAAGTGTAAGACCCCCAGGTCATCATCTACCATTCCCAGGACTCTGATCCCATGTGGTTGTGCATTCTGTCATCTCATTACATTTCCCACCCTTCCTCAAACTTTCCACAGCTTTTCTCTGTCTTCCTAGCACTTGCTATCTGTCACCAGTAAATTCACTATTTTTGAACTATCTTCTAGGACTATTCACTGTCTTATTGTACCCCAGAACTGGGTATATCCAAAGTGCTTTGCCCTACCCAGAGGTCCTCTCAAGTGGGTGCTGTTTTTCTCTGATGTCCATGAATTGACAGATACAGAGGTGGGCTAAGTGTGTTTGTAACTTTTGATTGTTGCTTTTGAAACATTCTAGCTTCTTTCAAGTGCTTTTCATCTCCACTCCAACTGCAGTTTTCTTCCCATAACCTGATTACTCCCACTTCACTTGTTTCTATTTTTCCCCTTCCTGTCCCTTCTCAGCTCCACAGACTCCCTACATGATCTCATCCTGTCCCATATTCTTCCAAGACCTCATATCTTCACTTTCCTATTTGGTATTTCTGCTTAGATTTCTATTGAGCATCTCAAACGTAACTTGCCTAAACAGAATTCTTGAAAGCCCTTCCTCTGAAATAAATCACTGTCCCCCACACTTCCCTACCCCATGATCTCCCCATCTCAGAAAGTGCTATCATCATTTAACAAATTCCTTGGGCTCAAGCCCCTTGATTCCTTGTTCCTCATCTCCCACATCCATTAGGAATCACTGGTGGTTTTATTTCCAAATATATTCCGTAAACACTGACTTTTCTTCATCTCCAGTGCTGCCACTGAAGTCATATCCATCATCGTCTCTTGCCTATGATTCTAGAAGTCAGATTGTGCATTCCCTGCTCAAAATCCTCCAATGGATTCACATTACACTCAGAATAAAATCTAGATGCCCTTCCAAGGCCTATGGGTCACAGTATGACTCAACACCTGTCTCAATCTACTAGGGTCATCTTTTGCCAATTTCCAGCACTAACTCCATTGGTATCCTCACTATACCTTGACTATATCACAAATGTTCCTGCCCTCGGATCTTTGCATTTGATGTTCTCTCTTCCTAGGATGTTCTTCTCCAGAGGTTTGCAAAACTGGGTGTTTCATTCAGATTTTTATTCACATATCATTTGTTTAGAGAATACTTCTTCAATCTACCCATTAAAAAGAGACTGCTCACAACAATCTTGACATATTTACTGTGTTATAGCTTTCTTCATAGCACCTATGAAGATTTTATTATATATGCATTTACATAATTAGTTTTTTGCTTGTGTATTTCCTTCTCTAGAATTTAAGTTCTACTTCAGCATCCAGAAAACTTCCTAGCACACAGTAGATGCCAAATCACCCTTTGTCAAGAAAATACAAATATCTGAGAGTTCTCCATATTCTGAATAAGAATTCTATGCTAGTTCTCATCTAGTATGAAATATATTTTCCTGGAAAGAGGCTTGTATTTTCACACCAATCGTGGCATATTTCAAAATATAGAAATTCTTAATTTTACTGTGGTTATATTATCCATTTTTGCCACCATGGATTTTGTTCTTCCGGTGTCATTAACAATCTTTTCCTTTATCAACACTTTCCAATTTGGGTTTCAGTTTTGGAATAGTCAGCCTGGGTGCCGCACCTACTTGTACTCACATTATCAATGTGTCAGAGAAGGACTGGTGTTGGGTCACACTGAAGTGCTTTTATTGCTTCCAGTATGTCAGAGACAACTGCCAGTATGTGGTCCTCACCCACGCAGCATAAATACACAAGTATCAGAGACAGCGGAATATACTAGTAGTAGCTAAAATTTGTTGGGTGCTACCATGTTCTGGTCAGTACCTAGATTTCATTATATAATCTTCACAACAACTGTAACTGATAGATATTTTTATTAACCTTATTGTAAGAATGAAGGAACTAAGGGCCAGAGAAATTAAATGACCTGGCCAATGTGGCTAAGAGGAGAAAGGGCTGGGAAGTAAACCCAATTATTGGAAGATAGAGTCCAAGCTTTTATTTATTTATTTTTTATTTATTTTTATTTATTTTATTTTATTTTTTAAAGATTTTATTTATTTGAAAGAGAGAGCGGGAGAGGGAACACAAGCAGGGTGAGTGGGAGAGGGAGAAGCAGGCTCCCCGCTGAGCAGGGAGCCCGATGCGGGGCTTGATTCCAGGACCCATCATGACCTGAGCCGAAGGCAGACACTGAATGATTGAGCCACCCAGGCGCCCCTATTTATTTATTTATTTATTTTAAAATGTTTTTATTCTTATGTTAATCCCCATATATTACATCATTAGTTTTAGATGTAGTGTTCCATGATTCATTGTTTGTGCATAACACAGTGCTCCATGCAGAATGTGCCCTCCTCAATACCCATCACCAGGCTAACCCATCCTCCCACACCCCTGGTGGGGTGGGAGGGAAGGAGTGACTGGGTGATAGACACTGGGGAGGGTATGTGCTCTGGTAAGTGCTGTGAATTGTGCAAGACTGTTGAATCTCAGATCTGTACCTCTGAAACAAATAATGCAATATATGTTAAGAAAAAAAAAAAAGAAGGTAGCAGGAGGGGAAGAATGAAGAGGGAGAAATCGGAGGGGTAGACAAACCATGAGAGACAATGGACTATTTATTTATTTTTTAAAAGATTTTATTTATTTATTTGACAGAGAGAGACACAGCAAGAGAAGGAACACAAGCAGGGGGTAGAGGGAGAGGGAGAAGCAGGCTTCCCGCAGAGCAGGGAGCCCGATGAAGGGCTCGATCCCAGGACCTTGAGATCATGACCTGAGCTGAAGGCAGATGCTTAATGACTGAGCCACCCAGGCGCCCCAAGTCCAAGCTTTTAAACACCAAACCAAGATAGTGTCTTTTCGGGGTTCAGGAGTTCAGGTCTCGACCAGACATTTATTATGAGTAAGTCACTTCTTTTCTTTCAGTTTTCTTCTTTGGAAAATGGAGCTACCGATCTCGGTCTGTTACACGTCACAAAGTTTTTTACGGGGATCAAATGAAAATGATATGATATATACAATTGGACTTTAAAACTTATCATGTACTAGATAAATGCCAGGGGATTGTTATTATTCCAAAAGCAGCAAGTATAACTACAAAGGAAGGTGACTAAAATATTTTTTTTTAAAAAAGCACTAAAATGTATTGTCTGAATCAAATTTGTTACCCTGGGGGCTTATGTACTAATCCAGTGATCCTACTTGTCTTTAGTAGACATGTCTTTTTGGGTATTATCAGTAGGGTAGATTGTGGGCTGTACCTTGATTTACATTAAAATTTAACAAACAGCTAAATGTTATTTAGAGTCAAGTCTGGTGATCACTTAAGGGAAAGCTAGCCAAGAGAAACAAGAAATAACAAGTAATAAAGTTTCTTTTCTTGTTTGGCTTTTAAATAGGCTCTGAAACTTTCTCCAAATGTAACCTAACATTGAGTCACAAAGTACTGTTGAAATGAGCATATTGCCTACACTCCTCCCCCAGAGACTGACTTCATTTACTCTGCAGGACTCCATGTCATGGGCCATTTAGCTCAAATTCATTTTCCTGCAGAAGTCTCTTGGACATGGTCAGCCATCTGAGCATCTCCACTCAAGTCTCCTGCCTTGGTGAGCAAGTCATTTCGGGAAATAGTCTGCTCCACTGTGGGGTAGCTCTGCTATTTAGAATAGGTTCCTTTACATCAGCCAAAATTTGTAACCTCAAAAGGTCCACAATCATTCTGAGGAACCAGAAATGTCTCTGGGGAGTTCACACACCATAGGAATTAAGCTCCTAGGTTTTTGACTCAGACCTGGATTCCAAATTCCAACTCTCTCATTTTCTTCTACAGTAGACTTTAGGCCATATGCCGCTCTTCTGTGAACTTCAGCATGATGGAGGTAATGATATAACCCATCTACTGGGTGGTTATAAGTTTTTTAATGAGAGATTGTGTACCCAGTCCCATCCCAATAGCAATTTTGTGCAATTTAATGAGGTGCCCCTTCTTTAGGACCATTTGCTGCCATCTGCTGGAAAGTTGCTCTAATAACTATCTGAATCTGTAAGTCAAGGAGCAACATGCCTGCTCCAAGGGGCTGCCCTTATTGTAAGTACTTAAGGCACATTGTCCAGCCTGTGGCAATCTCCCTGTACAAGTTAGCAACACTGATTGCTCTATTTCTGGGACTCCTCAGTCACTGGTCCTGGACAAGAAGAACTGTAGTCTGTCTCTCTGTGGTCAATGGCTCTAGCCATTGTTGAGGTTGGCCTAAGAGCATCTCTGTCTTCTTGTAAAGGAAGAATCGGGAAGAATGGATCACAAAAATCACTCTAGTGTGCAGTGTTTATTTAAAATGAAAAGTGGAACAGTTTGATGGCAATTTTGTTCTCGTTACCCACGTGAGATTTTAAGATAAGGAGTATATAGACCTTAAACATTTAGTTACTGACAAGTGAACATAAAGCAAGGAAATGTGAAACTGAAAATGCTTCTGGAAGATTTTATTTAAATTGTAATAGGTTGTCAAGGGAAACTAATGGACCTGAATTATAAGAAAATAGAAGCATTTTCTTTTAGTACCACCCATTGAAAGCACATTACAAGTCAGGAACTGCGTTAAGCGCTTTCCATACAAGGTATGCATTATCTTATTTGTGACCAGTAACCTCTTCCTCCTCAGGTCTTTTCCTCAGTAAATAGCCAGACTATTCCCTAAAGCAGAATGTGGGACCTTCTTAGAATTATCCCTTTCTCATACTCCCATTATCCAACCTTTCATCAAGTCCTGTCCATCCTCTACCCAAAATACACGAAAAATGCCCACATCTAGCTCTTTCTCCCGTGACACCTTCTTGGTTCCAGTCCCCATCTTCTCTTTCTCATCTGTTATGATTTGCCTCTTCATTTATATTTTGGCTTCTGCTTCTGCCCCTCCACAGTCCATGCTCCAGACAGAAGCCAGATTGTTAAAAAGATGTAGATCAGACAAAGTCATCCTCCTGCTTAATACTTTGAATAACTTCACTTTGCCCTTAGAATAAAACCTAAATTCTTCCAGGTCTACAAGGCCCTGTGTGACCTGACTCTGACCTTGTTCTCAGCTCACATCAGCTTTCTCCTTGACGACTGCTCTGCAGCCCCCTGACCCTCCCAAGGACTTGCCAGCTCCAGGGCCTTGGCATTCACCATTCTCCCTGCCTGAGCTTCTTTCCTTAGTGGTTACTCCTCAATTCTAAGGATTCTGATTCAATGTCTTCAGAGAGGCTTTTCATGATTGGATTATCTAATGTAGGTCTTCCTATCATTGTCTATCAAAACACCTTGTTTATTTTGTTCAGAGCATTAATCACAATCTATAATTGTCACTTATTTGCTGTCTTTTTATTCTGTGTCTTTCCCTCTAGAATGTAAACTCCAAGAAGTCAGGAAACTTGTGCGTGCATGTAAATTCCTAGCGTGATACCTGGTATCGGATGCATCCTGTGTATATATTGCTAAAATGATAAATGAGTTATTTCTTTGAAACTTTCTTGTAACATAAACATCATGTTTCCAGTTTTGCAAATGAGACACCTAGTTTTAGCCAGGCTAGTAAGTGAAGGGTCAGGAAGCAAACACAGATCAATTTGACTTTTCAAACTGAGATTTATTTACCATTCTGTCCTACATAAATAATTGGGTGGGGTGTGTGTGTGTGTGTGTGTGATTTCAAAGAGAGTTATCAGATATCACAACCCTAGTTTGCCACAATTATCAACCACAGATCCACTTGACATTTATCCAAAATAAATGGAATTAAATAGAAATAAACATAAATCCCCTAAAATAGAATTATATAGAGGCTAAAATGAAATTTCATGTCTTTACAATTCAGAAGGAATCAGACTGTGATATTTTTCATTCTGGAGTCTAATTTTCATGAACATTAAGTTTTTAGCCATTTTGTTTTATTTTCCTCTTTATCAGCATACTCATTTATAACATTTTATTGTTATTTGGTTGGTTGGTTGATTTGCTTTCATAAATACTTTTCATTTCATTTATGTACTATTTTACTTTAAAAAGCAGACTTCCCTTGCTATGTTCATTCACTCACTCATTCATTTGGGAATCATGAATGGAGCATGTACTATGTACCAGCCTGTGAGGTGCAGGATGCCCAGATCTGCCCAAAAGCATCCTGGTAACTGATGTTCTTTGCACTGTCTTGGCTGCTACAGAGTATCCAAGGCTCCTATTCTCTAGCACAAAAGAGGTTGCAGATGATATGAACAAGGTTTATTCCTGGCATATACATTCTAATATTGTTTTATAAATTTGTCAATACAAAAATCAATATTATATCTCTGATCCTAAGGACTCTGGGAAGGAGATGAATAATACTTGACTCACCTCCTTTGGTTTGCCAGGACTAATTTGCAAAGATACAAAATACCATCGATTCTACCAGCAGTAAGGAGGAGAGCAGTTCTTATTAATTCAAGTGGAGTTATATCTCTACTGTTCAATTAAAGCTCCAAATATGTAGTTGCACCTCTTCATTCATGACCACACAACTTCTGAATCATCAGAGGGGGCCATGGATGGAAAATTTGGATAGAAGTTAACCTTTGCAGGAAGATGAGTATCAGAATCCACTCTTCTCAGTAATGTGTACCTTTTAGTTAACATTTAGGAGAGTATATACAACTCTGAGTGGGGAATTTGCTGAAATCAGAGCTAGGAAGGAGCATATTTTGAGCAGATCTCTCTAGAATGGCCCTGGTTGCTCACTGCAGCCCAAGGGTAAGATGACCTAATCTCAATGGGTACAATGTGGAACTGTAGACAGACCACTGACCAGGAAGGAGGAGACACAATCTATGAACCCAGACCTGCTTTAATATTTCTCAGTGACCTCACGTAGGTCACATCTTTCCTGGGTATCTGCAAATGGGAATAGCCATCTCTTTATCTCTGATCTATTCTGAATATGGCATCAGACATTAAGTGAGAAAGTCTTCTTGCTGTGTGAGAAGTATATTGACTTCTTTGGATCTCAGCTTCCTGCTTTGTAAAACGGGGACTATATAGTACTTTGTAAGATATTGTGGTGGGAAGCATTTAAAAAGTCCTTGTCCCTTAGGAAGTGCTCCCTACATAGCAACTGGTATTCACTTCTTACATTGCCTGGCTCACTTCTCTGCTCTCTCCCCACAAAGATAGCTGAACTGGTAGCTGTTTACCATGTCCCAGCTTGAAGGACCTGGATGATCAAAGCTATGTTCAGGAGCACCCTTCTGGATAATGATGCACAGAGGTATGATTCAGATGTAATGCCCAGGACACCAGTTTATAGGGAACTTCGTATTACCTCACCTACTCTAAAGGACAGCTATATTACCTCTTTTTACCAGTAAAATGTGCAAGAATCATTGCCCTGACCCAGGATAACAGTGGGATTTGCTTCAAGGGCTACAACTTTGCCTTTTGGAGGAGCTTCTTACTGCTTCCACTATGTGTAGGAAAATCCCCTAAAGAGTGTAGTGGCTCATCTCACCTGCCCCAGTGCCTAATAACTACAGGAAAACAGCTTTAGAATTTAGAATCAGCCTCTGATGCAGTTTTCCTTGGGCACATT